>NC_140953.1:128227199-128667199 GCF_014529385.1 Adiantum capillus-veneris
TGGTAGCATTGCTAAACCAAGATACACCAGAAGGTGGAGACACTCTCTCTCTCTCTCTCTCTCTCTCTCTCTCTCTCTACCATAATAGAAGTAGAGCACTCCTAAGTTTTTTGAACAAGGGCTAGCATCTTATGAAAAACAATGTCTAAGAGAAGCTCCCAAGCTTGGTATCAAAGAATGATTTGTATAATCTTAGATATATTTATGTTTGTTAGAATCTTCAAGAGGTTGTGTAATGTATTACTTTTAGAAATGCAATAGAATATACATGTAGGAATAGAGTATTGATAGTGTTTCACTTGGAAGAGAAGATATCCCTACAAGAATAGAAGCGACGTTTCTTTGGCCGCAGCAACACGCGGGTCACATACTAGTTTTTACATTAAAACCCTACGAGTTTTTGGTGGAATGCTACATTATGAATGCTTATGCTATTTTGTTAACACTAGGTTGGCAACCTAACAGGACATAAAAGTGTCCTTTCAGGGTTTTGAAAAAAACCTCCAAAACCATAGTAGATCCACTCATTTTGTAAAATCCTTTCATGAGGTTATAGTTCAAGGCCTACTACACATGGAAAAAATAAGAGACTTGTAAAATTTCTCATCTTTTGGTCACACCGAGCCTCCAAAGTTGATGGACCAGTACATTTGCATCAAAACAGTCATTTCTTTCGTTTTTTTGTATAAAAATAAGATTAGGGATTTTTGTAGGACTTGAGATAAATTCCCTAGTTAACTTCAATGGGTTGGTGATCAGAACATATGATTGCTTCTCACTCACTATTTTTTGTTTTGCCAAAAGAAATAGGTACAAAAAAGTTAAATTTTTACCATTATGCAAACCTATCATCAAAGTTTCTATAGCCACGCTGAATACAAATAATATATGCATGTTTTCTTAGTTCCCTATTGTCCTTTAGGTTCATAAGGAGCCATGGAGCATGTAAAAAGAATAATACATCTCTTACCAAGGGGAATCTTGGGGACAAAGATGAAGTGCTAAATACAGCAAACATGAAAAAACTGGGTTCAACATTATGAGTTGTAGAATCCCATAGAAACTATTGAATATCTAGCCAAATTTGATCCTTATGACTAGATATGGTTACTACCTACAAAATGCATATAGTTGTCACAAGAAACTAGCAATATTGAAAAAGCTATACTTGATATACTAGAATGTTTCGTTTTCTTCTATAATAGAAAAAATCAACCATCGTTGTGTACTATGCAAAATAGGGTATTAGGTGCCCCAAAACTCAAGGAATATTAGCTCTATGTTACAATATGGGACATAGAAAATCAAAACTACATTTGGATATCATGAAAGCCACCAAAAAAATCATAGAAGAGCTAAAATTGGCTAAAAAACAGGATTTGACAATTTTTGTAAGTTGGTCATAACTTACAACTTTAACATTTATTTCTCCCTAGAAGCATCAGGACATGTTGAGGACTACTAAAGATAGTTCTCTAGCATTATAGACCTCACAAACATGGATTCTAGAGTGGTATAGTTGCAAAAAGTTGAAAAAAGCCAAAAACAGGACCCGTTTTTTCACACAGTTTAGGTTGTGAAATGTTGTGCAAGGACAAGGTTAAAGATGGAATTGATATTCCAAAAAAATGTCAAGTTTTTTTCAGCTCATGAGACAACTTTCTAGATAGATAGCACCTCAAAATCCATTTTGAAACTCTTGACATAATTCAAGGAAAATGATCACTTAACAGGACATGAAAGTGTCCCAGGACATAAAAGTGTCCCATTACCAACCTAGTGTTAAAATGATTTTCACGTGCCTCATGGAGGCACTATAAGCATTTTGATAAGAGCAGTCACTTTTTCCTTTGCTCCTTCCCAATGGGCACATGAGCACATGCTCTCATGGAGTGACTAGGTCTCCTCCTCTATGTTTCAAGCACAGATAAAATAATCTTCTTATCTAGTTAAAGGTATTCATGGTACAAATTATTTTACTGAGGATAAAGGTGTCTAATCATTGAGACCAACTTCTATGGAATTCTAGACTATATTTTTGCATACTAAGATAAATATATTTGTTTGATGTGGGATTATATCTCCAAGAGATTTACTCGGATTATGTATCTACAAGAGATTTACTTCTTGAGGGTTCCCACATTTTAGAGCATGTGTTTCAAGTCAAAATTGAGGACACCAAGGCGTACTCAAGTACATCCAAGATGAGATCTCATGTGATCTTTTTATGTGGACCAACTTGGTCTCAACTAACCTTATGATGAATGTTGTAGGTGTAATATGCCTCCATGTTATGTTGTGTGCTAGACACACTTTTGGCTTTCTAAAAGAAACCCTTAGTGTTGTGTTGGGTAAGGGAGACTTCCATTGTTTTCAGTGCACTCTGGAGATGGAGATTTACCTTTCATTTCACATCTTGACATGTCTTTACTTTTCTTGCATTCTATTGTTTTAGAATGCCGAAGTGAAGCTTCACCTTGCATAATTTTAGTAAATTTTTCACACACACATATATGTTTTTTTTTGGTATTCTATTGTTGGCTTTCTAAAATAAACCCTTAGTGTTGTATTGGGTGAGAGAGACTTTCATTGTTTTCAGTGCATGATGGAGACTTACCTTTCATTTCACATCCCGACATGTCTTTACTTTTCTTGCATTCTATTGTTTTAGAATGTTAAAGTGAAGCTTCACCTTTCATAATTTTAGTAAATTTTACACACATATATATCTTTTTTCTTGGCATTATATTGTTTTAGAATGCTAAAGTGAAGCTTAACCTTGCATAATTCTAATAAATTCTATACACGCACACATATATGTTGTAGGTGTAATATGCCTCCATGTTGTGTGCTAGAAACATTTTTGGCTTTCTAAGAGAAACCCTTAGTGTTGTATTGGGTAAGGGAGACTTCCATTGTTTTCAGTGCATGATGGAGACTTACCTTTCATTTCAGATCGTGACATGTCTTTACTTTTCTTGCATTCTATTGTTTTAGAATGCCAAAGTGAAGCTTCACCTTGCATCATTTTAGTAAATTTTGCACACACACATATATGTTTTGACTCATGCTAAATTGTAGCTTCACCTTGCATAATTCTAATAAATTTATACACACACATATTAATTAATTCTTTTTATTTCACCTTTCACAACTTCACATGGCTTTACATTTCTTGCATTTTATAGCTTGATTCCAGACAGTGTTAACGTTTGAGAAAGTCTCTTTTATTAAGCGGTTGCTGATCGAGTTTCCTCCTCACAAAGAAGAAAACCAAAAATATGAGATTTGCAAAATTTTTGGACGACTTTCTCACATATTTCATCGATTTTTTTTTCGTTTACCATGGTGCAGCTAGCTAGTCTCGATTTTCAATCGGCTCAAAACTAAGCTGAGGCAATCCTTTTCCAAACACAGATACCAGTTTAATTCAACCTAACAATTTTATCACTTCCTTATTGTTTTTGAAAGCCGTCATGACCCTTTCATTTGTTTTAATGAAAATTGTCACAAGACTCTCAAGGAAACAACCAAAGGCAAAAGAAGAGATTGTTTTCTTGCACGGTTTCTTCCTACTACATGGTTAGTGTATTCTCTATAATCGGTGTCCTTCTCTTTCCCTACTAACCATATGAATATTGGTAGTATTATACACAAACTTATGAAGATACTTTTGGATGTACATGAAATTTTAAGTAATGCTTTACATATTGTTTTTGCAGCAAGGGTATTTTTCAAGTCATGGCAATGCTCTTCCAGGCCTTTGTGCTAGCTTGTATGCTATATCACCTTCATTCATTTGGTTATGAATTACCACAAGAATGAGTTCTCTAAAGTTCTTTTTTTGTATCATTAAGATACTGAGGTCTAGACACGTTATACAAACATTTTCCACGTATACATACTGTGATAGATTTGATTTTTGGTGTTTAGAATGGTTCTTCTTGAAGGGAGGTTGAATGGAATCAAAATTGCAAAGTTTCAAGGTTAAACTATCTCATAATTTTTTACTATCTGCATTTGAAGAAATATTGAGCAGAGGTAAGGTGCATATGTTGCATCTCTTATGCTTGAGTTGCCTACAAACAAGAAATTGCTCTTTTGATGAATCCAACTTAGATTCAAGGGGTAAATATCTTCCTCCATAAATGATCATCTACTTTTTTCATGTTGGAGCCTTTTGAGCCTAGCTCCCACTCCATTTCTATGTCACTCTTAGATTCATCCACCATTTCTTTATGCATTTCAAATCTTCAAAAGATTTACTTAGCCACTCTCGTAGCCATCAAATCTATTGCATGTATTAGTTTCATTTTGCAGAACGTATACACCAAATCCACCGCTTGCTTTGGGGTGAGTTTGTTCCTTCTCTTTGTGTGCACAAAGTCAAAAGAAGACCGATTTTTCTCATAGCTCCTTCTTGATACATCAATTGATAAAACCCTAGCAACTATGTTTTGTATCTCCATCTTTTCACCTCCATATTCCTTCCACTACACCGGGGCTGATATCCTTTCTATTGTAGCAATGTGCCATGGATCCTAAAACATGCCAATTCTTTTAGCATAATCAATGCAATGATGATATGTAGTCATCCCGCTATCATCATTGAAAAGTTACTTGCATGCAATTTTGAAATCTCCCTTTACCCGACTATTGGTAGACTATTGGCATTTACAAGTTTAGATCCAACACAAAGGTAGCACCATGTAGTGATGTATGAATTTTCACCTATCATTTCTTGGCCACAATAATCAATGTTGCTTTATCTCTAGTTGAGAGGCCTTGGACGTCTCATGGTTTGTGTATAGCATCTAAGGTGAATCAATAGACCTTGTCAAACACAAAAGACATCTTTGTTGATGATGCAAAGAAGATTTGCAACTATTTTTTGTCACATTGACAATCTTTTCAATGTTTCACCAAAAAAGAAAAAAATTACAAGAGTGTTGCATATGGTGGCTAGAGCGAGGTAGCTAGGATACTTAGAAAGCCAAACATCCCACCATCGATATACAAATATCTTGTCTCGATTAGGTTTGAATTCTTGTTGTGGTTGTATGACATAATAAATGGTTGAAAATTGTGTAGCATAAAAGATCTAAAACATCTCTGTGGGAGACTTAGTTCAAAAACAACGTAAGTGAATTGATGCACCTTGTTGATGAACTTGATGACATGCTCCTTGTTGATGAACTTGATGACATGGTTTGTATGTATCTAGGAGTATCTGCTTCACACAGGCCACATTCAAGAGATATTGCATGTGACAAAATCTTGAATCCACTTGAGATGCAGCTCAAGCAACCATTGCTTATCAAATTCTTGATGCAATGTCTACCTGCTAGGAAATGTTGTAGCATATGCACTTGCAAATGATGGTATACATGTGAGGAAGGATCCACAATGACCTAAATTATATCGGTTTTTTTGCTTCTTGCATTGTTTCAACATGCAGAAGCTTCCTCTCCAGTCTGAGTGCACATAGTCTCATGCCCCTTACAGTTTTCTAAGAGACATCTCAAACTCCATGGCAGCCACTACACAAACACCATGCTTAATTTTAGTGCCAACCATTTCCTTTTCTTTCTTTTCATAGGCTAGAAACCTCTCACATATGAAGCATGGTTTTTAGGACCCCTTCTGAAGATGCAATAAAGGCACAGTCAGTTGTTGGGGAGATGAGGATACTCTAGTCCAAGGGATCTCGAAGGAGAAGAAAAATCTACTTCACAAGCACCAAAGAGTAAAAAGTGCCATGGACAGAAGATACGTGGGAACGAGCTCTTATGCATGCCTACAACCTATATCTTACAGAATAGCCCATTCTAGGTGTGAATTTCTAGTGAAATTTACACGAGGATGTTCGTGTGGACTCACAGCACAGCATACTCCGTTTTCACTTTTTTACCGACAGTAAATATTTTTTACCACAGTAAATATTTTTTACCTACAGTAAATATTTTTCACCTACATGGTAAATACAAATCACTTTTTACCTACAGTAACTTTTTTTACCCATGGTAAATATTTTTTACTGCACCATAAGTATTTGGTAGGTAACAGTTCACTGTTACTAGAAGCAGTGATTGGGCATCAACAATGCAGTTACAGGAGGAGAAAAGGGGAAAATCTTATGGTAAAGGTGAGTCAACACGGATAAAGACTTTTGAGTTGAAAAGAGACATGCTGATTTTTTCAAAGAACACATGTCAAAAGAAGCCATGGTTGAGATTTTTTTGAGAATTTGATATTCAGGAGGACCCAGCAGGTCCCCCCCTGACATGTGCAGAACCTCCAGTTTCAACAGCCACCTTATCTGCTCTTAAATGCTGGTCAAGGCCTTATCCCCATGTGTCACAATCAAAAAAATCAGCATTCACCCTCCCCTCTCACATCACTCTAGAGAATATCTTGATGGTGACATATCAGGTGACCTCAATCTGTTGACCACCCTAAGCAAAAAGTAACCTCAATCAGCGGATTTAAGCATGTTTATCCCTAATCCTAAACCCTCTCAGAAACCTATATAAGGAGGCCTTCTCTCACTCAAAACCAACACTTCACCCACTTCACCAAGCAACGAAGCTATGACGACATTGCTCACAACGAGGAGCTATGGATGGAGCTCTACTCTCTCTCCCTCTCTCTCTCTCCCTCTAGTATGCTACATTACTAGCCCTAAAACCTAAATAAGGAGTCTTCTCTCATGCTCCATGGCCACCATCCTCGCCATCATTCTCTAAGGTATTGGTGTGTTGCTAGTAGGATCATACATGCTTGCTGGGTTGATTGTTTTTTTTTTGACAAGGGATTATGCCATCCTTGGCTTGCTTCTTTCAAAGAGACATGCTGATTTTTTCAAAGAACACATGTCAAAAGAAGCCATGGTTGAGGATTTTTTGAGAATTTGATATTCAGGAGGACCGAGCTGCCACCTCCCCCCCGCAGGTCCCCCCCTGACATGTGCAGAACCTCCAGTTTCAAAAGCCACCTTACCTGCTCTTAAATGCTGGTCAAGGCCTTATCCCCATGTGTCACAATCAGAAAAATCAGCATTTACCCTCCCCTCTCACATCACTCTAGAGAATATCTTGATGGTGACATATCAAGTGACCTCAATCTGTTGACCACCCTAAGCAAAAAGTAACCCCAATCAGCGGATTTAAGCATGTTTATCCCTAATCCTAAACCCTCTCAGAAACCTATATAAGGAGGCCTTCTCTCACTCAAAACCAACACTTCACCCACTTCACCAAGCAACGAAGCTATCACGACATTGCTCACAACAAGGATCTATGGATGGAGCTCTACTCTCTCTCTCACTCTCTCTCTCTCTCCCTCTAGTATGCTACATTACTAGCCCTAAAACCTAAATAAGGAGTCTTCTCTCATGCTCCATGGCCACCATCCTCGCCATCATTCTCTAAGGTATTGATGTGTTTCTAGTAGGATCATACCTACTTGTTGGGTTGATTGTTTTTGACAAGAGATTATGCCATCCTTGACTTGCTTCTCTATATCCTTGTTATGTATGATCAGATGCCATTGTATTGTTAAGCTGATGTCTTGTGTATATATATGCTACATAAGGTCCCTAAGCTTCGTTTCTATGTGTTTTACCATATGTTTTGATGCCATCATAATGCCAGAAGTCTCACTTGCCTATGTGCATTATGTGTGAGGTCCCTAAACCTCTTAATTTAGGGTGGTGCCCCCTTTGTTTTGTTCTTTGCTTGTTTGCATGAGGCGTGGTTTGTGGAGTGTGCATGAGTACAGAGGCCACCCGATTGCACTGCTCTTTTTCCCTCTATCATTTTGGTGCCCCCACGGAGGAGGGCTACACAGACCTTCAGTCCACAAGCAATGAAGATGTGAAATCTACAACATGGACGAATGGCGTGAGGAGTTTGCAAATTGGAGAACAGAAGAGGAGGAGGCTTTAGAGGCCTTAAAAGCTTTCATCGAGGTCTTGTTACCAGGTTGCAGTGTCATTGAAATTCAAGAAGTAAGTTCTTCTACATGCCTTGTTCGTGATCGTCGCCAACGAAGGAGAGTAAGAAGAAGAGCTTGATATACCTCTCCTCTCAACCTATGAGTGCTCCAGAAACCTCCAACGAACACGAGCTTGAAATATTCTACATCAACATACACGAAGGTACTGTGACACACATTAAGGGAAGAGAAAGCATCACCAGACCTCTCTTTCCTGAGGAGCCGACTAAGAGGAGGAAGATCACCTCTACACCTAAGTGGCCCAAGGCCGCAGCACGTGCTCAAGCGTAAGGTAACATTTGGCTTAATCTCATTAATAAGGGATTACATGACCACTACAGGCAAGAAAAAGGCTAGTGAGCAACCAACTTCAACCTCCAACTTGCAACCACGACTCTCACTTCTAAATCCTCCTGAAGCAAAGAGGCGAAGGCTTGCCTACAAGATTGCCGCCCGTCTGCGAGTGCTCCCAGTGCACTTTGTGAATCCAGACACCACCAATCCCAATCCAACCTCCTGTCCGCGTGAAGATCACTTTGGATATTGTCCAAAGTGCTTTGGAGACCGGGTGAAAAGCCTCCCTACCCTACCTTTGCTGCTAATTTTCAATAAGTTATCTCAATCTAAGGAAACTATCTTAGTTGATGATGTGCTACACATTAATGGTGTCACTTTCATTAGTCATGTTGATTATGGTAATAGCATCCAATTGTTGCTTGCTAAAAGGCTCAGCATTGTACAAAGTGTTGCCATCACGCCTTACGTCTTCACAGATGCATCAGGAAGAGTCGAAGTGATCCGAGGTGCTGACCTTCTGTGGCTGATCAGGCTCATTGGTCCCAAGGTGGTGCAACTAAGCTAGGCTCTTGTGTGTAAGTATGGATGCCAATAATGAGAATGATGATCCCCGCATGTTTCCTTTCCATTTTGTGCGTCATATCCGTGTGAATATTTGTATTGATAGAAAAATATTTTATCAGCAAAGAATAGCCCTGTTGTTTGGAGCCGAGAGACTTGGGGAAATCTTGCGCTCTCCTCATCCTGTCATTCTACCCTTACTAGACTATTACCATTCCTTTGATGTGTCGATCTTCATCCTATTTTGAGCTAAGTTGTGCTAAAGCTCCAAATTGTAATTACCATACTCTATTTTAAAATAAATTGGAGCTGTTTGTGTAATTGTTTACGCTCTCACTTATGGACTTCCCTAATTTTTATGGTAAGCCTGGGGAGGTTGCTCCAGACTTTTTGGATAATTTGGAAATGGCCTTTCTGGTATCGGGAAGGGATGACGAAGCTACTAAGTTAAGGGCCTTTCCTTTGGTCTTGAGGGAAGGTGCAAAATTATGGTATCAAACTTTGGCACCTGGAGAAAGAAGAGACTGGGAGTCCTTAAAGATGGCCTTCATCGAAGAATTTCGCCGCCATGAGCCTCCAGAGGAGATATGGAGACAGCTCTTAGAGCTACGCCAAACATCACCCAATGACTATAGAAGCTATGAAGGAAAGTTTTCCAACCTGTGGGAGAAATGGTGTGCATCACTAGGTGAAGGAGAAAGGGCGCCAGAATGCCTAAAGAAGGACTGTTTCCTGGCAGGGCTTTACCCCATCCTTCGAGAAAAGGTAAAAGGTAAATTCCCAGATACCTTTGATAAAGCTATGACTTATGCAAGGGAGAAGGATAGGAAGGTAAAATTCCAAGCTCAACTACAAGGGGGAATGGAGCCTCCACCGCTAGCTCAACCTACGGCAAGGGTAGTAGCAGGGACAGGAGCAACAGACCAAGAGTCCTCTCAACAAGAATTACTTCAACAAATCACCAATCAACTAGAGAGCCTGTCCATCAATCTGGTTCAAGGTGTAAGGGCTCCCCTGCCTGGAAATGAACGAAATAGACAAGAAGAACAAAGGCAAGCACGTGAGTACATTTGCTACAATTGTGGAGAGGTAGGTCACGGCATGTATTATTGCCCCCATCCACGACGTTATCAAGGAAATGGTAATCAAAGACGGACTTCTCGCCAGCAAGTCACTCCTCCTCGAGCTAGGCCACTAAATGGACAAAATGCACACGTGGCTCCACCAATCCAAATATTGAGACCCCCTCCTCCACCACCACAAGCACCAACAGAGATCCCTCCACTACCATCGAGAGGGGAGGACAGGGCTGTCTCTGTCATAAGTCTTGACAATGGTAAGGGTAAAGGGAAAGAAAAAATGGAGGAAGCTGTTGCCATGCCAATAAAGAGAGTTAGGAGACAAAGAACTGATGAAATGGAAGCTTCAGAGCCGGATAAAGGGAATGAGGATTCCTCCCAAGTGATAGGAGACAAGAAAAGGAAGAGTAGGTCAAGGAGGCACATAGGAGTAGAAGACTTTCCACTTGGGGTAGGATCCATACCTTACGACCTGGTAGCAGATGTGAGTAAGCAAGGACCAAAGATTTCATGGCAGCAACTCCTCCACCTTTCCCCAAAGATGCGTAGAACCTGGTCTAAGATGGTCAGCACCAGGAGGGCTAAGGCAAAGTCAGTTGGGTCTATTAGTGCAAGAGGCATGAAGGATATCGTGCCAGTCATTGATGCAGAGATTAAGAGTCAGCGAGTCTCCAATGTGTACGTAGATGGTGGAGCCGAGATTTGTGTTATGACAGAGAAATTAATGCACAGGTTGGGTTTGGAAGTAAACGAGCAAACTTCCTTACAAGCTAAGATGGCAAATAATGTAAGGGTGGCTTGTGTGGGAAAGGTTAATGGAGTGAAGGTTTCAGCTTTTGGTGTGGCAATCTCAATTGATGCTTATGTGATCCCAACTAAAGGGGAGGGCTATCCGCTAATCCTTGGAAGACCTTGGCTTATGGCTATGAAAGCTAGGCAAGATTGGGAGATAGGTTCCCTTGAGTTGCGACCAAATCATAAGGTAGGTGGCAAGCAACAAAAAATTGTGTATGACATGAAGCAGGGTAGACAACAAGACCTAGAGATGGAGACTTCTATGGATGAATGGAGCACAAGCAGCTGCTCTTCATCTGAGGATGAGTCATCTGAGGAGGATGCTAGCTCTTTGGAAGTCATGGGTATAATACTGTGAAACCCAGAAGGAGAAGGTGGTCAAGACTCTCTAAACAAGGAAGAAGCCACATGCTTAGAGGAGATGCTAGCTAAGGACCTACTAGAAGAAGAGAGAGAACCCTATTTGCAAGTACTAAAGAAGCATGCTGGCCTCTTTATAACTGATTACGAGCACATTAAAGGAGTGACGGTAACCCAACACCATATCCAATTAAAGGAAGGTGCCAAACCAGTGGTCCAAAGGCTAAGGAGATTAGGGCTAGTGCAACAAGACGCACTCTTAAAAGAAGTAAAAAGATTACTCAAGGCAGGATTTATCTACCCAGTGGAAGATTCTGAGTGGGTGTCTCCAGTTGTGGTAGCACCAAAGAAAAATGGGAAGTGGAGGGTATGTGTGGATTACAAGCCTCTAAACGCAGCCACAAAAAGGGACCATTTTCCTTTGCCTTTTCAAGATGAAATACTAAATGAAGTGGCTGGTCATGAAAGGTACACAGTGTGTGATGGGTACTCAGGCTACTTCCAAATCAGAATTGCAGATGAAGACCAAAGAAAGACTACCTTCATAACACCTTGGGGGTGTTTTGCTTATAGAGTTATGCCTTTTGGTTTAGCTAATGCCCCAGCTACTTTCCAGAGGTTTATGAACTTGGTGTTTCAACCTTACTTTGGTAAGTCCATACGAGTCTTCATTGATGATTTTTGCATTTACAGCTCTAGGGAAGTACATCTGTCCAAGGTTGATGAAGGTTTCACCCGTCTGGCCCAATTGGGTGGGCAATTGAATAAAGACAAGTGCCACATAGGTGAGAGCAAGGTCACTCTACTAGGCCATGTTGTGTCTCAAGATGGTATTGAGGCTGACCCTGAAAAGGTAAAGACATTGTTAGCTTTACCTACTCCTTCAAACGTGAAGCAACTAGTCTCCTTCATTCAAAAGGTTCGCTACATGGGACGATTCATACATCTCCTTTCTCAGGAAATCTATCCTTTGCAGCAGCTCACTAAACACACTACATTGACATGGAGTGAGGAGGGTGAAAGGTGCTTTCAAGAAGTTAAAACCATTTTGAGCTCATTGCCTGTCGTCCTACAACCCACATGGGGTGAATTATTCTATGTAAATCCTAGTGTAGGTCCAGAAGCTCTAGGAGCTGTCTTGATGCAAAAAGACCCAAAGACATCTCTCATGAGACCAGTCTACTTCTCTAGTAGAGTGATAACAGCTGCTGAAAAGGGTTTCAGATTCTATGTAAATCTTAGTGTAGGTCCAGAAGCTCTAGGAGCTGTCTTGATGCAAAAAGACCCAAAGACATCTCTCATGAGACCAGTCTACTTCTCTAGTAGAGTGATGACAGCTGCTGAAAAGGGTTTCAGTGCAACTGAGCAATTGGTGCTAGCTCTTAAGTTTGCAGTGGAGAAATTTCGGGCTTACTTACTTCCGAGACAATTTGTGGTGATCACAACTGAGAAGGTTTTTCCATATGCCCTACAACACATGGAATTGTCTCAAAAAATAGCAAAGTGGGTGGTGCAGCTTCAAGAGTTTGACTACACACTACAAGTAGAGGATTCCACCTGTGCTTGTTTGGCAGATGTCCTCACACAAAGGTGTTATGAGAAGGCCAAGAAAGAGGCACCTAGTAAGGTACCGCCTATCCCGGAGCCTGAAGTTCTACTAGGAGCACACAGTCTGTATTTTTATGGGGCTTACAAGAGGACCAAAGACAAGGCATCAGCAGGCATAGTAATATTAGGTCCAGAGAAGGAGAAGATCTTTGCAAAAGGGTTTCATCTAAAAGAGGTTCATTCTAACAATGAGGCAGAGTACCATGCCCTTGTTTTAGGGTTGCAATGTTGTCTTTCTCAGGGCATCACAAAGCTAAATGTTTTTGGTGACTCCATGTTGATTGTTAAGCAAATGGTTAGTGTATGGGCCTGTAAAAATGACAAATTGTCTGTTAAGATGAGGGTTGTGGTAGTGATGTGTGTGAACACATTTAGGACCACCGAGGAATTTTCCCCTTACTAGGAGGTTTTCCCTCCGTGCATTGTTATATACACCCATCACTCTAGGGATATCTTATCTTTTCCATTGCACACTAAGTAATATACTCTCTATTGTGTGGCTTGAGCTTCATTCTTCTTCTCTAAGGTGTGTGTAGTTTTGTGCAACCCTAATTCCAACATAAAGGTAGTTCAAGTCATGCTAAATAGATCCTTAGAGGGTGAACCTACTATTCCAATTTGGGTAGTTACTATGGCACATGCCAAGAAAAATAGACAGAACAGTGCAAGCAGGTGGATACACCCAACAAGCCTTCAAAAGACTCCAAAAAAGAGAGATGCAAGTGATATGATCTTAGCAGTCAAAAACAACAAAGGGATATTAAAGAGAAAGTTCAGAAAAGAGTTGAGAAAATGACTCATTCAAATGTCACCGGAATTTAAGGAATCAAAACCAAGATTGAGAGGTCCATGTTGGTAGACAAAATATTCAAACCGATCAATGCAGCCTTGGAAGCTTTCCAAGTAGGGCTAAAAGCTAGTCAAACATTGGAAACAAAATGGAAGAGATACCCAACTTCTGACATGGAAGCCGCAAAGCTTGAAGCTTACATGAACTTAGTGCAAATCATGCAGTAAATGTTGGAAAAGCAAAAGCCAAAGTTGGAACTCATAGGAAAACTAGGGACAAAAATAGAGATTAAACCAAAAATTGGGAAAATGAAGGACGCTAAAGAACTAAGGGAATCTTTAGCAAGAACTGACAAACCTAAAATCATAGTTCCAGACAGTGAGGAAGGGCTAAATAGAATCCCTTTAGCTGAGGAAAATTGTGCAAACTATCTATGGGAATGAGTTAGGGAAGTGAATGATGGAATCCTGACTCTAAATTCTGCTTCAATTGGGGAAGTTTGGCTAGATCAACTACCCATGGAGCTGTATGAACAATCTTTGCATGTTGATTGCGGATCAAAGTAGTCAAGCCTATCAAACACTCAAACTCTTCAAACGTTACCCTCATACTTAGGAGAAAATGAAGAAAAATCATTGGTTTGTAAAACCACAAAATTGAATTGATCAAAGCTGACTTTGGATGTTGAGAAATTTGCTATCAATCATGTCAACTCCTATCCAGTGTACCATCACATTGGGCGAGCTGCTCAAGATAAGACCACATCTATGGATGGATTTGCAAGGTACCATGGAGAAGATGGGCATAACAAGATTAACCAATTGCAAAGAAAACCTTGAAGAGTTTCATAAGGAAGAATCGTGGGACAAGATTATCAGATCCATGTCCATGAACAAAGTTGGAGACTATTGTGAAGGGAATTGTTGAGCCATAACAGTTATGTGCACTATTACCTAGGCTTTACACTAAGGTTTGTGGGAGCATTCAAGGGTTGCCTAGGAAGAGGCGCCA
Organism: Adiantum capillus-veneris; assembly: GCF_014529385.1. NCBI lineage: Eukaryota > Viridiplantae > Streptophyta > Polypodiopsida > Polypodiales > Pteridaceae > Adiantum > Adiantum capillus-veneris. The sequence goes on from NC_140953.1 coordinate 128,241,696, forward strand.
AAGCGCATGGGAAAGTTATAAAATAAGGCTCTCATACTGTAATCTCAAGAATCAAATGAAGGGGTAGATCATTGTGTCTTTTTGTCTCTCTCTCTCTCTCTCTCTCTCTCTCTCTCTCTCTCTCTCTCTCTCTCTCTCTCTCTCTCTCTCTCTCTAAACACTTTGGCAATCCTGTTGCATGTGCTTTCTAGAAATGGGAATTATTTTAGAGCACCTTGAGGGACATGCCAAGTTGGTTACAATATAGAGATGAAGGTACTTCGCTTGCGTTGTGTGAGTTCAAGCCCTGCTATGGGTGCAAATTTTGCTAAGTTGTTTTGCAGGCAAAACATTTTTGCCCGCTCAAATAGTTATGGACCCTCAATAGTGGAATGCAACGTGGAGGCATAACCATTAGGGTATCACCCTTTGGTGTTGATAATAATGTTTAATAAAACATTATTAATAACTTCTCACTGTGAGGTATCATGATAATGCGAATTGTGAGGAACCACTTGGCTCCAATGAGTATCGACAACAACACAATTTTACTATGCTCCCAAGAGGTGAAACCACTTGGGTAACTTCTTCATGTTGAAAATAATTCAATTGTAACTATAATCTTCCTTGGATTCTCCATGAGCATCGAGAAATTGTTGCATATGGGGAATCGATGGGCTGCAACAATTTCTATTTGTGATGCAAGATATAATAGCCGAGTGACAACATAATTCTTGGATACCCTCTGTGCCTGTTTTACATCCCAGCAAGCTTGCCTAGCCGTAGGCAGAACACCTCTGGCAGCAGCAATTGTGCCACCAAAACATGCACCATCCTCAACATCGCCTACATCCTCAAAACTAGGATGTACATCAATGCCTTGCACAGTATCCAAATGGCCTTTGACATACATGTCGTATCAAATAAGTCCACATAGGGTAATTGTCCCCATTTAATCTATCCTCAGTAATAGCAAACATCTTGAACATGTCTGTGTTGTTTTCAGCCATGAAAAATGTTGCAACTAATGTAAAAACTGCCCGAAAAGAGGAGAAACAAAGCGGGAAATCCACGTACTATATAGCAAAAACCCTAAAAACTGTAAGAGACCTGCTATGCAGCAAAAGGTCACTAACAAAAATTATGCACAAAATGACGAAGTAGCCTGTACAGTGTTGCCTGTAGTCGAAAGGGAGGTCGAAATGAGCCCGAATCAAAAATTTGAGCAGATCAAGCTCCACGAGCCCACCCAAAGTATGTATTGACTTGCTGACGCTTGCCAAAGCTCACAAAAATTGAAGAAAGTGAGCATGCATGTGCTAGAGCTACTGGCGACTAAGGCTGGGAGGACGTAGCCTCCTGCTCTGATAACTTAGTGTGCAATGGAAAAGATAAGAAAATAGTCCTAGAGTGATGGACATATATATAATGCACGGGGGGGAAAACCTCCTAGTGAGGGAAAAAATTCCCCGATGGTCCTAAGTGTGTTCACACACATCACTACCATATGTATATGGTCACACTTTATGGTTGCCTTCCCTTTGTTAGTTGGATTCCTTGGATATTCATCAAGAAAATGTGTGCACTTTCAGCCACACTGCATGCCATAAGCCTTGATTGGTCTAGCATTCTTATCTGGATCTGGCATTCGGGTTTTCAATGGTCATTTGAACCACAATTATGGCAATTTCCGATTCTTGGATTAGAGGTTGGCTTCATCATGGGTGGTTAAGCTCCCTAGTTTGCAATAAAATAAATCGGTGATGCATCAAGTGGTGCTTGATAAATTTGTTCTATCGTGGCATGAATTGATAGAGTGTACCACTCATCCTTTATTTCCATAGTTGTCGAAGTTGCTTTGTTATATGGGATGACTAGTACTAGAGCTTGCAAATCCACTTGCCCTTCAGGAAGCATGTACTTGGCTGGCATAGCATTATTTCCTGACAATGGTGGTTTCTGACCTAATATCGGCTATGGTCTCTCCATAGCCATAGGTAGTTTCTGGATTGGCCCCATGTTAGGCGGATACCTATACATAGGCTACTCTTATTGTCTCATTGGAATATACTGGACATTTCCATCATATTTAAGCTTGTAATAGCCTCGTTTGTTTTGTGGTTTTTCCATTTTCCCTTGATAGCACACCATTTTGATGGTTTGGGTTGTCCCATAGGTTGCCCTTGTGGTGGACCCTGTCCCGACCCTCACATTAGGATTCGGCATCCTTTGCATGTTACTCATCATATCATTCATGCGTTTAAGCATCTCCTTTATAGCATTCACAGGAGCTGCTACAAGTGTTCCATTTGTGTTGGTACAGTGGATGTGGTTCGCTCACTCTGAGCATTCTTAATAGAGCTTTCTTCATTGAAGATTTCACAGTTATCCCCCAATTATATTGCATCTAGGCTACACGCTTCCCAAGTCGCATGTTTTTTGCTATGCAAAATGGCAAGCAACTCCTTGTTGAGTAAACCTTCAAGGAACAACGAGACAAGTCTCTCCTCAGTTGGAATCTCCAACTCCAGATATCTGTCAATGTAGTGCCTTATCCGACTCACACAGTCTCTTATTGTTTTCCTTGTTTCTGTTATTAGTTGTAGATTTGTGCTATAGTGATGTGTTTGATTCCCATCTTTGAACAAGCAGTAAAAAAGTCTCATAGCCAATGTTGATAGATGAGTAATTGATCCACGAGGTATGGTATGGAATCAAGTTAAAGATTTTCCTTCTAAGGTCATTCCAAACCCCTCAAATTGAGTATGGAAGTCTGTTATGCGCTCAGCTATTAGGACATGCCTAAAGCTTGTTAAATGGTCATACGGATCCCTTGATCCACTGTATTCTTCGATCCATTTCAAAAATTAAGGTAGTTTGACCCCGCTCTCCTAGCCGTTGTTTCTCCCACTAATCCTTCAAACTATTTGCTTGGTAGGTGTAACTCCTTCTTGTCCTGGTGTCACCCGTTCTTCTCTGGTTAATAGTGGTTTTTGCATCTCTACCCCAATTTTTATCATTGAGGTGGCTACCTCGGGCTGTGCTTCCTCGTTGTGGGGGATTGATAAGGAGTGAGCTTTGGAGTGAGCTTTTTCCCTCTGTTGGCTTATATTATTTCATAGCTCGTTCAAAAAGCTTCTGGATCAAGATTCACTACAACAAAAAAAGGTGTCATCGACGCAGATATCAACGCACTGTGTCGCTATGTGCATCGATATCCGCGTCCCTATGAACCTGTCGCTATTTGCGACGCAGATAGCGACGACCATAACAGAAAAAAAAAATCTTGGGTAGAGGGCAGGTAGCCTGGCCTGTGCCCAGTTAAAAGATGGACACAGCCATAGCCAGACTTCCTGCCCTCTGCCCAAGAAAACGAGCAGCACCAAAATCAACCATGGTCCCGCGCGGCGCAGAAATTTCGGCAGAGTTCCCTTTGTTTTTTCATAAACTTTTCAAAAAAAACCATATCATGTATACGCCTCCTACATGCTATCCATGTAGGATCTCACATGAGATTTAAGGCCAATGAAAGACAAGTACCGTACCAACTGAAAAGCATAACCATAACGAACCATAACCATAACTTAAAAGCATAACCATAAAGAACCATAACCATAACTTAAAAGCATAACCATAACTATAAACAAAATTAACAATAACCATAAGCATAACCAGAAAGTTAAACATAACCATTAACAAAACCTGAACCATAACTATGTCTATACAAGAATAGGAGAAATAACCATGTCTATACAATGACAATGACAATAATCATAACCATAAGGGAAACAATAACTGTCTGAACAATAACTGTCTGTACAAAAAAGAGACACAGAAGCGTGTCTGTGTTTCACAAAGCATATATATGAAATCCGGTCCACTAATGACTAGGCGTCGCAACCTGCACATAGGACAACTCACAAAATTAGTATTGATATTACTTCACATATACTTACTTAATTAAATCAACTCACACATATTAAAGTCTCACCTCAAGCGATCAGCGAGACTGTAAGGCCTCCCAATCTACAGGCTCTCCTGAAGCATCAAGATCATTCAGTACTTCATAGATACCTCTGCAATATCCATCTGACTCCTCTTGGCGTGTCGGAGCTCGATGCATCGCAAGATTCTGCGTTTATACAAAAATCAAAGTAATAAGAATACATGATTCATCGCGTTTTAAAAAACGCCATAGTTAAGATTGGATTAGAAACTCACAAACTCATAGCGAAAGGTATTGAAGCCTCCGCTGCCAAGATGAGATGTCCCCCTGGTCATCTGTCGTACCTCACGCAGCCTCACACTGCGCGGCCAACTGAGGTCAGAAGTTGCTTTGCGTCTGGCCTGGAGGGGGGCATTTCATTGCCAGCCGAGAGAAGTTGCTCCCGCAATAACCTGTTTAAGCCACATTAAATTAAAAAGCTCTCCGAGCACATCACCGTTCCAATCGGAAAATCTCTTTTGTAAATTACGTACCTAAACAAAGCAGTGACGCTTGCATCTGACCACCCGTACACTGACTGAAGATTCAAAAACGCCAGACAAGTACGAAGCACAGATATTTTGGCGCCTTCATAGATTGGTTGACGTGCCAACTTCCTCAACATGTCTTCAGGAGATAGGCGCACGGCTTCTGGTGCTGCTTCGTTCGCGTTCTCCTCGCTTGTCTGGAAGAAGGCATCCAGCATCTCCTCCATGCCGTCTTCTTCTGTCTGTAAGCCCTTTTCTGCTTCCATCCGTGGCTCTATATTGGTCGGACCTTCACGCATAATCTTTTTTCTCTCTCTCTCTCAGATGTAGTTGCTATGTCGCAGAAATCAATGCCCGTTCCATAGGAGTCGTATCGCAGATTCTGTACGGTTTCTCTAGCAAACTCTCCGTACTTGTACACATGCTCATTACATATCCTATGCTTGCGCAGGATTTGATACTTGCAGAGCGTGCACGAGCATGCAATCTTTTCCTCCATGTTAGTTGATGACGTTGCCATCTACAATGATTATGAATTTTGTTTTAATATATATATATATATACTCCTCACAATGTAAACTACCTCGCATTCTCTAGTCTTGCCCAATCTCCGTACACCTCGGTCCAAAGGTGTACGGAGATCAGGACCACCGGGTCAAAATCTCGTCTTTATTGGTCAAATCCTATATGGGTAGACACATACGTGCACTCCCAGGTGTACATGGCAATGCATGTAGCAGGCAAACCCCCTTTGCCTCTTTTAGTTCCATAGTTTCTTCTCTGTCTACATACCCTATCTCTCGTTCTTTCTCTCTCGATCTCGCTCTCGCTATCTCTCTTTCTCTCTCTCTCTCTTGATCTCGCTCTCGCTATCTCTCTTTCTCTCTCTATTTTCCTATTTTCCTATCTCTCTCTCTCTCTCTCTCTCTCTCTCTCTCTCTCTCTCTCTCTCTCTCTCTCTATCTCTATATATATATATATATATATATATATATATATATATATATATATATATATATATATATATATATATATATATATATATAACTCTCTTTCTCTATCTCTCTATTTCCTATCTCTCTCTCTCTCTCTCTCTCTCTCTCTCTCTCTCTCTCTCTCTCTCTCTCTCTCTCTCTCTCCCCTACACACACACACACCGCTCTCTCTCTCTCTCTCTCTCTCTCTCTCTCTCTCTCTCTCTCCCCCCTACACACACACACACCGCTCTCTCTCTCTCTCTCTCTCTCTCTCTCTCTCTCTCTCTCTCTCTCTCTCTCTCCCCCCTACACACACACACACACCGCTCGCTCTCTCTCTCTCTCTCTCTCTCTCTCTCTCTCTCTCTCTCTCTCTCTCTCCTACACACACACACACACATACGATGTAGAGAGAGAGAGAGAGGGAGGGGTTGGGGGGGGCGGAGATGGACCCTGCGCGCGGGTTTCGATTTTTTTCCCCAATTTTTTTTGCGTCGCTATACGCGTGGATATACGCATCGATATACGCATGGCAAATAAAGCCTTTCCATGCGTATATCGACGCACACTGCGATGCGTATAGCGACGCACGCTAATTACGTCGATATACACGTGGAAAAGCATGGCCATTGATATCTACGCGTCGATATCTTCATGTAGTGTTGTAGTGATTTTTTTATTTTCTCTCTCTCCAACCTCTTTCTCTGTCCCCCTTCTCTCTCTCTCTCTCTCTCTCTCTCTCTCTCTCTCTCTACATACACACACACACATATATATAATCTCTCTCTCCCTCTCTCTCTAACTTTCTATATCTCTCTCACTCACTCCCTCTCTCTCCCTTGCTTGGTTGCGGATTATTTTTGAGCAGTACATCTAGCATGTTGGAGGTAGTGTGTTGCCAGCGTGGCATCTGAGCCATTGTGGTCATCCTCACCATTGTACGCGGCCTCCTCCAAAGGTTGAAAGCATCAAATAGTGACAACATTTTTGAAAAGCTATCGCCATTGTAAACCCTCACACATGCTAGCTTTTGGCACTTGAAAATGGAAACTCAACCACTAACCAGTGCTTGATTTTTTTTCCCCAAGAACTTGGCAATAAATACTTCACATTTCGAACCCAAAATCGATAATTATTTTCTTGTTCCCTAAGGCCTTCTTCTATGTGCTTAAAAAATGAGTTTTTGGTGAGCCATTGCATGGCTTATAGATGTTGAGGTCAATACTTGTCAGGTTGCTCTTTGAGGTCCCTTAGGATGACGTTCATGGGTTCCAAATCCTTCTCAATTGATGCATTGCAAAAGCAAGCAGTTATGTCTTCAAGCAAAGTGGATGCAAGATGCCTTTATGTGCCAGCTTCAGAGGTAGAGCTCACTTGGGACGGTCTTTTGAATAATAAGGATAGCAATCAAGTATGGTAACTTTTGGCCGACATTCGGGCACACATGGAGAGAGGTGCAAATTATAGGGTTTATCTTGAGCTGAATAAGAAAGTTCATGGGCAATCTTAGAGAGTTAGAGTCTCAAAGCGAGCGACTTTGAAGACTTTTAGATACACCATGGGGCCAAAGTTGCAAGGCTCGAAGAAAATATTGTGCTGATCGAATTCAAACAATATTGTGGTAGGAACGAGCCCTTGTTTGCAATATTAAAAGGAAATGAAATGGTTTTTTTCCCGGTCAACTGCAACCATGACGAGAATGGGCCTGCTCGTGGAGCCGACACCAAGGGAGAGGGGCGCCAGAATGGACGAAGAGAGCACGGGGGGCCATGTTGACGAGAGTGCACTAGAAGCCTGCATCAACGCTGAGAGATTTTCTGGTGTAGAGGGTAAGAAAAGCTCCACGGTGAAAGCGCACCCAGAGTCTGAGTGAAGGAGACAGTCCTAGGGTGCATATTGAAGAGGGAGGAGCACACACAAGTGCACAAGTCGAAGGAGTAGCATGGGAAGGCTCTGGAGGCCATCAACCTGAACAAGAGGAGGGGGAGAAGTGGGCAGCTTGGGTGTGTGTGAGGGCTCGTCAAGGGGGCGCTTGTGTCGAGACATGCTGGGAGCCACGAGGGGGTTTGCCGAGCAGGTAGAGAGGGTGACCTCATAGCGGTACAGGAGGGAATCTCGTGCAAGAGGAATTTGACAATGGGAGCCACAGGGTCGTGCGTTGTAAGAGGAAATGACTGAGAGACAACCGACATAGAGAGAGGGAGGGAGAGATTGTTCGTGGAGGGAGAGAGAGAGAGAGAGAGAGAGAGAGAGAGATTGTTCCAAGTGAGTCGTTGCCGACACTTGAGTTGAGGGTGAGAGAGGCAGAGAGAGAGATAGAATGTCCCAAGCGTGTTGTGCCAGGCTTCAAAAGGGATGATGCCAAGAGCAGGCTGAAGGAGCGAAGCAATGAGGGCGGCTAGGCAACGATGAAGAAAGCATATCTCTCTCTCTCTCTCTCTCTCTCTCTCTCTCAAGCTAAGGTGGGCGCCTCAAGTGGGCGCTTGAGAGAGAGAGAGAGAGAGAGAGAGAGAGAGAGACGGGGGTGGAGCTCTTCCTATATCTCTGTGAGCGAAGATGGCTGCACACCTTTACATTCACAGGGCTGAACTTTGGTCTTTTGCCCAAGCAGGTCGTGTTGCGCATCTCCACCACTATTGCCTTGCTCTCTGCTCGCCTTGTCCAGCTTGGATCAGTGCTTCTGCATATATCTCTCTCTCTCTCTCTCTCTCTCAAGCTAAGGTGGGCGCCTCAAGCTTAGGTGGGCGCTTGAGAGAGAGAGAGAGAGAGAGAGAGACACGGGGGTGGAGCTCTTCCTATATCTCTGTGAGCGAAGATGGCTGCACACCTTTACATTCACAGGGCTGAACTTTGGTCTTTTGCCCAAGCAGGTCGTGTTGCGCATCTCCACCACTATTGCCTTGCTCTCTGCTCGCCTTGTGCATCCAGCTTGGATCAGTGCTTCTGTTCTACCACACGCAGTGCAGCTGCCGACACTCCTACATAGGTCTTCAGGGAGGAATTCCAAATTGAGAGCGAGATTTTTCGAGCGAGCTTTAAACCGAGCAAAAAAAAACAAGGTACTTCATCAAAAAAGGCAAACCCGTCAAGGTTTACCTATTGCTTTGAAACACCACCAAAAGTGTAAAAGAAGAATTTTTCTCATGTCTCCTTGATTATGGCCTTGAGGGAACATCCCCTTGGGTGTAATAGTTGGAGCCATTTATGGGCATGTCACATAGATAATGGTACAACAAATGAAAGATATTGTATTTTTATTGACCTTGGGTATTGCTATTGCATGCTATGGACCTTGGTTATTCTGACATTGACATTAACAATTCTTGGACATAATGGCCCCATGATTTAATGGATACCATTCTTCAATAACTACCTTCGTTCGTTGTGACCAAATGAGGGTGGTTATTCCAAATACAAAGTGAAAAATAGGGCACTCAAAGGAATGTTATGAACACGACTACAAATTCTCCATCTGCACTGAGGGGTACTGGGGTTCCCAAATAAATAGCGGAGTATTAACTCTATTCCCACTAACCCCCTGATCGCACCCAACGCCAAGTACTTGAAGATATTAAAGATCTACTGGTTCGTTGGGTTTGAGCGCAGACAGTCCGGGATGAGGAGGTGGCAAGTGGAGATGTACGTGCAGTTGAAGGCGAACGCAGCAGATTTACTGGCTGCGCAGGTCAAATCCATGCAAACTTCGCTTAGCCCCTACCTTTTCAATACACTGCAGTGGAAATACGAAAATCTCGGAACTTGCCTTGGCGATGGAGTGCGACCGAGTATTAGTAGAAATATGCCAACCCCAGTGTCCCCACACCTCCCAGGCTCGCCTCGGCACTAAGTGTTTCAAACTTTCTCGAGACTCTTCCTCTCTTTAGCCATGCATGTTTGTGCAGATAGAAAGAGATTGACGCTACCTTGGCTTGGGACCCTACCCTTTCCAAGAGACCATTTTAATTGACATGTTTTTTTATAACAAACTTCTCAAACAATCTAGACTTATGTAAAAATCTAATGTATTTTCACCTTCCAATGAGGCTCGGTTCAAATGAACCCAACGGCAAAGCTCAATGGTTCTTGACTACCTCTATCGGCTGTCTGTTCACACAAGCCAGAAGCACAAAACAACAATGTAATTGAGGGAATGATACTCACCCAGCAGCCACACTTCAGTGGCAGCATGTTGAGCACGCACAGATCATGGTTTGACTTGTGTCGCCCGCGTTTTGCACTGAAAAGTGCCTTGTAACCGAGTTTTTCCAAGGAGGGAGGGAGGTGGTCGGCCAAGCAACGGTGCATCTGGAGAAAACCTGTGATTCTTTTGCTCAATCCGTGCGTGTCATGCAAGATGCAGACACTTGTGGCTCTCTCTACGGTCGGCTCGTATAAACCTAACCTGAGATTACAATTTGAAAGTTTTTAGATTCATCAAAGAAATTTGACATTGCAGTAAACTAGGATATGTGAGAAATGGTATACTCTCTCTCTCTCTCTCTCTCTCTCTCTCTCTCTCTCTCTCTCTCTCTCTCTCTCTCTCATTTGCACTAGCTTGGATGCATATTGAAACAATGATGACCAAGTTCAAATTCTAGATGTTGCAACCTTTTAATCTTAAACGTTAAATTTTGAACATTTAAAAAAAAAAACTAGTCTTGCTTGGTGGGTCTTGCTATAAAACATCTGTAGAATATAATAGGACACATGCAAATTCACATTTAGCATCTAGCATTGAGCGGAACAAGAGAATGACTAATTTGGCAAGGGTGTCACTGCGTGAAAGGGATATATACTCGAAAAATGCTATGGAAGGAGACAAAGTTAAGTGCATCAATTGTTAGAGATTATAGGGGTAGCTACATTTGAGATTATATCCAAGCAAGGTTGTACTACTATGTCTACAAATGAATGTTTTTTCTAGTATACATGCTAGATGTAAATTCTTCCAAACGAAAAGTATTTCAAATATATTTTTTCATTGAATGGTACGGTAGCGCAACACGTCGGCTCGCATTTTTGAAGGTGGATTGGAGTGTGTTTTGCCTTTCTTCTTTTATAGTTCTTTGTGTTTTTCCTTTCTTATTTTGTAGTTGTTCCTAATACAATGAATGAGGACAATGATACATGTAACTTCACCTTCTGTGTTCTGTGTTATGGCATCGACAATGCATGTTGCACCATTTGCCACACCGATTGTCAAGTGAATATTTTCAGTGATCATGCAGTGCACACAAATTGCGATCAAATCTAGCTCATTGAACTTAGGGTCTAGGAGCCACTACTGAAGGATATTTATGTTACCTGTGTTCGTCTTCATTTCAAGTTTTGTAATGTCGGTTTGATTGTACAATTTATTCAAGGCAAGGTTGTTATGGTGTTGAACGTCTGACAACGAAACATCACATTGAAAGGGCAAAGTATATTGTGCACGTCATACAGAGGTGTCATACAAAAGTATGGTGGAGAGCCGGCACTGTGGTCTCTCCAAAAAATTATAAGAAACGGAAGTCGTGCCCTACCCCGTAGCGTTTATGTGTTGTGCCAAGCAAACGCATGCGCATGAAAAATTGGATGCAGATAACGGACCTTTCAATGTTGTCGAGTTGGAGTTGCGCTTGTGCAATTGGAACGTGCACTGTTGTGAATATATGTCCTCCCTGCCATACACAAAACATGCAGATGTAACTCTATGCTCTATGTCCTATGATCAATATTACCCTCTCTTTCTCTCTCTCTCTCTCTCTCTCTCTCTCTCTCTCTCTCTCTCTCTCTCTCTCTCTCTCTCTCTCTCACACACACACACACACACACACACACAGAGTTGTAAGCTGCTTTGGGCAGCAATTATGTCTTCTTGCCTCCTTGCTGACTTACTTGCGTTATGTATCGATACCAAATTGATGTTTGTATTTGCAACCATCTAAACTTGATCCGATAGCGCTGCGTACATGGACCTTTTCTCATAGGATCTATGTCCACTTCGGCGTTTATTCTTTCCATTTCTTCGGCCTCTTTCGTTTGCATCGCGATCACCCTGATAGCATCAACAGAAAAATGTGTTGAACGAGCCTACGAAGGCAATGAAATTTGGTGGTTCGACTCCAGATTAGGCCAACTGATCATCGATTGAAATATGATTATCTTTTGTTTCAGTAGCACTAGAACAGACCTCTACCATTGGTGGATCGCACGAAATATCTGATCTTTGAGAATGCTCATCACGGCGGCAAGCATCCGAAGTACCCTCCAGCTTGATGATCTACGAAATATAACCAGGGTTTGAAAGGTCTCCAGTACTCCTTTCCGGTTTTGTCCGGCTTACTGCTACACAGGAAAACTGTGTGGAAAAGAATTGGCGTGAATCTTGAGAATTAGGCATAGGAACCTTTTGCATCAGAATATATACTTGGAGCCGCATAATGCTATCCATAACTATAACTAGTTGCGCCTACAGAAACGAGCTGAGTAAGGTAGTTGAAGCTGGACATATTATTCAGCTAGCCACTGCGTCTTGTTGCACAGAAAGCTGCTATGATTGAAGGATGGCCGAGGAGAGAAAGATGAAGCCATGAGAGGATAACTTACACTCCTCTCAGAACCTGCGCCAAGTGCTGCAAACTCTACTAGATAGAGTAGGATCTTTGTGGAACTGGATTTTGTGTGGATGCATGCACATTCACTCTGGTGCACAGAAAGACAAGCTCCATAGTTTGTTACTCGCCTGTAGCACAGGGTTGTTGAATATGGTTCTGAGCTTTTGGCGCGGGGTATTTTTTAGAGCTTTTCATGGCATGATGTTTTAAAAAGTTTTTTATATCTAATGCCACGTGGTGGCTTCTGCGCCTTGGGTTCACCAAGTTAAAAAAATCTGTCTCTAGCCATCCGCGCCGGCGCGGACAGCTGCAGACAGTTTTTTGTTCACTATAAAAGTGACGATGAAGCCCGCGCAGGCCAACCTCATGGACAATCGCATCAACCGATGACATGGCCATGCATACAGGCGGAGTTGTGTGCTCTTCTCTATCGCCTTCTTCTGGTTCTCCTCTCTCTCTCTCTCTCTCTCTCTCTCTCTCTCTCTCTCTCTCTCTCTCTCTCTCTCTCTCTCTCTCTCTCTCTCTCTCTCTCTCTCTCTCTCTCTCTCTCTCTCTCTCTCTCTCTCTCTCTCTCTCTCTCTCTCTCTCTCTCTCTCTCTCTCTCGTACTAACGCACATAGGAGAGAGAGCAGGCGGCAGGCCCCTCGTGTTCCAACGTGTGTGAGGGTGGGGGGGGAGGCACAGTAGGAGCTAGCCTATACGATATCAGTTCTGCCCAGAGACGTTGTGTCGACTCTCTCGTGCACAGAAAGACAAGTTGTTCCTCGCATGTAGCACAGGGTTGTTGAATCTGCTTCTGAGCTTTTTGCGCGGGTTCTTTTTTAGAGCTTTTCATGGCAGTGATGTTTAATTTTCTTTTTTATATCTAATTCCACGTGGTGGCTTCTGCGCTCACCAAGTTTTTTAAAAAAAATCTATCTCTAGCCATCCGCGCCGGCGCGGACAGCTACAGACAGTTTTTTTTTCACCATAAAGTGACGATGAAGCCCGAGCAGGCCAGCCTCATGGACAATCGCATCAATCGATGGCATGGCCATGCATTGGCATGGTGACAGCCACAGGCAGGCGGCAGGCCCCTCGTGTTCCAACTTCCGTGTGTGAGGGTGGGGGGTGGGGGGGGGCACAGTAGGAGCTAGAGGACTCTAGCCTATATGATATCAATTCTGCCCGGAGACGCTGTGTCGACTCTGCACGCTGCAGCCCTCAATCAGGCACCCTCGCACAGAGAGAATCTTGATAGGACCAATAGGTGACAGGTCTTATTACTACTTTAGGTTCGGGTAGAGATCGAGGGTATGCACACTATTGCAGGGTTGAACAAAAAAAATCTGTCTCTAGCCATCCGCGCCGGCGCGGACAGCTACAAACAGTTTTTTTTTCATTCATGCTCTTCGAAGGTGTTCAAAATCCCTCAGGCTTCTTTGCCTCTCTCTAGCCATCAGCGCCTAGATGGAGAGAGAGAGAGAGAGAGAGAGAGAGAGAGAGAGAGAGAGAGAGAGAGAGAGAGAGTTAGCAACAGCCTTTTCTCTCAGCTTTTGAAACACCTTGCGAACGCGCTACTCTGCTCCTCTAGACGACTTCATAGAGCTCTTCCTGTTTGCTATGTCCTTTCGGAGGCGGACAACCGTCCTTGCCAGCCTTGCCTTTCGGACAATCGTCCTTCCAACCTAATCCTGGTCTTCTTTCTTCAGAACCTTGGGAAGGCACCAGCCTTGCCATTCTCCCGAGTCCCTCATGATCCTTGCCCCCTTCTAGTATCAGCTTGAAAACCCCATTAGGGGTGCATCCCCGCAAGTGGAGCTTCAATTTATATCACTCAGGCGCATCTTGATAGTATTCACCTGAGAGAGGGAGTCGAATCAACCGGATATTCCTACAGTGGTTGACTCTCAGTCTTTTCCATTGCTTCTCATTGTCCAAGCACATTAGTGCTGCTGCATGCACTCCTTGGCCAACTCTACCTCTTGGACATGATGCCAACTATAGCTGAGCTATGGATATATCACCTCTCTGTTGAGCATCACCTCTGAGCCATGCTAGCAAGTTTCGGCTCACAACGTCCCATGCAGCAAGCACATAAGACCAGGGAATGTCTAGCGATGGTTGTCTTGTTGAGGAATTGGTTTAAGTATGCCTTGACCTATCGTGAAGTGGTTGCCATTGTGATGCAGAGACTCATCTCTATGGATGGGAAAGTAAGGACGGACGAGTATTATCGTGCTGGGTTTATGGATGTTATGTCCATTGAAAAAACCGGAGGGAACTTCCGGTTGCTTTAGGATAGCAAGGGAAGATTCACTTTGCACTCCATCAGTCTTCAAGAGTCTAAGTACAAGCTATGCAAGGTCTGAGCTGCTTGCTTCGGTGAGAAGGGGATTCCCTACATCACTACATTTGATAGGTGCACCATTGGCTATCTAGATCCCCTTATCAAGGCCAATGACACCATTAAAATTGAAATTGAGACTGGAAAGGTTGTAGAGTTCATTAATTTTGACATTGGCAACATTGTTATGGTTACTGTGGTCGCAGCAGAGGCAGGATTGGGATTATCAAGCACCGTGAAAAGCATAAGGGAAGTTTTGAAATTTTGCACGTACAAGATACTGCCGATCAAGAGTTTGCCACCCAGCTTGGGAATGTGTTTACTATTGGTAAAGGAATAAAGCCTTGGTTGACACTACCAAGAGGCAAGGGTATTAAGCTGTCTATTGTTGAAGAAGCCAAGAAAAAAGCAGGAGCTCTAAAGGGAGTTGTGGCTTGAGTTTCTTTTTTGAGCAGGCTTCTCTTTTGCAGATTGATGTTCCCTTTTGAGGTATAGTACTAGGGTCTCTTGACACAAAGTGTCTTTTGAATCAGGCTTGGCTTATGCTCATGTGAAATTTTTGAGCTCAAGCTAATTTTGAATGCTACGATTTCTTTTACTTTTGGGACATTTTAATATGAGTGTATCCAAGCTTGTTATTAGGATTAAGGTTGTGCTTTTGATATCTCAAATGAGTAATTTTGAAGAGGTGTATCTAAGTTTTATATTGTGTTGTTATGGTGAGCAAGAGTCTTCAGACCTACTTTTTACTCACACAGAGAGAGAGAGAGAGAGAGAGAGAGAGAGAGAGAGAGAGAGAGAGAGAGAGAGAGAACATCTGTGTGGGAAAGCAGTTAGTATCATAGAGAACAAGAAGTTGATTTCAACATGCAGGAATCTAACTACAAATGACCATAAATGAAGAGAAGTGCATGATGAGGCAGGTCGATGCAGGCGATGGTGATCAGATGCAGCTTCTGTTGTTGCTGAAGATGATGCGGGCGATGTTGATGTTGAGGCCAGGGCAGGTGGTGAGCCATAGTTTGGGCAAGGTAAGCTTCACACATAGAGAGTCAGAGCCTAGCAGGCCAGCACCAGATTCAGTAGGGACATGAAATGTAGTGCCGAAGGAGGCGGCTATGCTGCGACACCACTCAGTCCGACCATCGCCACCATTATCACCAGAAACACTGCGACCATGCGCTTGCCACAAGCCATCTCTCTCTCTCTCTCTCTCTCTCTCTCTCTCTCTCTCTCTCTCTCTCTCTCTCTCTCTCTCTCTCTCTCTCTCTCTCTCTCTCTCTCTCTCTCTCTCTCTCTCTCTCTCTCTCTCTCCATCATGCTAGGTCGCTCATGTACTACTTTTTTAGCAAATTTGCATCGACGCTTCCTTCTCTTTTTAAAAGAGAGAGAGAGAGAGAGAGAGAGAGGAGAGTGAGGGTTTCTGTGTGTGTGTTGTTGCAGCCATCTCACTCGTCATCACTTTTCTCGCTCGTCGGCAAGCTCTGTAAAGTTTCCTTTCTATCACCTCTACCTTTCTCTTCTCGTCCATCCAAGTGCTTTTCGGTACAGGCCGTCCAATGCTCGGTTGTATCGTGCAACTTTGTTTCTATAGTATGAGGTATTGTACGTGCAAGTGCCAGCTTCGATCGCTCAACCCTAGCCAATCCCAATACGTATTCTTTACAAAAAAATTTGCTCAAACATATGAAGCCCAAGCGAGAAAAATCCAAGCCAAAGAAGAGTAGAAGCAGAGGCGATTATAGTTAAATAAATAGAGATTGAGCCAGAAGATAATATTTTCAAATATTATGTTACTTTTTTTAAAAGTAAACTTTGATCTTTTGGAATTTAGGAGGTAGTCTATCCATTAAAAACTATTTTTGTTGTAGTGCATCAATATATAACAAACAACAAATATTTTGTTGATGATAAAATTTACTTATTGCGTACAAACACTTGCTTGGGTTTGTCTTTGCTCGGAAAAACTCTCTCGGTGCATGGTAAGACTCGTCTTCAAGTACTTGACGGTGAAGCAGCATCGAGATTCAAGAATATATGAAATGGTTACACAATACTGCTTCAACTTTCCAAATGCTGCTTCCTTTTTTTTAAAGAAGAGAGAGATAAACGGGGAGAGAGGAAGAGGAAGAGAGAGAGAGAGAGAGAGAGAGAGAGAGAGAGAAGGGGGAGAGGAAGAGAAAAAAAAGAAATGATATATTTACATAGTCAAGAGGTTAAAATGACTTATGAGACCAAACCGTCACAAACTCTGGTGATTTAATACCATGTCTAGGCTTAAAACAAAGAGATGCTCAAATGAATTAGGAGTGCTACTAGTTAGCAGGAATTGTGCGGGCTTTGCGTGATTATTGATACAATGGGTGCCCAGTACAAGAGGGTGATATAATGGGTCATGAATCTATCATGATTTGTACTATGGATGTTGAGATAGTATGGCTTAAATCCTCTACTGCAGACTCCATCAAGGCTGTGAAGCTCCTCTCCTTAGTCGTGGGCATCTTGACGGGGGGGGGGGGGGGGGAGAGAGAGAGAGAGAGAGAGAGAGAGAGAGAGAGAGAGAGAGAGAGAGAGAAGGGGGAGAGATGTATATAGGGAGATAAAGGGAACAAAGAGACATAGAGAGAGACAGAGAGAGAGAATGGCCATAGAGATAGAGAGAAAAGAGGGATAGGACCCATGTCCCTACACACTCTCTCTCTCCCCCCTTCTCTCTCTCTCTCTCTCTCTCTCTCTCTCTCTCTCTCTCTCTATATATATATATATATATAGAGAGAGAGAGAGAGAGAGAGAGAGAGAGAGAGAGAGAGAGAAGGGGGGAGAGAGAGAGTGTGTGTAGGGACATGGGTCATATGGGCAAGGCCACCAGCACGAGCAGACAGTGTGTATGCTAGGGGGAGGCTATAAGATAGCATGGTTGGATGGAGAATAGCACACGGTATTACTCTCGGCCTAAGAATGCCCTCTAAACCCTTGCAAGGGGGTTGAACCCACCCCATGGGGATACGTCAACACTCTACCATCTAAGCTATTGAGCCTTGTTATATACAAGAAGGAAAGATAGCACACTTGAGTTGACAAAGAAAGCTAGAAGGAAAGTAAGGCTATAAACTTCAAGGAAGTAGTTTCACCTTTCCTTTTCACTCATTGGAGAAAGGCAAGATTCATTTTCCTTCAAGGAAGAAGCTTCACAAGTGAACAATATCCTTCACAAAAATGACAAGTTTTTTTTAAGAATCACAGAAAAGAACAAGATGTGAAGAGTTACAATTTTTGCGAGGCGAGGATTGCGTGCAACGTAAAGTCGTCGAGCATGAAAAAACATAACGATGTCAAGCTTTACAAGGTACAAGTTGACAATTTTTCTCTCTCTATATTAGCGTGTTGTTACCATGGACGGCGAGCATATCCCATCTACACACGCTTTTGATTTTGAGCACACACATCAAAAGCCTACCACCACGGGTGCTGCCAACATCAATATGCATGGAGATGATGATCTAGGAGATCATGGCCTTGTAGATATGGCTGCTTTCAAGACTTTGAAAAATAGCCAAAGCGTACTTGAATGCAACCTCTCTGTAGTAAATACAAATGTTACAAACCTTA
This sequence comes from Adiantum capillus-veneris, assembly GCF_014529385.1. Lineage (NCBI taxonomy): Eukaryota > Viridiplantae > Streptophyta > Polypodiopsida > Polypodiales > Pteridaceae > Adiantum > Adiantum capillus-veneris. Next base: position 128,259,656 of record NC_140953.1, read on the forward strand.
CTGAGCTACTTGTGAAATTTATGAATTAACATACTGCTCAAGGAGCCCCAGCTAGCATGGTTCAAGGAACCCAAGCTCGCACGACTCAAGGAGTCCATGAGACAAGTGCTTCATAAGATGCAAAAGGTTGCAATGCATTACTTAAGAATATCACCATTCATGAGTTTCACGATGAAGAGTGTGATCACAACAAGGATGCGATTAATACGCTCTTACATAAATGGAATGATATTCATAGGCTGAGACACATCCCAAATATTAAGACAGCTGCCGAAACAAGTCTATCTCTAAAAGAAAATGCCTGGTGGATGATATTTCCAATAGATGCTCGTCCTCAGTCTTGGGTTGCGTTTCAAGCTTCTTTCTCCAAAAAGTTTTTGGACTCCAATGAAGAAGATAAGAATTGGTTAGCATGGGAAGCATGCCGCATGTCTAGCTTCTCTCTCACTCAGTATCTTTCTAAGTATCGGGAAATCATATCAAAACTAGAAGGTCTAGATGAATTCCAAAAGATATGGAGTTTCAATAGGGGTCTTGACAAAGACTATCGTCTTCATGTCAAGACCCAACATCCAAAAACTCTGGAAGAAGCCATCGGTCATGCCCAAAGCTATGATGATGACCAAGAGAGGAAGGGAAATGTTTCCTACTCTAAGAATACTTTTGCTAAGAGCAATGTTCCCTACTCTGAGAATACTTTTGCTAAGAGCAATTCGGCGAGGTAGATCTCCCACACATTCCAAGAGGAACAAGAGACAATCTATCTCTTCGCGCCCACAAGAGGCTAAGAAGCCTAAGCAATCACAAAACACTCCACGTGGATCTCTCAGCACTGGCGATTTTGAGCATGCAAAGAAACACAATTTGTGTTTCAGATGTCTTTCGGACCAGCATAACAAAAAAGATTGTCCTCTTTTGCAAGGCAAAGAAAAGGCCATGCACACGATGCAACGAAACCTAGTTAGATATTCATGAACAATACTTCAAAAGAGAGAGAAATTAAACTATTGACAACAATTGAGGATCCGATTTACGTAGAGCGGTCCCCCCTCCAAAAGGCTTTGTATTATAGGTTTCCCCCATCAAGGGAGACATTTTACAATACAATACTTTGTGTTCCTTCAATAACTTGCTAGTGCAATGAAGATGGAAGCTTCAAGCACCATGCACACACTTATAAAACACAACATCAATTCCCTCACGGTCAGACCCAAGACCTCACACACCTTTGAAGATTGTGAGAGCTAGCGGGGTGTGAGAGTAGATTGAGAGGAATAAGGAGTATTCTTACGAGAAAGAAGAATATCTCCTCAGATAATCACTCATAATAGCTTATCATAGCTTAGTAATTATCATGGTAGAGGAGATGAGCATGCATTGGAGCTTGGCTCTTGGTTGGATTTGCATAACAAAACCAAGATTTGTTGGTGTAGGCCTCCCTTCTCACAAGCTTGGAGTAGATGATGAGCTTTTCATTAAAGCTTGAGAAGGAGAGAGAGTCTTCTTTGCTTCACACATGAGATTGTGTGAGTGTGTGTGTGATAATGCCTTGCCAAAATCATCCCCCCCTCTCTCTCTTGGTCGACCCCTCTTGCATTTTACTCATGCTGACACCTTGGACCCTGCAAAGCTTAGCCAATGATAATTGAGAAGCATAAGTGATAGCCTTTTGACATGTGTCCCCCTTTACCCTTTTGTGAGAGATTTAGGTATTTAATTAATGCAATTAAACTCTCATTGAACCCCTTTGTCTTCAGGCCAATAGGAATCAGGCAAGCCATTGGGCTGTTGAATGCTCATTGGACCCCTTGGGAGACTGTCCAATAGTCTTCTAGAGAGCTTAATTCCTATTGGTTCTTTTATCAAGTGTTTTAAATATGAAATAAACTAATTTTAATCTAGCCTAATTCTCATTGGTCCACCTTTATGGCCATCCAATAGGATTTGAATGCACCTTGGGGGCAACTGGGCCAGGGAGCTGACATGTGTCCCCTATTTTCTTTGTGTAAAAGGAGCCTGAGAGTGTATCTGTGTGTGTGTGTGTGTGTGTGTGTTTCTCAATCATCCCCTACTAAAAGGGCTCGCCCCCTCCCATCTAGGGATTTGCAAAGACTTTTAGATTTTCCAAAGGCATCCAATTTCCCTAAGGTTTGACCATTCGACTTTTTATTGAATTTTGGAACCGTAGCATTTTGGAAGTCTTAATGGGCTGAACCTTAGGGGCTTTGAAGCCCATTGATGCACATTGCTCTTTTGCAGATGGCCCTCCCTTTGGATCCCTATTTTCCCTCCTTTGCATCCCTACTGTGGTCGGTCTACAAGCTTAACCAATATTCTATATTTTTCTGCCTTGGTACTTCCCCATATTAAATGATCAGTTTAACATGAGAAAATCATTTAAGAGAATTAGATATTAGTTATTATGACATTACATCTCTCTTGAAATCGTAGTCGTCCTCGACTATGGGGTAGAGAAGATAAAGCCTATTCATTAGTCTTTTTTATAGCAGGTAGAGGATCCCTAAGGCTTACCCTACGACATCGTTCCAGAATGGATGACTAATCCATTTGGTGCTAGAGATCCTAAGCTTCTGCAAGCATGTCTGTGCATTTGTCCTATCGATCTTCCATAGTAGAGTGACAAGCTCTAATTGGTGTTTGGAAGACGTTGTCTCCGCAAACTTGATTCTAAGCATGCATACTACTTAACATTTGTGCACAATAAAGAAAAAGAGAGTCTTAAAGAAAAAAAACTTCATTCATTATAAAAATTTGTACATTTTCTTACTCTAGGGAAGCATTGTAAGCATTGACAAGGTTTAGGTTATCCTTTAATTATATGCCTTGCATCCATCTAGCATCTTCAAAAGGATAGTTCTTAAACTTAATAAGATACCGTCAAATAATCTTACCGCCTCTCAATACCATGTCTTCATGTCAGAGAATGGACTCGGACTGCAGCACCTTTTCTTGGTCCTCGATCTCAGGTGGGTCTTCAATAGTTGGTTCTTGAGGTGGCTCTCCTTTGTGAGGTTGTAGTAGGCTCACATGAAAAGCATTCTGTGTGAGCAAATGAATGGGCAACTTGAGTTGAGAGGCCATCTCATTAATCGGTCTAAGAATCTAGAAGGGACCATAGTACCTTTTTGCTAACTTAGCATAGTACTTTTGGTGTCTCGTAGGATTCTTGCCCGTCGTGTGCCTTAATCGAGGCTTGGAAAGTTTAAGCAAGACCCAATCATTTTCTTTAAATGCTTGGGCTCTTTTGTGCTTATCAGTAGCAGCAGCCTTTTGCCTTTGTTGTGAGATAGAGATGGCATCCTAAATCTTTTGGAAAGATTCTTATAAGTCTCAACTATACTCATCTGCAGAGCGAAGATCTTCCCGTGTACCTTAAGTAGCACGGGACTTTTTTATCTTCCCTCGATTACCTCAAACGGTGCTCTTCCCATGGAGGTATGTACAGTATTATATATTGTAGGCATACTCCACCAATTGGTAAGTACTTCTCCCATTGGGACCTTTGATATGTAAAATTTTAGTAGATCAAGAATTGTTAGGTTAGCTATTTCACTTTGGCCATCCATTGCGAGTGATAGGCCGAAGAGAAGTTTAGCATTGTGCCTAAATTCTCAAAGAGACCCCAAAAATTACTGGTCGTTCTAGGATCTCTATCTGACACTATGGACATCGGCAAGCCATGGTACTTGAAGATTTGTGATATGAAGAGGTGTGCGCTCCTTGCCGCACTGTCGAAGCAAGGGACTTGCCAATACACCGTGTGCGAGCCACAAACGGCTCCAAGCACACAACAAGCCTAAACTAGCAAGCTCAAGAGAGCAAAGGGTGTGTCACTCACAGCTCTACGCTCGCCTTCATGGTGGATTCCTCGCCGCGATGAAGAATAAGCTGCAGTCGTGCCGCGCTCAACCGCTTCGCCGCCGTCGTGCCTTCGTAATGCTCGATCGCACACACACTCTCCCTCTCTCTCTCCCTCACACACACACAAGGAGGTGAAGAAGAAGAAGATGGAGATGGAGCAAGAGCACTCTTCTATTGCACAAATGAGAGAATGAGTAAAAATTAGGTTTAGTTGGCTTTTATATGAGCTCACCCCATTCACACTTGGGCGCCCATGCTTAGCCAACTAATCCCTTGAATGTCCCAGTTAGAGTGCGCCTCTCATCGGCGATCACTCTTACCCTTTTCCTATTGGTCCGGCAAGCCCGGTACCTGACTCTAAATAATACAACGTTTATAGATCATAGGGTGTCCGTGTGCCGTGAGGGTTAACATGCCCCCCTTCCTGATGTAGATTCCGTCCTCGGAAGCTATTGAGTTGAAGTTGGTTCGTCGAGGTGGAACAGCATTTGAGATGAATGTCCTTAGCCTTCTTCAGTCACTGCAAAATCAAACAACATTGCCACAGTCATTGCATTCTCTTAAAAAGCATATGCAGTTTTAGGTAGACAAATTGATTGGTAAAAGAATTTCAAACATTTGGTAGCAATGAACATTAAATTGCAATGTAATCAAATGCATAAACAAATGTAAAGGTAAAAAGTTAAACAAGTCTGGGGTCGCTAATTTGACGGTCGAAAGACACTAGAGATCGAATATTAATACCATGGGTAAGCTTCTTAATTATCTGTGGTCAATTAAGTTGTTTAATCGCGAGAGCCAAGTATTCATGTTCGAGGGCTGACTAGAGGCTATATCTAGAAAACCTTGTAGTTAAGCTACCATAAAAGGAATTTCTCATGAAATCATCGCCTGACTGATTACTTTTTCTTTGACCCCCCAAAGTCTTTTCACATTGATTCAATTATGATGTGTGTGCTTATTTTGTATGCCTTGGGTTTTTTGCTTTTCAAGGAAAAGCGCCCACATTGGGAACCTCTAGGGCTCTAGTACCATAGGCGATACATGTGAGTGAAGTACCAATTTAAGCAGGGATTTCTCTTCCAGCTTAAGATTTTACAGTGTGGCACTTTGATTTTTTGTTTGTTCATTTTCAGCATTTTAATTTTGTAACTTTGGGGGGTCATATAACACTGTTACCCTCCCCAGGCTCATCACATTAGTAAACTCCCTTTATAATACTTAAGCTAAAGGTCAATAGGGTTAAGCCCACTAGAAAGCCCTAGTACATTTCATACAATGCTGCCTAAATCGGATTAAGAACCTAAGTAACCATTGCTTATTAGGAAGGCATTCCCCATGGTATTAAGAGAAGATCTCTAACACCTAACTTGGTCAAACTAGCTTAGTCGGACTGCTTGATTTTTAAACCTAGACAAGTGATTATGACAAAACATTACATTGAATTAAATGTTTGATACTAAGCCAATGCGCTGAATATTATGCTACCAATCACAATCAAAGCAGACAAACATGGATGCAAAAAGATAAGGGCAATGCTAATGGACAAGAAACACCTGTTTGTGTCGATGGTCGCGCTTGATTTGAAGTGTGAACGAGAGAAAGGTTCCATGAAGGTCCAAATCCTATCAATAGCAACACGCTCCTGTACACACTAGGAAACAAAAGGAATACCTCCAGGAGGCACATTAGTGGAAAAAGAGAACTTCGCTAATCTCTCAACTCTAAAACAGAAACACTCCTATCGTACTAATCTTACCTACCCTCCATCACTCAAGTGATGAGGATCAAAGGTGTTTCATGACATAGGTTTCTGTTTCAGTGTACCGGATGTAAATGTGTAGGTCTGAGTCAATGTTTTGACTTTTATTGTGCATACTCGTTTGCTAATTGCTCTTGCTCTTTATTTTTTGTTTTTTTGTGAGTATAAAGCTTTATATGTACATTCCCTAAGATCGGAGATTAAGAGGTCAGGGAGAAAGGTTGAGAGGGGAACAAATGAATGATGACTGTCCACAAACACTCCCCCCTTCCTTGGGTAGATCATATCGTTTGAAATGAGCTTGTCACCCTTTGAAACCAATTGTTCCAGTTGGTAATAGGTGAGGATTTTTGCCAGTAGTTTTCTATTACCCTAGGTGCCTCGTCAAGTTGCAACGGTGGTAAGGTACTCTCCCAAGATCGAACTTGAAGTGGTTCATCAGGTGATTCTTGAACACTGGGAGGTGTGGATTCTTTTGTAGCTTCATGGAGGTCCACTACCATAGATGGAGGCTGTGTAGAAGCTTTTACCTCTATGGATGTATTACATGAGGAGCTAGAAGCTTCATGGGACTCCCCCCTTCCTGAGCTAGGTGGAACAAATCGTTCTTTCTTTGGCACCCAAACTAGCTCGGGAGCGGGTGTGTAGCATTCTGTGATTTTTTTCTTTCCACGATCATTGATTCGTTTTGGAGCTACGGGATGGGGCTCACTTGGGTCAGGTGATAGGTAAGAGCACAATCTACATTTTGGCACCCAGATTTGATCATTTCCTTGATAGTAGCCTTGGGCTTCCAATAGTCGTTTAGGGATCGATCGCAACATTTTCTTACTTTTCTTGGAGCGAGTGGTACGTTTCTTACAAAGCTTCTGTTTTTTAGCACTAGCTATGGTCACTAAAGAAGCTTTAGGGACCCACTTGTATGTTTTCTTCGTTACATTAGGATGAGTCTTGTCGGAAGCGATATGCATTGCTTGTAGCATATTTAAGGGTACAGGAATTTCATCCCCCTCAGGTGTTACCCAGGTCGTCCCCCTATTTCCCCAAGTGTCTATGGTTGCTGCTAGGTGGACCCAATCCACATTGTCCGACTCAGTCATCCTAGGTAGGATATCCATATAAGGAGAATCTTGGCCAATGTCTGTATCCTTCTCACAAGTGTAACAATATTGTAGTGGGGCCGAGTGAACTGTGGTGTCAGAGCGATGATCAATAATGGTTTTACTTCCTAAGGGGTGTACCTTACCAGTCACCAAATCCACTCTAAGGACAGAGTCTTGGAATTGCAAATAGACATGATTTTTTGACCAATCATGAACCATTTGTACTTCCCTCATGAATGGTCATCCTAAAATCATTTCATATGACATAAGGTGTTTAGAGAAATCCATTACAATGAACGTATGTCGTACCTTGTGTCCTAGAACTTTGATCTTAAGATCCTTGAGCATCCCCATAGGTTTGGCTATGGTACCATTTGCCATCTTTACCACAATGTTAGTAACACTGAGGCGGGGTTTTCCCATGGATTCCCAACAATCTTTTGTAACGATGCTAACTCCCGCACCACCATCAAGAATTCCCTTTATAGTTAATCCCTTGGTAGTGATGGGTAGGGTCGCATTAGACTCGTCGCCTTCAAAATACTGTCCTAATTCGTTAATGGGTACCTCGATCACAGAGTCGTGTCCATCTAAGTCAAGTGATTGCACATGATTTTCCTCATCAATCATAATCGAGTCAGGCCTATTTGGTTGCGCAAACTGCGGTAATCCCGTTCGTAGCTCTCCGTTAAGGAATGCTCGAAGTGCAAGGAATAACTCAGGATCTCCATACAGCTTTGCTATGATCGTGGTTCGGACCTCAGAAGACATGAAGTCCACTAGTTTGGCAACATTCATTGGCATTTTGCAGGGTGTAGGTCCTTGACTAGGAACTGGTGAGGATGGAATCTCATATTCCTCAATGGGATCAGGTATTCCTTCGTTAAACATCCTTTCCAACAAGAAAGGTGTATGCTCACTTTCTGATGTCCCGTCCTCACTCCCTTCTTGGATGATACTAGATATGGCTAACGGTCTATGGTTCATGTGGGGTGGATGAACTTGCGTGGGAAACACTGTGTCATGAATTTTCACATGCATGGGTTCTGGTTCTAGTTTCCTTTGAGTCTCCTCCACTAAACCTCTTAGATGTTTCACCTGCTCAATCTCGTCTACTGGGTTTGGGTACGTCCCAATCTTCTTTTTACGATTCTTCCCTTTTTGCCCCTGTGGTTTATCTTGGGGGTCTTGGATTGGATTTGGAAACACTTGTGGTGTTTTCAGAGGCTCTTTATGGTATTCTCTTATTCGGTTTTCATTTGGTTCCATGTTACGGTTTTCTTTGTCGGTCTTTCCCTTTGTGGTATTGGTTCTAGTCTCCATTGTCTCGATTGAATCTGAATCATCCTCGAGGTCATTCATATACACGGGGTCATCTCCTGTTCCTATGTTTGTTTTGGAACTTGGCTTTGAATTTTCCGTATTCTGTGACTTCTTCCTTCGTGTCTTCTTTTTCTTTGCTTGGATAACTGACGCGGTATCTCTCTCTTCGAGGATATGGCCTGGCCCTTGAAGCATGGACCGTGTAATCGCATAAGCGGGTGCGACGGGTGGTATTGGCGATGTCACACTAGCAATTTTGACCAAATTTAGGGGTGTGATTTTAGGCGCATTTGGGTTATAGGGGCATTGGGCAATCAAGTGATCTATGCCACAACGATTACATGTGAGTATTGGCATTGCAGACGTGCTCCCTTGATTCATTTGCATCTGTGCAGCATTCTTTTGTAGCCTAATAGGGCACTCCGTTGCTCGATGTGGTCCACCACACTCGTAGCATTGAAGAGGTGGCCTCCTAGCCTGGGTGTTGATATTTTGACCTCTGGATGCGAGAGCAGCAGCTTGATAAACCGGCTTGACTTTCCCCCAACAATCTTCCATGTAGTATATAGGACACTCTTCCAATGTATCAAGTCCGTAGGCAATACTAGTGTCTATTTCCTGCTCACAGCCATCTGCATAAGCATTTGATGGCTCGCAACCCACTTGGTTCATAGGGGCGACTCTTGGATGCGGGGGCTGCGGTCCTAGCACAGGAGGTGGTAACGGTGTAGCTTGTACAACATTTTGAGATCTAGGGACCATGTGTTGCGGTAGTTGCTCAACAGGTGGAGCAGGCATCAATACAGGAGCTCGAGGCGCATCCGTCTAGGCTACAGGTGGTCTATTTGCCATCATACGTTTGATCATTAAACAATCCTTAGCTTGGTGACCATACCTACCACATGCGTTGCAAGTTCCATTAAATTTTACTCTAAACGTAGGGCACTCACTAGTGCTATGTGGACCTAAGCAAATGGAACACCATTGTTGCTCCCTTCTTGGATACATGTGACTATTTTGAGGGGGTCGATTATCCTTAAGAGTCTCTTGGATTGCCTTGGTGAGGTCTGTCAAGAATGTCTCAAATACCTTTGGCTCATTGGCAATGGGCTTTGCAGTCATGGGTTCATACTCAATGGCTTGTGAGCTAGTGGATCTCGTGTCAGTAGACACCCTCATGCCTGCTATCATCAAGTTTTCCTCTAATTGGATTGCATTGGCAGTGACATCTTCCCAGGTTGTGATACCTCTAATCACTAGTCCATTATAGATTCCTTCATTCCTCAACCCTCGAATGAATCGATCAAGCAGTTGGTTATTGTTGAAGCGCTCATTTACAGGGCAGCGAGAGTTTAAGTGCTTTAGACGACTAATGAAGTCCCTTACTGACTCTCCTTCCTTACGTTCGGCCTTATGTAGCTGAGATGCTACACCCCAAAGCACACCTTCTCGTATGTACTCCTTTAGAAACAACCTTCGAAGGGTAGGGTAGATTGTTTTCTCGTCCACCCTTAGCGTTCTATACCAATCTCCAGCCTTCCCACTTAATGTCAAGCTTAAGGCATTGCACTTATGTAGTTCGTTGCGTTCCCCTAAGGAATCACATACTTGTTCAAACACTTCAATGTGTTTTCTAGCATCTTCGTCCCCATTGAATTTTTGCGTGAGTTTGGCAATTTGTACTGCCTTACTTCTAGGCTCTCTATCAGATGCATGACGCATATTTTCCGCGATAGATCGACCTATGGTTTGAGCAAACGCTGCCAAGTCACCTATGTGAGGAGGCAGGGCCGGTGGAGGTACTCTTGGAATCGTATGTGGGAGAGGAACGGGTACCGGTCTTGGCATATGTGTGGATGATGCAGGATATGGAACATAACCGGGCATAGGTCCACTCGGATAAGGGCTAGGGAGTGGCACTCGAGGAGCATAAGCAAGTGGTACAATTGGAGGTGTGGGGGCCATGTGTGCATAAGGGGCTAGAGGCACATACGGTCGAGGCCCCATATTAGGTACTACGACACTAGGTAGTGGCACTGCGCTAACCGTAGATGTCATCGGTACATTCTCTGTCAGGCTTATCCCTGGAGTGAGCACTGTGTTTTCCTTAATAGAGGGTTGACCCAAGTTAGGGAAGCTAAAGTTGTCGCTCGGAGGCTCAGATTGCATAGAGACCCCAGGTGAAATGACGTAAGATGGGTCCATGGGACTCATTAGAGGAGTCTCCATTTGTGATAGAGTGGGCTGTTGAGCCTTGCTCGTATCCAAAAATCTCATGGGGCCAGTTGAGAGTATATTTACCCCTCGGTTTTGCCTTTCTGATTGAATAATGCCATGGATAACATTACAGATCATTTTCTGTTGATCTTCGATGCTCGTGGCACTAGAGGTGGATTGTACAATCTCTATCCATCCTACATGGTAGGCGTGGCCAGAGTGTAGATCCGTCAACACCTCAGTGTGGAGGTCGTATGTCCAATGATCATTAATGAACAATCCTTCTAGAGTCGACGTGTTAACGGTTTCTTGTGAGGTAGAAGCAATGTTGCTCCCCGTGGTTTTACTTGTCACCAACGGTACTCTAGAGGGAACTTCTGAAGGAGGCAGCTCAACAGGGCCTTCTTGGTAAGAAGTTGGCAGGATATCCACATGGACACTCTTTGGGGGTGTGGGGTCCACGTGCGATGTGAAAGGAGATTCCACTTCCCCACCCCCTTCGTGTGCTTCATTTGCATCAGGTTCCGAGCGAGTAGCTCTACCTAATGTTTCCATGAAACGGCTAAACATACTAGTACTAGGCTGTGGAGCTTCGGGAGGTGCATGGCCTTCTCTCTCAGTGTTTTGGGTAGGGTATGCTTCCATGATTTCTGAGTCGGAGGAGGAGTCACTAGCGGCTATTTTAGGGTCTTGGGTGGTGCTACCTTGTGTCCCCGCTGAGGGTCTAGAGTCTATCGTGGATGGGTAATGGGTGTCCGTATGAACAGAGGTACCCTCAATATGCTCGTGTTCTAGCACCCACCCGGAGCGTAAGTGCATGTGCTTTTGATACCCTAAGGTGTCAGTGAGTGCCCGTGAAGGCTGCTCACCTAGTATTTTTGGGTGTTTTGCAACCCAAGTCTTTCCTTAATTTGACTTTTTGGTCCTTTTTTCTGACCCGGCTATAGAATAGAGCGTATGATAGCTCAAAACGAGCGTTTCGGTCAGAGGGTCGTGCCGTGCTTTACAGCCCTCCGTTTGGTCACTCTATGCCCTCGGAATCCCTAAAACTGTCAATTTCCAGTAGGGAACTAGGCCCAAACTAGAAAGTCTAAGGGTGCAAGTGGGAAGAGAAAGGAGGAGAGTGGAGGACTTGTCCCACATGCTCTCATTCTCTCTTGAGGGAGTAGGGTATATATATAAGAGTGAGTCTAGTATATATCATAAGACTGAGGACTGAGGCTTGGGCTTGGGCTTGGGGAACCGATCCCGATCTATCTTTTATACAAACCAACCCGTCCGTTTTTAAACTCACGTTTTTTTATTTTCGAAAATTTAGCCGCCCACTCGCTCGCGTTTTTATTTTTCGGAATTTTTTTTTAAAAAAAAATTGATGTAGAAAACGTAGAAATTGAAAATGCAGAAATTGAAAAAGCACAGAAAATGCAAAAAATTAAAAAAGCACAGAAAATGCAGAAAATGCAGAAATTGAAACTTGATTGAACCAGAAAATGCAGAAAATGCAAAAACACAAGAAATGCTAACTGTGCAGTGCAAACCAGAAAACGTAGAAAACGCAAAAAACAGAAATCTCCACACAACTACACACACTCATTCCCTGCCTTTCCTATGATAGAAATTGCACCACAAGAAAGCGTAAAGTGCTAACCGAGCTTAGTGTAGGGCATATCCCCGGCAGCGGCGCCAAAAATGTGCGCTCCTTGCCGCACTGTCGAAGCAAGGGACTTGCCAATACACCGTGTGCGAGCCACAAACGGCTCCAAGCACACAACAAGCCTAAACTAGCAAGCTCAAGAGAGCAAAGGGTGTGTCACTCACCGCTCTACGCTCGCCTTCGTGGTGGATTCCTCGCCGCGATGAAGAATAAGCTACAGTCGTGCCGCGCTCAACCGCTTCGCCGCCGTCGTGCCTTCGTAATGCTCGATCGCACACACACTCTCCCTCTCTCTCTCTCCCTCACACACACACACACACACACACACACACACACAAGGAGGTGAAGAAGAAGAAGATGGAGATGGAGCAAGAGCACTCTTCTATTGCACAAATGAGAGAATGAGTAAAAATTAGGTTTAGTTGGCTTTTATATGATCTCACCCCATTCACACTTGGGCGCCCATGCTTAGCCAACTAATCCCTTGAATGTCCCAGTTAGAGTGCGCCTCTCATCAGCGATCACTCTTACCCTTTTCCTATTGGTCCGACAAGCCCGGTACCTGACTCTAAATAATACAACGTTTATAGATCATAGGGTGTCCGTGTGCCGTGAGGGTTAACAAGAGGGTTGCCATTTGATGGGCTTTCATAATCTTTTTGACAGGTATAAAATGAGCTTGTTTGTTGAACCTATCTACTATCGTCCATATTCCAGTATTTCCATGGATAGACTTGGGAAATCCAAAGATAAAATCCATGGATATTCTCTCCCATGGTGAATTAGGGATTGGCAAAGGTTGAAGCAATCCAGGTTGATTCCCTCTATCAAACTTTGTCTTTCGGCATACCACACATTTAGAAACATACTCTTGTATGTTTGCTTTCATGGCAGGCCAATAGAAATATGTTCAATCTCTTTTAGGGTAGACTGAACTCTCTATGCCCCGCATAAGGAGGAGCATGAGATTCATACATTACTTTCTCATGCATAGTCTATTTCCATAGAGAAGATAACCATCTTGTAAAGTAAATGGTTCCTCTTTCTTCCCTAGTGCAAGGGCTAAAATCACATCTCTACAATTGGGATCAATAGCATACTCATCTATCATAGAAGATAGATCATTGTGAGTTGCTATGGAAATCTCATTCACTCTCGGCCGTCTTGAGAGTGCATCGGCTACTTGATTATGCTTGCCAGCAATGTGAGCAATATGAAAATGAAATAGCAAAAGGAAATTTTCCCACCTCATTTTTTTGTGGGAGAGCTTGGACTACATCCTGAAGTACTTAAGGCTTTGGTGATCCGTCCGGAGAAAGAAAGGAGTCCTAATAAATAGTGCTTCCACAATTCTAATGCATGTAGAATTGCGAGGAGTTCCTTTTCATGTATGCCTAGAGCTTTCTCAACAAGGTCGAGCCTTCGACTTTCGTAGGCTATGGCATGCCCTCCTTGGAGCAAAAGAGCTCCAAGGCAATCACCACAAGCGTCACATTGGACCTCAAATGGCTTTGAGAGATCCGGAAATGTAAGCACAGGTTGAGAGATAAGCTTTTTGAAAGCATTGTTCTCCTTGGCAGACCATGTATACCTAATGTTTTTCTTTGTTAGGTCATGTGATGGTCCCGCAATTTGTGAGAACTTTTCTACGAAGCGTCTATAGTATGCACACATACCTATAAAGCTTCTTAGTTCATGAAGATTTCTTGGATTATTCCATCCTTTTATTACCTCTAGCTTTGATGAATCCATTTGGATGCCATCTTGAGAGATAATGTGACCTAAATACTGAATCTCTTGTAAGTTTTCTTTCAATTAATATAAAGTTTATTCTCGCGTAAAACATGAAATATAACCTGGAGGTGTTGCTTGTGTGCATCTAATGAATTAGAGTAGATGATAATGTCATCAAAGAACACTCCAGTAAAGGTTCGGTGAGGCCCGAATAGCTTCTCCATCAAGCGATTAAATGTGATTGGCGCATTGGTCAAGCCAAAAGGCATGACAATGTATTCATAAATACCAAACGTAGTGCAAAATGCGGTCTTTACAATGTCTTGATCAACTATCCTTATCTGATGGTAGCCACTTTTTAAGTCAATTCTACTGCAGTAGGTCGACCCTTGTAACACTATCACTACAATAAGATAGCAAAGCTTGGCATTTTGGGAGCCCCACATTTTGGTGCCATTGTCATGGACAAGGAGACCTAAACCAAGAAAAATATCAGTGCTCAATATTTCTGTCCACCAAAAACTTCCTCCGGGTTTGCTTGGAGTACAAAAACCGACTCGCATAGTTGGGGTGTGTCTATTTCAGTTGTGTAGAGGTGTCTTGGGAGTAGTCACACTCGCCACAAACCTTTGGGCTTATATTAGTGGTTGTTTTCAATGTTTGATAGCTTGGACTAGAGTCTGGGGATTGATGCACTTTTCAAACAAAAAACAAAGAAAAACCAATGTTGGTGGACACTTTCCACTATATTTTGGCTGATGTGATTAAATGTAGGATAAGTAGGAATCGAGGAAGGTTTTTGATCTACCTCACTCTCTAAGTTGACATCAATGAAGTTGCTTGTGGAAAATTTCAAAGCTTTTAGGTGCAAGACTCATAAGGTGAGTTCAAAGCTTCAAAATAGCATTTCTCGTCATCACTGGTCTTGGAAAAGCTATAGCAAGCTACGAGCAGTCAAAAATCAACTTTCAAGAAAATTTTCAAAGTTCAGCCAAAATTCAGCTTATTATCTCCCCAATGATAGATGCATGCAAAAGTGGGTTAATTGACTAAAAGTGCTTGCATTAGCTTGTATAAGACACGAATGCCATCAAACTCCCAAAAATGTGCAGATCTTGTCATGTAATCAATAAGCACTCTTTTTATCAGACTTGAAACTGAACTTTTTTCACATGAACATATTGTTTGGGTGATATGTTAACACTTTGGTGAAGGTACAGGTGATTTCCTTCTAGAAGCAATTTTGGGCCAAAACAACCCTCTCTTTGTGAATTTTGGGCCAAAACAACCCTCTCTTTGTGAATAGACAGATGACTGAAGGTAAAAACATTTGTGATTAGAACTTGCCCAAACTTCTTGATAGGTCTTTAAACACATTGTTGCAACTTTAGGAGGTGAAAGATTGGAAAAAATTGCAAAAAAGCACCACCTAGATGATAAGTACGCTTAATATCTAGGAGGTTAATAAATCAATATTTTGACATTTTTCAACTCCACTGAAATCAACATAGTATAAGGAGGCTCCAATTCACATTTGGTAGAATCTGGACTTGTAAGTTAACAGATAGGCTCAAAAATCTTTGAAACCAAGTTGCAGACACAAAATTTGGCTAGAAACCTCAAAATTGAACCAAACTTCATGAAACTTGGAAAAATCACTTTATTTTGAACCTAGAGATAATAAGGCGTGCTTAATATTTCCTACCCTAAAGATTGAACTTTTGCAAAATTGTCCAAAGGATATTGGTTCCAGGGTAGTAATCGAGTGCTTGGAAGAATTTTCAAGGAATTTGGACATCATTTGACTTGCATGATCACTTGTTTTGCAAATGAAACTGCCAGATATAAAAACTAATGGGGATTGGGTCTCACCTGCCCTAGTTTAGCATGAGCATTCCAAATCAAATATGTAACATTGTTGTCCTCCCAACAGTAGATTCCAAGTTGTGGGTTATCCATAGGTATGCACTTCAAAGGTTTGGTATCTATCAGGTGTATCAACTTCTAATTCCCATCTGTCCACAGTGTCAAGATTTTGTATTTTGAGATATTGCAGTCCGTTTTGGTCCATATAGAAGGTATCTTGCCTATTAGCCCTAACCTCCTCATAACAACAACTTTGTTTTGATGACTCCAAAAGAGATTGAACAGACAAAGTACCAAGGATACTTGATTCGATAAATCATCATGGGGATGGGACCTGAAATAGAACCAAATTTAGGGTCGAATGAAAGAGCATATGGCCATATGGATAATCAACAAGGAGAGTCAAAGTTTGGAGCGAGCTTTTCTCAAATATTTCTCAACTGACCAAATCTAGAAAAAAGCTCCCTCCAAAAAGCTTGCTTTGAAAAGAATTTTTGGAGCGAGCTTCTTTTTCTCTCCCTCTCTCTCTCTCTCTCTCTCCCCCCCCCCCCCTTTCTCATCCCTCTATCTCCTGTCTCTCACTCCCACTTTCTCCTCCCCCTATCTCCTCTCCTTCCACTCCCTCTCTCTCTCTCTCTCTCTCTCTCTCTCTCTCTCTCTCTCTCTCTCTCTCTCTCTCTCTCTCTCTCTCTCTCTCTCTCTCGCCTCCTTTTTATATACCTCCTTCTTTTTATATACCTCCATCTCTCTCTGTCCTTCTCTCTCTCTCTGTCTTGTTTATCTCTCTATATCTAACTCTCCCCTCTCTCTCTCTCTATCTATCTATCTCTCGTCCTTCTCTCTCTCTCTCTCTCTCTCTCTCTCTCTCTCTCTCTCTCTCTCTCTCTCTCTCTCTCTCTCTCTCTCTCTCTCTCTCTCTCTCTCTCTCTCTCTTTTTGAAAGGACGAGAGTAATGCCGTGTGCTAGTCTCCACCCAACCATGCTAT
This sequence comes from Adiantum capillus-veneris, assembly GCF_014529385.1. Lineage (NCBI taxonomy): Eukaryota > Viridiplantae > Streptophyta > Polypodiopsida > Polypodiales > Pteridaceae > Adiantum > Adiantum capillus-veneris. Next base: position 128,276,183 of record NC_140953.1, read on the forward strand.
CTTATAGCCTCCCCCTAGAATACACACTATCTGACTGTGCTGGTGGCCTTGCTCGTAGGACCCATGTCCTTACATTTCCAATGTAGGTAAGTAGTCTTCCCAATTGGTTTGCTTCTTGCTAACATATGCTTGTAGCATATCCTCTAGCACTTGATTAACCCTTTTGTTTGACCATTTGTTTCTAGATGATCAGCCATACTAAGATTAAGTGTAGTTTTCAACTTTTGAAACACAGCTCTCCATAAGTGATTATCAAACTTTCAATCCTGTCACTGATGATACTAGCTAGAAGATCGTAGAGGCTATATATATATGCTCTATAAATAGCCGTGATGATTCCGATGTCTTAACCGTAGTCTTAATGGGAATGAATAGACACATCTTTGTTAGATGGTCTACAATTACCCATATGGCATCATGGCCACGATTTGTATTAAGTAGTCCTACTACAAAATCCATAGAGATACTCTCCCACTTACCTTGTGGAATCTCTAAAGGATGTAAAAGTCCATCAATTAGCTTGAGGCACTCTGCCTTATTAACTTGGCACTGTTGGCAGTTTAGTACGTACTCTTGAACATAATGATGTAAGCTTGGTCAATAAAATTGCTGTCAAAATAAGGAATACATTTTATGAGTACCTGGATGACCAACACTTAGACTATAATGACACTCAAATAATATTTGGTGCCTAGTGTCTGAGTCCTTTTGCACACATACTCTACCAGTGTAGTAAGTATCCATCGTCAATGGAAAAATTCTTCCATCACCTAAGCTCTTCCTGAGTAGGGGTGGAGATCTCTGTCTTGGAGTTTTTATCTGCGCATGCAAAAACATGTTGATCTAGCCTTGCAGAGACATGTGAGTGTGAGGGATCTCTTCTTAAAACTACACTCCACACTTTAGCATATAATTGATCTTGTGCACACTTGCCACGTAATGACTTTAAAAATTCACTCTTTATTTTCATCGTGAAAGCAAGTGAACTAATATGAGGCATCCGGCTTAGTGCATCCGCTACTACATTATATCGCCCCTTGCGATATCGTAGATTACAATCATAATCTTGAAGGATCTCCACCTATCTAGCTTTACAACCCTTCAAGTCCGTTTGAGTACTAAACCATTTTATACTCTCATGGTCAAAAACTACTTCAAACTTGGTACCATATAAATAGTGTTGCCACTTTCGTAAAGTGTGAACTATGGCATAGAGCTCCCGCTCATAGAAAGAATAATTTTGTTGAGATCTATCCAACCTTTTAGTTTCAAAGGCTATAGGTCTTCCCTCTCTAGAGAAGTACCGCACCAATTGCTTTATCACTAGTATCACTCTCTACCACGAACGGCTTAAGTGGGTCAATGATTGCTAGGATGGGAGCAGTGGCTAAAGCTACCTTGAGCTGTTCAAAACTACGTTGTTGGGCTTCTTACTAAGAAAAGTTCTTACCTTTTGCTTTAAGTTGACCTGTCATATGAACAACAATTTTGGCATAATCACGTATACATTAGCGATAAAATCCAGCCACGCCTAAGAAGATTTAAAGCTCCTCAACCATGCTGGGATGTGGCCATTGAAGGGTCATCAAAGAATGGTAGCGACCTTGTCAGTGTCCATGTTGATTCCATGATAAGAGATCACATGACATAGGTAATGTATCTCTATTTTAAAGAAATTGCACTTGCTTGGCTTAGCATACATGACGTGAGTTCGTAGCTATTTGAACACTAATCGAAAGTATTCTATGTGTTCATCTTCAGTCTTACTGTAAATGAGAATGTCATAAAGGAAAACCACATCAGATTTTCCAAGATAGGAACATAAGACACTATCCGTGAGTGTCATAAATGTGCTGGAGCATTGGTTAAACCAAAGGCATAACCAAAAATTCAAAATGTCCGAACCGTGTTATAAAGGCAGTTTTAGAGACATCTTTCAAAAGGATACGCACTTGGTGGTATCTTGAACGAAGATCTATCTTTGTATAGTATCTTTCCCCATGGAGTTGATCAAACAACTCATCCACTCAAGGCAGAGGATACTTGTTCTTGATGGTTATGGCGTTTAATCCGCGATAATCTATACACATACGCATAGTACCAACTTTCTTTTTTACCAATAGAATTGGCGATGCCCAAGGCGAATTGCTAGGTCTAATGAAACCACAGGCGAGGTAGTCACCCAACTGACTCTCAACCTCCTTGGCCTCACTAGCACTCATACGATAAGGTGGTTTACTCGCGAGTTTAATGCCCGACAGGACATATGTGCCATGTTGCACATCACTTGTAGGGGATAAACCCGGCGGTGAATCACTTGAGAATACGTCACTATACTCCGTGAGTAAGTGAGTCAGCTTTTTTCGTACAAAAGGAGAAAGTAAAGTAGAGTTATGCTAGGATAGAGAATCTTGTAATTCCTTTAATGTTTGTTTTGCAACAGTTGCACGTTGCTCAATATAATTAGAATTGAGAGCACTTTGCTCTTTAGAATTGTTAGCACGTTTCTTTTCATTAAAATTCATGCCCTTTGCATACGATAACTAGAATCCACATCACTTTGCTCTTGAGAATTCACAGGACTTGGAGACAAGCAGTAACACAAAAAGACTTCATTTAAATCTGCTTTTTATAAAATAGAAAGCTCGGCTGTACATATAAGAGGTGCAGATGGTATATTTTTCTCACCAAGCAAAAGCACATGTTTACCATTGGCCATAAAAGATAAGGAGTTGTGTTCATAACTAGTGTGCAATGTATTTCCTAAACCATGCAACCACTTCCGTCCTAAAACTACATCAACACGGTCCATGTTCATAGCTTGAAAGTCAAGGATCATCGTATGATCTTGAACAATAAGCTCAACTCCTTGAACTACCATGTCCCATACTTCTTTATCATTTCCAAACATATGTTCTACCACATCCATATAGCTTATAGTTCAGGAAGTTATGAGTTGCACCATCATCCACTAAAATACGAACACATTATTCATTAATAGTGTCATTGTCATAATAACTAATATCTAATTCTCCTAAATGATTTTCTCATGTTAAACTAATCATTTATATGGGGAAGTACTAGGGGAGAAAAAGCTAGAATATTGGTTAAGCTGGTAGACCTGCCATAGTGGGATCCAAAGGAGGGAAAATAGGGATCCAAGGGGGGGGGGGGGGGGGGGGGGGGGGGCATCTACAAAAGAGCAATGTGACTCAGTGAGCTCCAAAGACCCTAAGGTTCAGCCCATTAAGACTTCCAAAATACTAAGGTTCCAAAATTCAATAAAAAGTCCAATGGTCAAATCTTAGGGAAATTGGATGCCTTTGGAAGACCTAAAAGTCTTTGCAAATCCCTAGATGGGAGGGGGTGAGCCCTTTTAGTAGGGGATGAGAGAGAAACACAGTGACATACACACACACACACTCAGGCTCCCTTTACACAAAGCGAATAGGAGACACATATAGCTCCCTAGCCCAGTTGCCCCCAAAGTGCATTCAAATCCTATTGGATGGCCATAGAGGTAGACCAATGAGAATTAGGCTAGAGTACATTTAGTCTAATTTGTTTTTAAAACACTTGATAAAAGAACCAATAGGGATTAAGCTCTCTAGAAGACTATTGGACAGTCTCCCAAGGGGTCCAATGAGCATTCAGCAGCCCAATGGCTTGCCTGATTCCTATTGGCTAGAAGACAAAGGGGTCTAATGAGAGATTAATTGAATTAATTAAATACCTAACGCTCTCACAAAAGGGGAAAGGGGGACACATGCCAAAAGGCTATCACTCATGCTTCTATCATTTGCTAAACTTTACAGGGTCCAATTGGGTGCCAGCATGAGCAAATTGCAAGAAGGGTCGACCAAGAGAGAGAGGGGGCTGATTTTGGCAAGGCATTATTACACACACACTCACACAATCTCATGTGTGAAGCAAAGAAGACTCTCTCTCTTTCTCAAGCTTTAATGGAAAGTACATCCTCTACTCCAAGCTTGTGACAAGGGAGGCCTACACCAACAACTCTTGGCTTTGTGATGCAAATCCAACCAAGAGCCAATCTCCAATGCATGCTCATCTCCTCTACCATGCTAATTATTAAGCTATGCTAAGCTATTATGAGTGATTATGTGAGGATATATACTTCTTTCTCATAAGAATACTCCTCCTTCCTCTCAATCTACTCTCATATCCCGCTAGCTCTCACCATCTTCGAAGGTGTGTGAGGTCTTGGGCCTGAGACCGTGAGGGAATGGATGTTGTGTTTTATAAGTGTGTGCATGGTGCTTGAAGCTTCCATCTTCATTGCACCAACAAGTTATTAAAGGAATACAAAGTATTGTATTGTAAAATTTCTCCCTTGATGGGGGAAACCTATAATACAAAAGCCTTATGGAGGGGGGACTGGCTCCATGTAAATCTCGTCCTCAACTATTGTCAATAGTTTAATATCTCTCCCTTTTGAAGTATTGTTCATGCCTATCTAACTAGGTGTTATGCTTTTTGTTGCTCTCTCCATCCAAGCACTATTACTATGCTCATTAGGAATCTATTCTAATGAAATGCTCACTATGTTTATGCTATTTTCCATTACACACAAATTACTAGGCCATTAAATGTTACATTGGTATCAGAGACCGTGAGGAAATTGATGTTTTGTTTTATAAGTGTGTGCATGGTGCTTGAAGCTTCCATCTTCATTGCACCAGCAAGCTATTGAAGGAACACAAAGTATTGTATTGTAAAATGTCTCCCTTGATGGGAGAAACCTATAATACAAAGCCTTTTGGAGGGGAGACCGGCTCCATGTAAATCCGGTCCTCGATTGTTGTCAATAGTTTAATTTCTCACAAAGTATTATATTGTAAAATGTCTCCCTTGATGGGAGAAACCTATAATACAAAGCCTTTTGGAGGGGGCACCGGCTCCATGTAAATCTGGTTCTCAACTATTGTCAATAGTTTAATTTCTCTCTCTTTGGAAGCATTGTTCTTGCCTATCTAACTAGATGTTATGCTTTTTGTTGCTCTCTCCATCCAAGCACTCTTGCTATGCTCATTAGGAATCTATTCTAATGAAATGCTATGTTTATGATATTTTCTTCTACACACAAGTTACTAGGCCATTAGATGCTACATTGGTATCATAGCACAAGGTTTCTCTTTTCTTGCTCAAGAAGGGAGGTCGTCAAGCTAACTATGGATGGTTGGTATTATTAATTGTAATTGAGTAAGTAGAATAGGGATTTTTTAGCCTTGCAGTGCGCCTGCTTTGTGCAGATAACGGGGCATCGCCGTCCAGAGCTATGGTCTTAATAGTGGAGTCCTAGGGGGCTTGCCTATGTCTTAGCTATTGAAAGCTTGATAGGATCCGGTATAGTTTTGGTGTTAAAAGACCCTCTCTTCTATTCCTTGCAATTAATGATATTCGAGCCACGGGTACAGGAGCTTGAGTGCTTTTCTAAAGGGATAAAGAGGAGTAGCAACTAGGGCTTGAAGTGCCAAAGTACACCTAAAAAGTTACACCTAAAATTTGTTAGAATGGCTGACAATAGTAAAGAGAGTGAAATTAATGTTGATAGCTTTGATTTTGCTAATAAATAGGCTACTAATGATGCCCCTATGCTTGTTAACTACCGTGTTTCTAGGCTTCAACAAGCCATGGGCAATCCATCCCTCCAAAGTGAAGTGCAACGGCAGCTTCGTGCTCATGGGATTCTCCAAACTCCCCACCATGAAGAGAGAGTACCTAGAAAGCCTCCTTTTGAGACTTCCCACAGAGGCCTCTCTCCGATTCTAGAAGGAGAAGAGGATCCGTACGAAGGGCTCAAAAATCTACTACTTGATGACACATCTCCTTAACTCAAGATTATCCACCAAAAGAACGAGAAAGAAGTGAGTCTCCTGCCACCACGATGGAGATAGCTCCATGAAGACAACGGGGAAAACGCTCTCCATCACCCCTTAAACGGAGAAGACCATCGCACACTTCTCCACACCTTAATTAAAGAGGGATGACAGAAAACAAGAGAAGAAAAAGGTGAGAAAGAGGTCACCCTCTTCTCCATCTTCTTCATCCTCTTCCTCTTATGAAGAAAGTGATGGTGCAGAAAAGGAGGAACAAGGCAAGAAAGAGGTCACCTTACGGCTACGAATGTCCAAAATTATCAAAAAAGTGAAAATTTACAAATAGGTTGTGTATAGGCTCCTAATGTTAGCTATGTGCTAACATAGCCTGAAGTCAAATTCTTGACTAGGAGCCTTGAATTTTGCAAAAATTGGCCCAAAGTCTAAAAAAATGATGAAAATTCAAAAAGATTTTGGCCAAATATCCTACTAAGCATACTAATACAAACCCAACTTTCAAAAGTTGATTTGGCCAAAAATGATGGATCGTAATCCATCACCTCCAATCTAGTTTTCACTTGGCATACTGTGCACCCTTGTCCTAAGGTTAGTTTAAGCCAACTGCTGAAGTTTGGTCAAATTTGGATTAAAATCATTCAAGCTATGCTCAATTTTATTTTATGGTAAAGTTCTAGTCATTAAAGAGAGATTAATGCAAAAAAAATTCAATTAGTCTAGTGATATATAATCGTTGAAAATTGTACCTTGTAGAATGCCTCAACAACAAAAGCAAAAAGCTCAAAGAGAGTGGGAAACAACACGTGAAGTTGAAAAAATATCTCCCATGAGCCCATGTCGGTCACCCTTAAATATGTTAAGTAGTATGTGAGTTCAACATTAGGGATTTCTAAAACATTGATTATACCCTTATTTAGTATACAAAAAGGTGCCAAACAAAGGAGGTTTATGTGGATTGAATAGTAAAAGGTGTGTTTTATTCATATAAAAATTAGAAGTAAGGGATTTTTAAAATAGCTCTTGAACACACGTGATATAAAGAGTTTACAAATAGTGACATCCCCCCCCCCCAAAGCCCATGAAACTGCACACATAACATATGAGGAGCTTCAAAAATTTCTTGCAAACATCTTTGTTGGGAAATTCAAAAACAAAGAATTCAAAATGGTCCAAGCAACCACTTTATCCAAGGAACTTTGTGCTTTACACCAATGATCATAAGGCCATGAGGCTGTCAAGAGCATGTGGTTGGACAACAATTTGAAGCTATCACCATGCAGTACAAATTACCAAAGTTCACACATGAGCTAGTGAGTACTATATAGCAGAACAAAGAGGAAATTTTCATTGACAAAGATGGAGCTTCAATCAAGGTCAAAATCACAGTTGATCTTCTCATGGACAGCTTGCGCATCCCTTTAATGAATCACAACTTGCTAACAAGGATTTCACATCAATTGACGATCGTGCCTTTGTCGAACAAAATGGCCAAGACTTCACATGTACATATCTCCTATACTCCAAGATAGAATTGGCTCTTTGGTTAATCTCTCAACATTTGTGTTAAATCCATGAGGTACACACAACCTCTCAGATAGGTTGCAGTGGTCATGGACTTGGAATCGTCCAAAAACAAAACCATCAAATGCAATATCCCAAGCTACTTATGGAGAAATTGATAGATGGCAACCTAAAGGGTGGAGACAAGTACAAAATAGATATGAATGCACGACCTATGCTCACAAAAATTTCCTGCCAACATTTAGATATGATAGTTGAGCTATCATTGGCCCAAACATAGTTGGAGCTAATTCAAAAGACCAAGCACATTGTCAAATTAGGAAAGGTCTTCAAATTATACAAAGATCTAGATCTCAAGTTTATTCCAATAAAGATAGAGAACCCATAGTGTTAGAGCCTCGTGAAGATGGAAAAGTGGAAGATATGCCTTTTGAGTATCAAGAAAGTCAATTAGAGCTTTGTGCCTTGGGTTACCAGTGCCTTCTTCTCTATTTTCCAAACCCATATTCTAGTACTTCTAAGCCTCTGCTCCACTCAACTTCAACAAGACCTTCTCTACATTCACATGTTCTAGAATAATGGTTACTCAGTATAGATAATGCCACACATACCATGTTTTAAATAGATAATGCATCTTGACTTTAGGTGTCTAGGTCACAACACTGTTAAATATAATTGTATTGAGTTTTATAGGTGTTTTGATGTTTATTGTTCTTGCCATAAGAATGCTAAAAAGTTTTTTTGAAACATATGTTGGATTGTTTTATAGGTCAAATTTATATGTTGACTGGATGCCCAATGCACTTGATTTTCTTTCCTTCCTAAATTTAGGAGTTTCATTTAGAAATTTTTTGATGGTATCAGCAGTGCATGGTTGGGCATTTGTGTAAAATGGTAATCTAAAAAATATGCGAGATAACAGCAACAGTCATTTGAAGATTCCATCCATTCATCATTAGTGTACCTGTATCAGCATCAAAAGTGTGGACCACCTTCTCAATGATGGTTGAATCAATGGGTAATTTTGCAACTTACAGAATGACCAAAAACTCTCTTTCTTTGTCCTAAAACCCATACTTGCCAATAGGATGGTAAGAAACCTGTTTGAATTCTCTAGTGTTAATCCCTGCTTGAGTCTGTTGTAGCATGTTCTTGCTCATTGAGATGTGTCAGTACCATAATAATCTGGTGTTGGAGGTTCTATTGGTCTGGAATATGCACATATGGGTGCATGTAGCTTTGAACCTAGTTTGGTGCATGTCCCTTGTGATAATCAGCTTTCTTCCCCTGGAGCTTGAATTAGAAGATGGCTCATACCAAAAGCACCTTAAGAGTGTTAATGCCCTGGTAGGCATAGCATGGCAAAGTGGTTCTTTCACATCACACATGTTATTATGTTCATGAGAAATGTCTCACCACCTTTAAATGCGGTAGTGTCTAGTTCTCTATGCAGCACAAATGAAAAATCATCTCCATAAAGGAGAACATATGTTGCAAGATGTGATACAAGGCTTACAAGGCTCATTGTGTTTTAGCAATAAGATAATGTTCGAAACTTATAGCACAAATGATAAGCGTGCACAAGATTAGGGCTCCTAAAATTTTAAGCTTGATTTGTATTGGAGTGTTGCATGAGCAAGCCCTTAGAGCCCAAAATATATAGCTCCAATAAGAAAAGGCCTTGGGAGCTTCGGCTCAGCCATGGGGGTTATGGCCGTGGAAAGGTTGGCCGTGCGATGGTGAAAGAGCGTGAGGCTAAGAAGATTTGAATTACCATGGGAATGATGCCTTGAATGAATTTGATTTTTAAATAAAAATCAAAAAAACTATATAAAAAATATTGCAAAAATGGTATTGACAAGGTAGCACTGCAATTGATAAGACAGTCGGTTGCAAAAGAGTAGTGGGAGGGGCAATCCAAATATTGACAAGAAATTGGTAGAGGGCAGTGTAGCACGAGGTGGGAATTGATGGCGATTGTAGGTCGTTGACAGTAGCAAGCAAGTCAACAACAATGATGCCAATAGATAGCAATATCAAGAAGCAACGAGGTAGGTGAGTGCAAAGAATGGTGATGATGGGGCATCACCAATGAGAAGCACACAAACATTTTTGTGTAGCAAGCAAAAAATACAAGTGAATAATTTACAAAAGGTGGCTTGTTTTGTCCTAAGAATGTTTCCCACCCTGCAAACTTTTTAAAGGGATTGAAGATGGTTCTTTTGGCTTCAAGTCTACACAACCACACACATTCAAGGTCACACACATGCACACTTATTCAAGTGATCACATATACTCACATGCTCACTTTATTAAGGTTAATGAGCAAAAATTGTGGGGAAATCAAGCATAAATACATGCAGGTTAAATCAAGGCATCATTATTTGATTCTTGGGCTAAATGCAGCATAGATTATTGCATTTGAAAGCTTGAGAAAGTCTCTATGTACGCACATACATATCAATTTTCAATTAAGTCTCTCAAGCAATGTAGCTTTGGCTTGAAAAAAGTGGGAAAATAATATGGCAATGCACACACAATCAAGAAAATGTAAAAATGCATTGAAAGTATGATTACAACCACAACAAAAAGGAGGAATCTAAGTGGTCTAGCGGTGGCGAATTGATGTTCCTAATGCTAAATTTCCTTGAATGCCTTCGTAGTGGCCCGGAGATCTTGAGCCTTTGCATATATCCAATGACACCATGAAATGCAATTGAGCTCTATAGATGTAATCTAATGCTAATACTGATCTACTAGGATCATGAAGGTGATTAGGAAGTGCTAATCAGACACCATGCTCTAATACCACATGTAAGCGTTAGGGGGGATACACCATTGTGGCATGCATAGTTGTGTAGACATCATAGCCATAGATAATATGTAGATTAGAGAGAGATCAATACACGATGTAGAAATGATAACTTGCTTGATTGATTAGAATATGTTAGAAGGACTACAAGCTTTGGTGGATAGTGGCCTTCTATAGGCTTGAGGTGGAGGAATTGAATCAATGAGTGGATGGATATACACCACATATGGTAATGGCAAGGGTCGTGGGAGGGACTACAAGCTTTGGATAGTGTCCTTCTATAGGCTTGAGGTGGAGGAATTGAATCAATGAGTGGATGGATATACACCACATATGGTAATGGCAAGGGTCGTGGGAGGGACTACAAGCTTTGGATAGTGGGATTCTATAGGTTACGATGGAGGAATAGAATCAATGAGATATGTACCACATATGGTAATGTCAAGGGTCATGTGAGCTACCACAAGTAGCCTATCACTTTATCAAGTGTGTAGCATGTGTTAATGGAATGAGTAGCATGTGTGAGGCTATAGGGATTCATGGGGAAAGTGTGACTATGCACATAATGAGTAGCATGTGTGAGGCTATAGGGATTCATGGGGAAAGTGTGACTATGCACATAATGGTGCATGCTTGGCTTCTAGGGATTGTTCTCGATGTGAGTTTAAGCTAAATGTTTACCCCAACAAAATCATCAGAGTTGATCTTAAGAGGCTTCCAAAGGAGGGTAGCATGTAATAAGGAAAGTGAATTTCTAAATTTTCCTAGTTTTGTAGAATACAAAGGTGGTCTTGAAGGGAGATTCATAATCAAGGGTCAAAATTATACACGGTTACAAAAGAGGGCCAATCAACGGGGAATAAGGGTGATGATTTGGGTTGTTTGAGCTCCCTTCAAAGTACTCATTTCCCAAATTCCCTTTCAAAGACAAGGGCTTTTCCCTTTCAAGTGGTTGTGGCACTATCAGCTATCAATAAAGAATTCTGACATAGCCAAAGCTTGTATTCAAGCAATCTCTTGAGCCAAGGGCTTTTTTGGATACTAGAATTGACAAAAGTACTGCTTATTTCGACATCCTCTTATGAAGTTAGCTTTCATTGATTTACTCAAAGAGCATACTTTTGTATGAATTTTCAATCATAATGTTGGAACATGATATTCCAAACGATCATAGGTTTGATTTTAAATCTTATCCACAATTGAGGCCATATGTGGCTATATCGGATGTGCAAGTAGCAGAGTGATATCCTTTTACAAATCGGGCACGGTTTAGTTGACGCACAAGATTTCAGCATACTCTTACAACGAATTATCAACATATTAAGACTAGTTTGACTACCATAAATGTAACATTAACTGAACTTCCAAAGCTAGTTAACAATTCTATGGTGCAAGTGGCCAAGGAGAAGTTGCAAATTCCAATGTTGGTAATCAAGGAGTCAATGAGGAATGAGCACCATTAGAATCTTTTCCTATAGGGTACGATAACCCAAATACTTCATCATGGATGAAGGAGTTGAAGCTCTTGATCAATAGAGCTGAAGATCTAGAACGAAACAAAGATTTAATCAACAAATTTTTATATAACTAAGCATATGTTCACCATCTGCGTTCGACACTAGATGTTGCGCGACCTAGAGAGATTAGTCTACCTTTGCAAGGCAAAGTATACAGGTGGTGGATGGCTATTCCACATGCACAAAACTCAAGATGTTAGTGTAATCTAGGCATTTCTTTTGAAAATAATTTTTCCTAACAATGAAGCAAAGAAGAGTTGGAAGGCAAGGGACAACTCCTTTATGCACAATTCTTCTATAACTTGATACATCTCCAAGCATTGTGAGATTATTCTTAAGTTGGATGGGCTAGACAAGTTCCTCAAATTTTGGGGGTTTCATTGTGGCCCTAATATCAAAGCTTTACTTGCTCATTAACACAATTGCAAAAGCTTTGGTATGTGATGTAGATGAGAAAGAGTTACAACATACATATCCAGACTAATATACTAAATCTCCTAGGAGGGGCATGTACTCTATAGATTCTCTATATGTGCTATTAATTTTACACGAGAAAATAGAGAAAAAATTTGCTCCCCTCGTTCGTCAAATTCACATGCCAAAAGAGAATGCCCTTTAATCCAAGCAACAAAGCGAGATGACGTTCAGAGCCCATATCATCCGCTCGAATTTTCATAGTCATGAGATATGTTGGATAGTTTGCAAGTTTAATTTTGGCTTCTATTTTATTTATTTGTAGATTCTAGCTAGATCATCTTTTATTAGATGTATCTTTTTGGAGCAAGTACAATCATTGTTTTACACTCATAGTGTGCACTAGAGGTGTTTCCAATTCAATTTTTAGCATCGATATTTCTTTTTCATAATATTATAACGCATATATGGCTACAAGGAAGTACAAACTATGTTGCTAGTTTTGAGTTTTCTTATTAGCATTACTATTTCATAATACCATGAGTGTGTCGTTTGATGTTAGCTTTGATCACATTTAGGGTTACCTTTTAGCATCGCTATTTCTTCTCAGAATATTATGATTTTGAGTTTTCTTATTAGCATTACTATTTTAGAACACTATGTGTGTGTCGTTTGTTGTTAGCTTTGGTCACATTTAGAGTCACCTTTGGCTACTCAGACTAAAGGCAACATACAACCGTAAGGGCGGACATTTTTAAGCAAAGGGATGTAGGTTTAGTTATTGTGCAGTCATGATTGGGCAAACTATAACCTCCCTCTAATTGTGGATTTAAGAAGTTGTAAGGATATAGTTAAGCAGAGATACTCTTCTTCTTTTACAAAGAACGGTACCAATTTTGGGATACACTCCGCATGTGGAGAGTAAATGTACCCGTGGACTTAAACAGCGCTGGGTGCCAACTTTTTGTTATGTGTCACAGGAAAGTCCAAATGTTAATCGATCACTTGATTGATTTGCATTGAAAGGGAGCATTTCAATTTCGAGAAAAATTACTAGAGAAGAGCTCTAGAGCAACTACTTTTGCTTAGTTAAAGCGTCTCACTTGAGATAGGCTCTACTATTAGCTCTGAAATGAGAGCAATAATTTTTGCTCAATTAGAGTGTTTCGTTTGAGATAGACTCTCCAATTAGTTGAGAAATGAGAGCAATGAATTTTTCTCGGCCGGAGCATCTTGCTAGAGATAGGCTATTTTCTCGGTCTGAGATATAAGTAGAATTTCCTTTTGGCCAAAGAAATAATCCCTTTAAGAGGATATTTGATTGCAATCATTCAATTTGGTTTTTGCTATGAGCAGATAGTTCCTCATATTAATATATACGATTTGGTAGTTATTAAGTGGATTAGTTGACCTAATGCCGGTTTATATTAAGAAAACATTGATATTCTTAAGAAAAGTTAGTAATGTCAAAATAAGGGTAGGATCAACGATGGGCACCGCCCTTAGGCAAAGCCGGTTAGGCATGCAATTTAAGCGCATTAGGAGGCCTATAAGAGGAGATCATTGGGAGACGAATGAGTATGCATGAGTCCCTTCTCCTTTCACACTTGTTATCTAGATATTACCGTGGTCCTTGAAAAACGTCGTTGAGCAATCAAAATATCCTACAAATTTTGAAATTTTTTGGCTCATCTTTTGCCAAATGGTTTAAGTGAACTGACCAAATGATTTGACTCTTGAAAAATAGTCATTAAGCAATCAAAATACCCTATTAATTTCCTACCACGTCAGAACTTCTCTTCTTTCTCTGACAAGTGCTACCTTGATCACCGGTAACCAATAATTGCAAATAATTTTTTTCTAATCTAATAATAAATTAAGTATTTCCAAAACTTTATACAACATTGTAGAAAGTCATGATTTTTTGGAAGTGTGGCATGACTGAAACTATGTGTTTGATACAGAGTCATGGTGAACAATATCTGCAATACTTAGCACTACCTACCACTGGGAGCCTTCCTCAAAGTCTCGCCCTTCAATTGAAGCGAGCTGGAGGTGGAATCATCACAAATCTCCGAACCCATGGACAAACTTGTGAAGTCTTGGGCAGCAGAGGTCATTGCTAGGGAGGTAAAGACAAATGGTGACCAAGAACTGAGTGTTGGTAAGGATGGAGGTGGAGCATCCCCCCTCAAAACCTGCACAATGCGTCGCATTGATGGCCGGCTCTCAGGGTCTGGATAGCAACACAAAACCCCCAATTCCAAGACCCCCCTTACTATATCACATGACTCTTGCCCCTCTCCGAGCAGCTCTGGGTCGATTGCCTCTTGCAATGCCTTGTTCATTTGCAGCTTCCATAGCCACTCAATCATCGAGCAACCCTCTTGCTCGCTCGGATCGCTCATCTTCCTTCCTGTTGCCACTTCTAGGGCCAATGCACCGAAGCTAAAAACGTCTGTTTTCTCTGTTGCTTTGCGAGTAAAGAAGGATTCCGGAGCCATGTAGCCCCAAGTGCCTGCTACATTGGTAGTGCCGGGCACCACATCATGCCCATACAAACGAGCCAGACCGAAATCACCAAGGCGCGCATTCATGTGAGCATCTAGCATCACATTGCTGGCTTTTACGTCTCGGTGAACAATTTTGTGCTCACACTCCTCATGAAGGTAGAGAAGCGCAGCTGCGACTCCTTGAAGAATATGCAATCTTTGGTTCCAAGGAAAGTTCGCTTGATGATTGAAAAGCACCTTGTCCAAGCTTCCATGGGGCATCAGCTCATACACGAGCACAAAACCCTTCTCCTGGCACCATCCGAGTAAGGGAACGAGATTGCGGTGGCGCAGCCGCCCAATTGTCGTCACCTCGGACACAAACTCCTTGACACCCTGCTTTGACTCCTTGGATATTCTCTTCACTGCAATGGAGGTGCCACTAGAAGGGAGCACACCTTGAAAGACCTCACCAAAGCCCCCACTTCCCAATCTATTCTTCGCATGGAAATTGTTCGTTGCTTTCACAAGTTCGCGGTAGCTAAATTCTTGTGGAAGCTGCTCTTGCAAAGACATTTGCCAATCATCCTTGCTCATATACCTAGCTTTGAGCCTTCTCTTCCTAAAATAAATATACGCTGCCGCCATCGCCACCAACAGAAGCGCAAAAAAACTGAAAAGGACCCCTATAATGATAACCTTCTTGCCAATGCCGTTGCTCTTGTCCCTTGATGGCATGGAAATGTTTGCTGCAAGACCACCATCACTGCTAAAACTCCATGCATACACATAATAAGTTACCGTTGGTAGGGGTCCTGTTGCAGCAGTGAATCCCACATACATCGTCTCATTAAACAAACTTGACAGATTGAGTGAGCTAATGGACATCAGAGCATACATGGGTTTCACTCCTAGCGTCCTGCTTACGGAAATGTTAAGCTGGTTCATAGTGGCATCATAATCAATCCAAGCTTGGATGTTTGCACCTTTCATTTGAACAGCATATCCATCTGCCGCACTCTGGATTGTTGGTGAGCTGCTAGTTCTGTAGGCGGCCGAAGTGGCCGCCCATGAAACAATGTCGTTGACATCAATGCCAATGTGATTGTTATCCATATCTTGATGTTCAGGGTTTTTGTAAGTGTCAAATTCAATGGCAAGAGTGTGGGTAGAGTTTTTGCCACTGGTTTCATTGCTGAAGATGCCCAGAAAGCCTTGGCTGGAGTTCGCGATGCCGCCAAGGGTGGGCGCCATGACAAATGCCATGCCATCGGCGAGGTCTGAAGTGGTGCTGGGCTGGATGTAGAAGATGAATTGAGTGCTGAAGGAAAGTGGGGCGAGAGTTCCAGATGCAAGAAGCTGGACAGGGGTGTTGTAAAGGCAGCGGCCGCTCGCCTGAGTAGCACCAGTTTCTGTGAGTTGCAAGCTGCGTTCTTGGAAGGATGCATTCTGGAAGCAAATGATCTCTGCCCTCGCCTGAGGGCTGTCGAATCCACTATAAGCAAAGCTCGCCATAGTTGCTGCATCGCAATGCGCAAGGAAGAAGAGAATCAGGAGCATATGGGCGCAGAACAGGAGACTTGAACCACACAGGGGTGGCTGCATCGTAGAATTAGGGTTTGTACACACCATGGCATGGCAGATCTTGCCCGTTTGCGAGAGAAACGTCACAAATACTGATCGAGGACGTCGATATGAAGACAGCAGAAGAGTGAGAGGGTTGGTGAAAACGTGGCCGCCTGGACCAAGTCTCCCAGTTTATCCAGTACCCCCGCCCGCCAACGAGGCGAGGGCCAGGCTTCAGCGGCTGAGCGGCTGAGTTCATACTCATTTTCAACTCCACAATTACGTAAGAGGACTTCTCTTTGGAGGGCTTTAAAATTGGGGGGCCTTTACACATTGGAGGGCCATAGTGAAGACGCCCTATACAACCATCTACTACCGGTAGCCTCTCAAGTTTATTCAATTATTGTTTGAGATTCCCTTTCTTTCATATCGGGATACAATCCCCTTACAAAAATGGATACAGAGATTCGAACTTCCACAGATGCAAGATCAGCCTCATTAGTTGTACCCGTAGCAACTTCTCCTAACGCTCTCATTTGTCTTCATCGAACTAGAGCTAGGTTACAAAAAAAGTAAAAGCAATGCCTGACTCTGCTCGGCTCCCTCTCTCTGCACGTCAGTTTGCCTTTATACGCAGCTACCTACCCTACGCGTAGCCTCGCTTGCACCTGCCTGCTCCGTCACCCAACAACCACCATAAGGCTTCGACTTTACCCACACCACGCATCTCGCAGGATTCCCAGTTTTTTCCAAATTTCTATAATTGGGTACAACCTACTGCCGGTAACAAAAGTGTGGCACGAAAGTTGGGCATCCACCTTTTGCTAGCGTTGTATGTTACCCTCACCAAGCCCGTGCCATGGTGCAACGACAGTTGCAAGCCCATATCTAATCGTGAGCTCCTCACCTACAATAGGCTTGCAATTGTGACCTTGTCTGCCCATGGTTTTTGTTAATGCACAGCATGAACAGTGGCGTAGCTATGTAGCCAGTTCCGTGCATGCAACCATTGTTGTTGACCGGGTGGCGCCAATTGAAAAGGCGATTCGTAATTGTGGGGGTGGTTGAAGCACCCCCCAAAAAAATAGTCGCGGTTACCTCCATTGTTTGCGCAAGTGCGATCCGTAAAATTTGTGGAGGGTATGGGGCACGTTGTTAGAAAGTCATGGGCCCTCCAAAGGCACCATTAAAGGGTTTGTGTGAGAGCCCTCTAAGAGCGCCTGCACATAGGCCTTCCAAAATAGAGGGCCTTCCAAATTGGAAGGCTCACTTTTTGAAGGTTCTGCATTCCCATAGGTGATCTCCTAGCAAGTAGATAGGTGGGGTCCCGTTGGAGCTGCCAAATGAGGACAAATAGAAAACTTTTGGTATGAGGTAAAAAGATCTAGTTGACTTGCTCTAGCAGGTCATTGCCAATTTAGAAGGCCTTCCAAAATGTAGAGGGTGGTTTAAAGACCCTCTGATGATAGAGGTGCTACCAAGATGAGCACCGTATTTAACGTGATGGTGGAAGTCTATGTGATTGCATTTTTTAACTTGAAAGGCCTTCTAAAAATGCCGCTATCGGGTCTATGTGAAGGCCCTCTAAGCATAATATTACTTGGTTGGCCCAAGGCCTTTTTGTAAAATGAGCTTAGAAGCTCTTCCACGTGATTTCTTTATCTATTTGGAGAGGTGTGAGAGCTCTATACATGGGTGTTCCCGATTGACTACTCTTATTGCTTGCACAAGATTACGGGAAAGTCTCTCCTTGAGCCTCTCCGAGTTCTGCAAAAGCGACGGTTGTTGATTGTGATTGATGTTGAAGATGACTCCATGCATAACCAAAGTGCAATGGAAAAACACAAGATCATACATTCCATGGAAGGCCGAGGAAGCTCAATTTCATAGACTTACCTTTTTATCTTACTTTTGGGATCAACTTGCCTTCATCTTTAGCAAGGGACCTGAAGAGTGGATCCTTAAAGAGAGGCTCCCAAGAGACCAATTTCTTCTTCTTCTCTTCCAAAAGGTAATCATCTTCACTAGCCCTTGCAATCTGAAGTTTGAGGGGGAAGTGCTCTGACATACTCGAGGAGGTATCTGCACTCAAATCCATAGGAGGAGGGAAACCAATCCGCTTGGCACAACATGCAGACCAAAAGTTGTGTTGGCATACTAGAGGCTCGTGTAAGCTAAGCCCAGCAAGCTCCTCCACATACCAATAGCCCCTGAGTCAATCAATGCCCATTTATCGTCATAGAGTGCCTTCCATTTTGATGTATCCAAATTATGGAAACAATGACTCAAAAGTTTTGATTTAAACTAATCAACAAACACCTTTCCCTTTGGGATGGAATTTATCCTTTTCCCCTTGCCCTCTACTAGCATGTTTGAACAAAAAACGACACAGTATCAAGTTGAGACTGATTTTTCCCAAACACAGTTGCCCTCAACAAAAATTCGTGTTTTTTCTTTGAAGATAGAGAAAATCTCTCTTTTCCTCTCTCTCTATCTTATCCACATGCCATTCCTATGCCCCCCCCCCCCCCCCCCCCCCCCCCCCTCCTCTTTTCACCAAGTTTACCTTTCATCCACGTTCTATGTCCATGCGACAAACACCACCCCCCCCCCCCCCCCCCCCCCTTCCACTTAGTTTAGCTTTCATCTAACTCTTACACAAACATCTTTGGCGATTCCTTTAAAAAGAAATGAAAGAAACGTTTTGGCACCTATTTCATTTGCTTTCACAACCAATTATCCAGATTCTATTCGTTTGGAATCTCTCAGCTTAAAGGAAAAGGGGTTGGAGCCTGTTCTTGCATGAATCCATGTCCCGCTTTGCACTCGGCTCTCTCCCTTTGCTCCTATCAACTATCGTGCAAAGGCAGATGTCTGCTCTGCAGCCCTAGCCTTGAGCTCACACCCAGCTTCTTTGCCTCTCGCTCCCTGCCCTCTCTGTCCGCTTTCCTGCCCCTTGCTTCCATACCCTTGAGTTGTGACCCACACCCGCTCCCCTCATCCCTTCCTCTGCAATGTGATGTCTTGACTCATTGCCAACAGGCTGGCCACATACTGTCTTTGCGATCGCTGGCAGTTCACAATGCTTCCATCCCTTGCCCTTGCCTCCTTGTGCAGGCAGCTCTGTGTGCACGCTCTCTCTCCCCAACCCCCCTGCTATGTTCTCTGGATGCACTCCCGTGAGCCATAGCAACTACAACAGAGAGAGAGAGAGAGAGAGAGAGAGAGAGAGAGAGAGAGAGAGAGCCCCTTGATGGCCCCTCTGACCCTGCAACACAAAGATAGATTGCCTCCACCCCGCTCGCTTTGCCGTCCTCACAAGCCTCGAACCTTGCAAATTACTCCAATCGGCCTGTCTTGCACGTAAATATCAGGGTGCACTCCACCACGGTCTTGCCTTGCAAGGAGAGCATGGCGCTACAGCTTGGGCGCAGCGATGCAAATAAGAGAAGAAGAAGAAGAAGAAGAAGAGAGTCTGTACGTACACCCGAAAAAATCTACCTCTTGCTCTCTCCTCTCCTCTCTCCTCCACGTGCCCCTTCCCCTATTTTTAACTTCAAAGACATGGAAGCATATGCGCATGATTCCCCTTATTAAACCCCTTATGCAAATTGGTTGGGTCGCTTTCCATTAATTAATTAGACCCGGAGATTCCTTCTCCCAGTCTTCCCAAATTAACTGTCGGACTTTCGCCCCAATTCCCGCATCCCTATTTGCCCGAGTTTCCATGCACAACTGCATAAATTCGTTCTGCTCTCTGAAGTGCAACGCCTCCATGTCCCATGCTCCTAGTCTGTCTAGCGCAGTGCCTCAATGCCACTCTCGCCTCTAGGTGCCAACTCCCATCGCAGGCACTCTCTCTCTCTCTCTCTCTCTCTCTCTCTCTCTCTCTCTCTCTCTCTCTCTCTCTCTCTCTCTCTCAACACGCAACTCTGTATGTCCATGACGCAGTGCTCATGAGCCTTGTGCAGCGAGTCGCCCTGCCTGTTGAACCAGATTTCCACTCAATGAATGCAAACAAAATGAAGCAAGGTGCACACTACCCATGGTCTCCCACACTCTTGCCTGCATCTCAATTGCGTTGTAGTGCCGACAGTGAGTTAGTCGAAAGCGAAGCATAGCAAAAAAAAAACTCTCTGACAACCATCCTCCTCATTTCACAGGCTGAAAAAATATCACCCCATACCTTAGCTGGTTCGGCGCATGCGTTTGCAACAAGTTCCTCCACGTGCCCTTGTTGGTCTTGATCGCATGCTCTCCCACATAACCACGTGACACACATAGAAAATTTCTTCCCCGACATATCCTTTCACGCATGCTCTCCCGCATATCCATGTGACACGGCCCGAATTTCTCCTTTTCCCCTTGCCCTCAATTGGCATTAGCATGATATGCTAAGAGATAATTTAAGAGATACATTTTCAAACACCCAAGAAAATAAGGGCACTAAAACTTCTCTTGATTTTCAGATTTTCTTAAAGGCAAGCTCAAATCTAATTGAGGTTTCACTATTTTTTTCGAAACTCCCTTTGCCCTCTCTCTCTCTCTCTCTCTCTCTCTCTCTCTCTCTCTCTCATCCACGTCCCACGCTACCTCTTGTCCAGCACTCAACTATTCAAACAAATGCACAAAGTATTCAATTTGAAATTTCCCTATGCCTTTAGTTCGTGGAGGAATACATGAGTCTTTTTCTTGAATGCAAACTAAGCATCTTGTTAGATTCTTATCAAAACAAATGAAAAAAAAACGTTTTGGCCACCTATTTCATATTTCATTTGCTTTCACAATCAATTATCTATGATTGATATAAAAATTGAGCATCGTTCATTCAAACATTTCACTTATTCATTCATTATCAACCAAGTCGTATAAATAAAGTTGCACACGCATTGACCATTCATTAATGACATTTTTTTTTTCTAACACAAGCCTTAGAGAAGTGTTGCATCAAACATACTTTCAATGTTGTCAGTGATGATGATTGAGACTTGCCTTAAATGTTATTTTGGTTTTGAAATATCAAATGGATATGTTTATTTCACCTTTCATTTTATGTCCTCACATCGTTTGACTTCTCTTGTATTCTATTATTTCATAATAATAAAGTGAAACTTCACCTTGCATAATTTTAATAAATTATATATATATATATATATATATATATATATATACACACACATATACATACACACACACACATACATACACAATATAAATAAATATATATATATTAATATATTAATGAGTTTTTTTTATTATAAATGTAAATTATTTATTTATCTATTTATGTATACACACATATACGCACACATATATATATTAATGAGCAAAACCATGGTAAAGAGAAGAAAAATCGATGTAATGATGTCCAAACTTAGTTTAAAAATCTTACAAATTTCAAAAAAAATGCTAGTATTTATTGGTCTGCTTCTTTGCCAGGAGGACATTCGATTGCTTAATAAAAGAGAGAATCCCAAACTCTGCTTCACCTTATATAATTCTAGTTAAACTCTACCTAATGATTTTATCCATTTCTTATTGTTTTAGAAAGCCATCGTGGCCCTCTCACTTGTTGTTGTGTAGGTTGACATTTTTAATGACTTCAAAAAAACATAAATTCATACTTAAGCATTGAACATGTTATCCGAGACTCTTTATGTCAGGGTAGATCCCTTGTCAACCAAGAATATATGGTTGGACTATGGTTGTATGATTCTCTGGCTCTGTCTAAACAGAGCTTTCTCATGTAATTCTTTTTTATATTTTTAATTTTATCTATCACTCACACTTGTGAGTTTGGCAAATAAGGTGAGGAGTCACGATGGCCTGTTGAAGGTAAGGGGAAGGGGGAAGATTTATCGGAAGTAGGTCTCAATCAGTTGTGCAATTGTATTGTTTTGATATAGAATTGTATTATGTATATACACACATAATTAGGCCCCTATCACACTAGGCCATGTGTCCATTATGAGTTGGATGACCATGATCAACATGCCCTTGCATGAGAAGAGTTCGGATTACAGTAGCTCTAGCACAAATGATGTCACACTTAGCGCATGTGAGAAATTAGAAAAGTTGCTAAGCGTCTAATCAAACGGCAGGATTAGTGTTGGGGTTGAAGTTGGATGGGCATGGGAGGCCGATACAGTTTTGGAAAAAGTGTGTCGCTAAGCTAGATGGCCAACTAAGTTGGGGAAACATGGATAGCATCCCAGTGTGACAGGTGACTCCATCGACACATCCATTGATTGGTTGGGAAGAGAATAAACGTTGTTTGCATGTCCTAATGTGACACGGGCGTTAAAAACTAGCGGTTCCAACCTAGCCTATCGATCGGTATGGCCCCCACCACTGCCTTTGACAATGGATTATGAATATGGGAAATGCACTTTCCCTTTGTCCCCATCCCCCCCACACAAATTCTCACACATCTACATAGAGGTGAAATGGTCAACAAATAGTGAGGTTAAAGTTTGTGTAATGTAAAAAGAAAAGTCGAGTTTTTTTATGACCTTCAAAATGAAAACAAGTGAAAGGGTTACGACGGCTTTCAAAAACAATAAGAAAATGATAAAATTGTTAGGTTGAATTAAATTGGTATCAGTGTTTGCGAAAGGATTGCCTCAGCTTAGTCTTGAGTCGATTGAAAATCGAGACTAGCTAGTTGCAAACCATGGTAAACAAAAGAAAAACCGATGAAATATGTGAGAAAGTCGTCCAAAAATTTTGCAAATCTCAAAATTTTTGCTAGTATTTTCGATTTTCTTCTTTGTGAGGAGGAAACTTGATCAGCAGTCGCTTAATAAAAGAAACTTTCTCGAAGGTTAACACTAACTGAAATCAAGCTATAAAATGCAAGAAATGTAAAGCCATCTGAAGTTGTGACATGAAAGGTGAAATAAAAGAACTAATTAATATATGTGTGTGTGTAGAATTTATTAAAATTATGCAAGTAAAGCTTGACTTTAGCATTCTAAAACAATAGAATGCCAAAAAAAACATATGTGTGTGTTTGTAAAATTTACTAAAATTATGTTAAGTGAACCTTCACTTTAGCATTCTAAAACAAAAGAATGCAAGAAAAGTAAAGATCTCTCATATGTGAAATGAAAGGTAAGTCTCCACCATACACTGAAAACAATGAAAGTCTCCCTAGCCCAACACAACACTAAGGGTTTCTTTTAGAAAGCCAAACATTGAATCATCCTTAAATGACACTTATTTTTTTCAAACTCTATAAAGAAGTAGTAGAGATGCCTTGTCTGTTACAATGGATCTACTTAAATAAGGTGAAAAGATCACATTGATATTTTAAGATAAAATAAAGTAAAAAAGTTAAATAAGAATAATAAAAAATAAAAATAAAAAAACAACAAAATAAAGAAATCCCATTACAAACTAAAAAGTAGATCTAATAAGCATAGTAATAATTAAACAAATTCTTAAGGAAAAGTAGGTTCAATAAGAATTTATAAAAGAAAATCATGAAATGTCCTTTTAGGAGGTCTTAAATGAAAAGATTCTTTTACAAATCAAAATATTACATTATTTCACATCATGTCCTTTTAGGAGGTTTTAAATGAAAAGATTTTTTGACAAATCAAAATATTACATTATTTCACATCATAGAATCAAAATTCTATGAATGTACTACTAATGCTTTGTTCTTTAAGGTTTTCTAAGGCAATCTAAATAAACAAAGATAAAATAAATTTTTTTATGAAATGGAGCCCATGCTCTTAAATGAAATGATTTGTTTACAAACTAAAAATAACAAAAACAAGGTGAGGCATCACGTGGGCCTGCCAATGGATGGAACTCGCGAGGCGGACATCTTCAAGAGTCTTTGTTCGATCAACTTTCAATAACTCTGCTTTGAGCCATTAGTACTGAGGACTATAAGTTATTGCATACTTGCAAGTAGCACGAGTAAGAGCTAAGACATGCTGACGCAGGCAATCAACAAGTAGAGCAAGCCTAGAGTTCTATCCTCACCAAACAAGGAGTATGAAGACAGAGAGATGATGTAAGATGGGCCCCTATGAATTGCATATAAGAGGAGAGACGTACTTTGGGATGTTGTGTAAGGAGTCTGTAATCGAAGGATGTAAGGCTTAAACTCATTGAATTCTCCCTGCACAACACATAGTTCCAGTTAACATTGAAAACCCATGAACAACGAAATTGCACAAGTGACGGGGAAAGTTTTTGCTCACAAAGGTTGGACCAGATTCAATATCATGATTGCTAGGAGTCCAAAGCCATGGCTGGTAGGCAACACTACGCTCAATGAAACGTCTCCATGTATCCCCATGTCATAAAATGGATACTTATCCGCATAAGAACAGTCACCCACAAGAAGAATGGTTTGGACTTTACTCTGTACATAATGCTCCATTGTAGCATTGGAGTCGGCTCTCTGTCCAAGATCACTCGGAAAGAAGGAATGCATCAAAAAATGTTTTATCCATGAAATCAGATCCCCTTATAAATGGCAACCCACTTATCAATCCAAAAGTGTAGGGCACGTCAGGCCCACATTCCTGAGGCGTGGTGAATGAAACCTCGCGCATTACATTCCCCTCTCCAAGCTTGTAATAATATGTTGTGTTATACCGGTTGCATACTCCATCCAATCAATAAGAATCATAAGTCTTTGTTGCCTCATTCTTCAAGACCAGCAAATTAAAGAGGCACAAGCTGCTTCGGTAGAGCTCACATAAGTAGTATACCTACAAAATTTTAAGAAAATTAGTGGGAATTCAGTGTAAAAACCTTCAAATTTTGTCAATTTACTTCCCTTTAAATTTTGTAAGTCCTAAGCTACCTTCCGCCAAAATTAGAGAGCTTACATACAATGGTCAATTTGGGTTGCATGGTAGCGTTGTTAATGTTTTGGCATCCTTGGGGAAAACACAACAAATATTGCCAAGGTTTATTCATGATGAAGCCTCGATACTAGTGGGTATTAAGCGTCATCTACAGTACAATCATTGCTACCTTTCCGGGGTTGTTCAACCATTGCTTACAATGAAAGCCACTACTCAACTATTGCAAACATCTTTATACAAGAACGAACAAATTACTCTGAACAACGAGTGGCTAAGCCATTTCCATAGTCTTCATTGTCCTTTGCCTAATGATTTTGCCGACAACAATCAACCATCAGAAGAAGATGATCTAGCTACAGATGTCATGCTCCATGGAATTGAGTCATCACAACAAGGAGTGGATCACAACGACAAAATCTTCTTTGTAGCTCCTGCCAAGTATTTTCAAAGATGAATACTGTGAAGAACTTAGTTTCCCTACTATTTTCTATGGTGAGCCTCGTAAATACCATACACTTGCTAAGCATAAATATCAACATGTGGCTCAATGGGAGCTTATGCACAGTGATAGAAGGTTCTCACTAAATTTAGAGAATCTTTTTTTCAAAACAGTCAAAAGTAATTACTCAAAAAATCATGGGGTCCATTGTTAGGTTTTTTCAAGCCCAATACTAGCCATAGAAAAGACCTCCAGTTCACTTGTAGTTTGCATGGTTTTTGTAGCTTTATTTACTTGACAATCAATCAAAAGTATCTTGCGTTGTTTTGCAAGGAGAGTCAATCTCTCTCTTTCTCTCTCGCTTTCTCTGTTGTAGCACACCATGGCTCCATAGCCCATAGCACTCAACACTGGTATCAGAGCCCTACCGGGCCTCGGCTCTCGGCTCTCGACTCAACCTCGCGGGTATGGCCGCTTGCAGAGAGGAAGCTATTTGTCGAGCTGTAGCAAAACTAAGCAAAAGTGCTATCAACATGGTCGCCCTGGCCTTGTGGTGATCTTTCGACATACCAGCGCTCCCTGGTTTGGCCTTCTCCGTCTGCTGCCTGCAAGCGCATTTAATCACCATGCCAATGCTGTGTTCGTCTGCTGCAGAAAAATCGACTTGTTTTGTATTTTATTGTGATTTTCACATTGCAGTGACCACTCAATTTGGTTCTAAGGTTTTACACAACCGGGATTCCCATCCTGCAAAACCCTCGCAAAATCTTTCATGCTACAATTGCAATATGTGCTCGTGTTCCGGTGTGCTAGGACTACAACATTTTACTAGTGTGCAGAATTTCCAGAAATTCCATTGTTATCAAAGTTGCTTCCCGAAAATTCGATTGCTGCAAATTGACTCTTGAATTAAAGTCAATTGTTATCGACTCTTTGACGGACATTACTTACCTTCTCCAGTATACAGCTATCCTTTGCATATCAAATATGGCATCAAAAGTCGACAAATACAACGGGACCGGCTTCCACACTTGGCATATAAAAGTTAAAGGCTATTTGATGCGGAAAAATTTATGGAACATGGTCAAGCCTCTCGCAGCCGCCCAATCCGGCACATCCGCTGCAGTTACAAGGGCATTATCTGTTGAGCTACAAAGGAAAGACGAACAAGCTTTTGGTATCATTCTAACCTCCTTAGAAGACGATTTTATTCATTATTTGGATGATGTTGATTCTTCAAGTACTGCTTAGATAGAGTTAGAGAAGCTTTTCGGTGTCAAAGCTAAGTATTCAAAAATGAGTTTAAAAATGGAATTATATTCCATCCGCATGCGTGAAGATGAAAACATTACAGCTTTAGCTAATATACTGAAGAGTATTAAAACTCAACTTGTTTATGTCGAAGCTCCAGTACCAGAAGAAGATCTCATAGCCATTTTGTTAAAAAGTTTGACTGACAAATTTCATCATGCTTCCCTCCTTGGATGGTATCATCAATTCGTTGCACGAAGAAGAACACAGGGTACCTAGTACCAATTCTACTATTTTTCTCAGTGCATACACAGTCTCGAATGTCGTATCCCCCACCAGTTCTTTTGATACTTCGAGTGCATATGCAGTCACTAAATGTGCTGCTACAGCAGCTTCGTCTCGACCATTCAATGGAACCAGATCTTGTGCCATTTGTGGGCGCAACAATCATCAGACGAAAGACTGTTTCAAGAAGAATCCTTGTGTTCACTGTGGTAAAACAAATCATGTGTCAAATAGGTGCTTTCAAAAGGGTAAAAATCAAATTCATGTGGCTGAGGGAGACACTGAATCTCCAATATATTCTGTTGACAAGGAAGCTTTTTAGATCAACTCTTTTCATATTGTTAAGTCAAAATAAATTGTACGAGCTATAGACACTGCCACACATGAGTGGTAAGACCTCCCAAATTATCAGTTTTTTGCTCAAGTCTTATTTTGTCCTACTTCTCATGAGGTTACTGGGTACACCTTAAACCCAAGGTTTGGCAGTAAACCAAAAAATACATTTTTGGTAGCTAATTTTTTGACCTACACCCTATCTGTTTAAGGGAGGGTTTATCATAGCACCAGGTTATGGATACACCAGAAATCCTTGGTTGTGAGAAAACCTAAAACTCACGGTTGACGAGTACACCAAAAACTTGAGGTATCATAAGAGGGTCTGTCTAGTCCGGGCTTGAGGGGGGGATTGTTAGGTTTTTTCAAGCCCAATACTAGCCATAGAAAAGACCTCCAGTTCACTTCCAGTTTGCATGGTTTCTGTAGCTTTATTTACTTGACAATCAATCAAAAGTATCGTGCATTGTTTTGCAAGGAGAGTCGATCTCTCTCTTTCTCTCTCACTTTCTCTGCTGTAGCACACCATGGCTCCATAGCCCATAGCACACAACATCCATTTGGATCCGTATGCGCAAAGGCAAGCTAAACCACAATACACTAGTGACCGCACAAGTTGTTGGAGATACTAACATTGAGAAGGTTCTTGTCTTCCCAACTTGGATATCGTGACTTTGAGGCATTGCAAAAATCACATGACTACAAGGAAAAACTTTTAAAAAAACGCCTTCGCTATGATTAGACAACTTGGACCACCAGCATTCTTCATCACATTTTTTGCAAGCTGAGAAACATTGAAAGCCTTTGATTAGAGAACTTGCTAAGCTCAACCCCATCATGCGTGCAAGCACACAAACAGAAGCGTCATACATACGAGATTTGGTGCGAGCCGACCCTGTAACAACATCCCGCTTTTACTTGAACCGGTTTAACGGGATGAAAAATTGCTAACCAAGGATATAACCATATTAGGAGAACTCAAAGATTATTTTTTTGTAACCGAGTTTCAGAGCCAAGGTAGCCAGCATGATCATGGGCTACTATGGATAGAAAATGCTCCTATCTATGGGAAAGATCCCAACAAAGATGTTGTGGATTTCATTGATAAGTACATAACAACTGACTCCATGCTTCTTCCTATAGATTTACAAGAAATTCAAACACACAAGCATAGGAATCCTTTCTTCAGAAAACGCAAGGGATGCCGCTTTGACTTTCCTCGCTACCCGATGCCTTTCACTATGATTTTAGAACCCTGCCATTCTCCACATAACAATATCCAATACAAAAGAAATAAACACAAACAAATCAAAAATAATCTAGTACTACTAGATTATAAAGAAAATATTACATTCGAACAGTGGCTCCTATCTATGGACCTTCGATTTGAGGATAACATCAAAGCTATATCATCGACAATCTCATGCCCAACACTTTTGTTGAAAAGAAATATCAAAGATATTTATGCAAATAATTTCAATCCAACCATTTCCAAGCTATGGGATGTGAATTCAGATATACAATACATTTTAAATGCACACGGAGCAGCTACCTATTGCACCTCATACATAACAAAATTTGATAACACACTCATCAAAGCAATCAAAGAACAATTTGACTCTTGCATTGGAAACAATGCAAGTACATTTGATAGACTTTGAAAAATAGGAAACAAAATACTAAACACACAGCAAATAAGCTCACAACAAGCAGTATATATTGCACTTTCCCTACCTCTCTACAACGCAACTCGAGAATTTATGTTCATAAACACAAACCCTCCCCACGAAAGAACAATGCTTCTCAAGCGAAAACACCTCCTGCAAAACATAGACCCGACTAGTACAGAAATCTTTTACGAGATAAGCATAGACAAATAATGTACACGTCCTGCCCAACTCAATGCCATATCATTGGTAGATTTTGCCTCCACATACAATGCAACAAGCAACATATACAAAAAATGTACCAAACCAAAAATTATACTATATGTCAAATATAATGCCGCAAAGAATCCAGATAATTATTATAGAGAACAATGTCTTCTATTTCTACCATGGATAAATAATGAAACTCAACATCTAACAAATGGACTCACATGGAAAGATGTATACAATCAAAATAAACCTATCATTGATACAAATGAATCTAAATATAACAAAACCACAATACTAAAAGACAACTTTAACACCACCTCATCAGGCACCAGTTCACCTTCGACATCTGCAACACTATCTAATGTTTCCTCCCATACTCGTGTTGACATCACACAAGACCTAAATATCCAACACCACCAATTGCATACACACACTATACCAACCATAAAAATACTGCTACAGCCGAAGGATATCTATTACAAGAGCATTCTACTGCTGAACACCCAACAAAGGCTAATATTCAATGATATTATGCTAAAAAAACGTATATTTCCCATAGAACCAATCCATATTTTCTTGACTGGAGGCGCAGGCACAGAAAAAACTTTCACCCTCCTTTTGATTGTCCAAGGACTTCTACATTTCTATAACCGCATATCACATTCCAGCCCAACAACAACAAAAGCTTTGCTAATGGCATACACGGGCAAGGCTGCTTTCAACATTGGTGGAACCACTATTCACTAGGCCCTCCACTTGCCACTGCTCACATCATCTAACACTTGCCTATCGCGCCTGAGAGGCTGAATGAGCTATGGCTGCTTTATCAAGACCTACAGCTAGCCATTTTCGATCAAGTCTCCTTCATTGGAACCAGCGTCTTCGCTATGGAAGACTCTCACATGCGTGCAATAAAAAACAACTACGACCTCCCATTCGGTGGTGTAGATGTTGTCTTAAGCGACGATCTTTGCCAAGCAAGTCCTGTACGCGACTCTTGGATTTTCTCCAGAAAACCTCAGTTTCTCGAAGCTATCTCACCTTCTTTCTGGCATGACCACATAAAGTGTCATGAGTTAACAAGCACCATGAGACAAACTAACAAGACATTCATCGACATACTCAACAGGATACGCGTTTCAAAACACACCAACGAAGACATTTCGTACCTCAATACACATTACATGCGCACAGTACCTCATCCAGTCATGGTCTCCCACCTTTATTATGCGAACAAAGATAAAGACCTACACAACCAACATATTTTCAACACTACCATAGGGACACCACTATTTATTGAAGTACAAGACATAAGAGCAAAAAAATTGCAGCAAAACTATTCAAATACCAATAGATCCAAAATTGACAGCAGGTCTTCACGAAAAACTTCACTTAAAACCAAGCCTAATTGTAGAACTTTGTGCTGGAAACATTGACATTCTAGATGGCCTAGTCAATGGAGCCGACGGTATATTCAAAGCAGTAATACACAACTCCATGACACAAACCATCTATATTCACTTTCAAACCACTAAAGTAGGCCAAAAAACTAGATATGAAAACCAACAACTATACATTACATCAATAGATAGACAATGGACACCCATCCAAAAAATAGCACGTGAATTTCAAATAGGAAAAAACTTCCTAAACACTATTACTAGAACACAATTCCCAATTCAACCTGCAGCTGCTAGAACCATACACCGTGCACAAGGCTTAACGCTAGACACCTTGGCTTTCGATCCAACCAGCATTCAAAGTCACGGTCTTGTGTACACTGCCCTCTCCCGCATGAGGGATCCCAACAACCTTTACCTCCTAACAGAATTAACTTCCGCCCATATTAAAGTAGACCAAATAGTTCTAGATGAGCTACACCGCCTCAAAAAACATGCCACTTGGCAACATTCACAACTTGACCTCCACTCTTTGCGCGACAATCACTTAATAATACAATCTCTTAACGTTGTCTCCCTTAAGAAACACTACAACAACCTTGTTCTTGATAATAACTTAATGGCCTCCCACATTCTTTGTCTCCAAGAAACAAAGCTACAACATCCTAATACATTAGCCATCCACGGTTACACACACACTCAAACAATTGGTTCCATGGGAGTATCTCTCTTCACATCAAACAAAAACATACATCTACAACACCACAACATCATTTCCACGGATCAAATAGAATGCATTTTAGCACTCCTCAGTACACCACATGGTCCACCAATAACCCTGATAACATTGTACCGCAGACCCTCAAGTTCACTTCCTTTGCTCTTGCAAACATTGACCACACTACACACCTCGCCTCCAACACACCATTACCATTTTACTCGGTGACTTCAACGTCAATGCTAAATACCTAACCCCTGAATTCCTTGCTATTTCTAACCTTCTCTCCACACACAACATGACACAACATATAACCAACAGCACAACAATCTACAATTCAACTCTGGACCACATTTAGACTACAAATTCCTTCACTTACATAACAACAGGAACTAGCTTCTCTTTTTGGTCAAACCACTCTGTTATTTACTTATTGCTTCCACTAAACTCCAAAAACACATTCCAATGCCCCCCTCCTCGTACTTCCTAAAAGCACCTTCACAAATCCTTCCATTGGTAGCCCTCGTGATCCCTCACCTTGTTAAAAGAAGCCTTGTGTTTAGTTGGGTTAGGCATACTTTCATTGTTTTTAGTGCCATGATGGTGGAGACTTATCTTAAATGTTATTTTCATTTTAAAATATTAAATGAATCTATTTCACCTTTCATTTCACATCCTTACACTGGCTTCAGATGCATTCTATTCTTTTAGAATGTTAAATGAAGCTTCACCTTGCATAATTCTGGTAAATTCTATACATACTAGTAAAATGGCGCCGCCTTCGGTGGCGGCATGGCCCCTCTTACCCTCAAGCTTGCTAGAGTAGCACAGAGACGCAGAAAGAGAAAGAGGCCTTGAGCCCTTGAAATGGCTATAATTGGAGAGCAGAGGTGGATACATTGGCGCTCTCTCTCTCTCTCTCTCTCTCTCTCTCTCTCTCTCTCTCTCTCTCTCTCTCTCTCTCTCTCTCTCTCTCTAGGAAGCATCCTAGAGCAACCGTAAAGGGGCAGCGCAAGGAGGGGGGCCGATTGTTTGCTATGGCGACAGGTCTTGCGGAGCAAGGTGGGGATCCTTATCAAATGGTTTCTTTAAATATGAGTTCTTCTTCTTGCCTCGAGGATCCATCAAGCTCCTATCAGCCCGTTGCCATGTTCGGGCAATCCCTGTAGAGTGAGGAAGCTCGTTGATTGAGCTAAGATGAGAGAGACTGAGAGAGAGAGAGAGGGAGGGAGGGAGGGAGGGAGGGAGGTGTGCGCATGTTGGTTTGCGAGCACTACAAAGAGCCCGATTGATGAGAGGAGTGTGCACGTAGCGACGCGCTCTCTTTATCTTGCATAGCTGTGGTGATGGCATGGGTGGCCAGCTACCCCTCTCACACGCCATTCATTAACACACATACAATAGACATAATTTCAAACTTGTTCCCAATTACTGAAAAAGCTCTCTCTCTCTCTCTCTCTCTCTCTCTCTCTCTCTCTCTCTCTCTCTCTCTCTCTCTCTCTCTCTCTCTCTCTCTCTCTCTCTCTCTCTCTCTCTCTCCCCCCCCCTTGCATGCCCTTTGAATAACAGGTCTTGAGTTCAACTCTCCTCATCGGATATATCTTTAAGGTCCCTTGGGATAGTTTCCTACGACGCTAAAATTCTCTTCTTCTTCTTCTTCTTCTTCTCTCTCTCTCTCTCTCTCTCTCTCTCTCTCTCTCTCTCTACTTGCATGTCCTTTGCTTTACCTTCACGAACCTCTTGGTGAGCCCCACATGGTGGATTGTGAGCCACTAGCTAAAATTGTAAAATCCCGGCTAGGTTTTTAGTTTCCCTTCAAGAAAACCATAAAATTTCCACAGTTTAAGTGCAATTACCGGCAAAAGCTTCAAAATTTGATGTAAAACCCGAGAGAATTTAAAGTTTGACTGGTTAAGAATGAGAAAAGTGTATTTTGCTAGCCCTGGCTTGCAAATGCAGTCAGGCATTCATTTTGTCTGCACTTGAAACGGGTTTTGAACGCCGCCCCCCCCATCCCATTCCAGCGTCCTTTTCTTCTGTGCTGCAGCTTTTTGAATTGGTGGGCGATCGGAGAGGGACGACCTCATGCATGAGCGCAAGCTATCGACGATCGATGGTGACGATGGATATGCAGATTGGAAGCGTGACCGACTCTCTCTTTGTATCACACAGAGCCCACCCGATTGAAGCGAGGAGTGTGCACGCGGTGACGCGCTCTCTTTATCTTGCATAGCTGCGGTGATGGGATGGGTGGCCAGCTACCCCTCTCGCACGCCATTCATTAACACACATACAACAGATATAATTTCAAACTTGTTCCCAATTACTGAAAAAGGTCTCTCTCTCTCTCTCTCTCTCTCTCTCTCTCTCTCTCTCTCTCTCTCTCTCTCTCTCTCTCTCTCTCTCTCTCTCTCTCTCTCTCTCTCTCTCTCGTGTGCACTCTACGTGTGTGGCCGGCGGACTCGAGATTATAGTGGTCAGAGTAAGGAGTGATTGCCACTTGTCAAGGGGGAGCCGGGAAAAGAAAGACATCTGAAATAAAGAGCTATGTGTGTGTTGAGTCTCTCTCTCTCTCTCTCTCTCTCTCTCTCTCTCTCTCTCTCTCTCTCTCTCTCTCTCTCTCTCTCTCTCTCCCCTTGCATGCCCTTTGAATAACAGGTCTTTGAGTTCAAATCTCCTCGTCAGATATATCTTTAAGGTCTCTTGGGAAAGTTTTCTACGATGTTTTGATGCAGTTTGGTGGGAATCAATAGTTGAGACTTCTTGTGTGCAGTGGTTGATTCCCACTTCCTTCTCATTTTTTAAATTGTCTCTTCAATAACATGTCTTGGATACAAGACAACGCCGCATTCAGCTATGCTCGAAGAACAGAATCATAAGAACTTCAAGGCTTGCCAAAATTTAGGGAAATCTTCTTTTTTTGCACGCTTTGACGTCCACTTATTTGTGCTTTTGTAAGCTACAATCCTATGTAAAAGCTCCAAAGTTTCTTGACACCCTCCCTCTTAACGAAATCCTTTTCTTCTTCCATCCTCACTTCTTCTTCCTTGCTTATTCCGAATTTTTTCCAAGATATATTTCCTTGATTGCTGCTCCAATTCTACAATTCTTTGATCTTTGTTAGCAACAATTGGATTAGAACCTTTAAATTTACCTTGGCCTTCTTCTTCTAATCTCAAGATTTGCCTTCATAAATCCCTTGCTTAAGCCAAAACCAATTCTTTCCAAAACTTATTAAAGCACTTCGATTCCCAATCCCAATCTCTTGCTTATTCAACTCTCGCTATTTTGTCGATTAGTAATCGATTAGCCTTGATTTGTGAACTTGATGCTGCACATTTGCAAATTGCTCCTTGAAAATTGAAATCAATTGCCAATTTTCTTCAAAGCAGATGC
Source organism: Adiantum capillus-veneris (assembly GCF_014529385.1). Classification (NCBI taxonomy): domain Eukaryota; kingdom Viridiplantae; phylum Streptophyta; class Polypodiopsida; order Polypodiales; family Pteridaceae; genus Adiantum; species Adiantum capillus-veneris. The sequence continues at coordinate 128,310,893 of NC_140953.1, forward strand.
TATGATAACACCGTTGGGAGCAAGGGTGGGCTTCCACCCTTGGCCATGAAATATAACCCTTGACCTTGCCATGATGGAGAAGGGAAACGAGAGAGTTATTAGGGGAAGATGTTGACACAAAAAAAGAAAAGGATGGAGATGTTGACATACCTACATATAATAATAGTACACAGAGAAGCATATGAGACAAACTCTTACACTCTCTTACACAAGAAGGTGACACAGAGAAACTCCATAGCCCAAGAAATAGGTTAAGAGAGGGGGAAGGGAAAATTGAGAACATCTACAGAAGAATGGCCTAAAGATTGTATCCCTAAACTCCACTGCACTACCTCTTGTGGAGTTGGTATTTAATATGTGATAATGCTTATTGGTGCCAAAATTAGAGGACCCTCTTTTACACTTAGTTCCACTTTAGTTTATGAGTGGAGCATATCACTTATTGCATGACCCTTTTAGGGTGAGTTCTCACTATCCTATTTACAAAGCAGCCATAGTGGTTTATTGATAAAAGATCTAAAACATTGTGCAAATGTAAAATGAACAAGGAGTTTATTTATTGCGGCCCCCTCTCTTCAACTCCCAAAGTTCCAATCTACAAGTCATCAACTCACCATTAGTAAAAATAGAAAGACAGCACATTAATAACCATTACACACCAGCTATCCCAACTATAGTTAACCACATACAATAAGAGGGTGCCCAATCTTGTAACAGCTACCGTGGGTGTGCATGCAAGGGAGAGAAAAGGAAAGCAAAGGTTGTAGTGAGAGAGAGAGAGAGAGAGAGAGTGATTGAGGCAAGCGACTAGAGGTCGAGAGTCTTAGGTTAGGCAGGTAAGTGGTTTGCAAATGGCCATCTGTGTCAGCGAGGGTGAAATGTGGGGCCAAAAAGGTGTTGGGACCTATTGAATGGTGGGCTACATGAGTTGGTGGAGGACCATGTGTTTTTGATAGTACATGTTAACAATTGTCGCCTATTGTTAAAACAAAGTGGTAGCAGAAAAGCTATGGATGGGAATGGTTTGGGGGTAGGGTTGCATGCTAAACCAACAAAAAAAAGTGGGCACCGCTGTTTGGGAGAATTGCTGAGAGACAATGGTGTATTGGAGGGCCTCTACTCCTGAGATTAACCATTGTTGGGAGAATTCTTGAGAGGCAATGCTGTATTTTAAGGCCTCTTCTACTAAAATTAAGCATTGTTGGTTATGTATGGAGTGTGTATGCTACAATCAGGTGGTTTTGTCATAAGCTTAAGTGGGTTGTCACTGTCACGGAGACAGGCCTCTAATACTGAGATTAACCATTGTTGGGAGAATGCTTGAGAGGCTATGTTGTATTTTAGGTCCTCTTCTACTAAAATTAAGCATTGTTGGTTGTGTATGGCGTGTGTATGCTACCATCAAGCGGTTTTGTCGTAAGCTTGAGTGGGTTGTCACTGTCAGGGACGGCGATCCCATGTGTTGGCGTGCTATCATAGTCGGACATGAGTTGCGCCGCCCATAGGCTAAGAATCGGTCACATCTTGGGCTCATCAGATTATTAGTGTGTGCGGCACAGGTGATCATTGGCCAGCCCGACACCCGGCTTGGCTTTGCGCTCTTCATGTTGCCAACAACATTATTTGACCTTGGGGTTGCTTTTGCATGGCCCTTTTTCACATTTTTTTCAAAGTCCCCTTTGACCTTCTTCTCATTATGTAGATCTCTTAGCCTGGTTGGATTAGTTTCCCCCAAGACCCTTAATTTCACTTTCTCTCAGTTTGACCCAATGAGTATGGAGTCACGTGACGCAAAATCTTTTTGAAATTCTCTCTAAAAATCCTTTTCCTGAGACTCATGCGTTAGTTCTTGGATTCAAAACTTGTTGGATTTTTTTTTCAAGGTAGTGAGACGAATCTTTTGATAGTAAATCTTCTCTTGTTTTTTTTTGTAGACTGGAGCGGATCTAAAAGGTCTGGTGGGATTGCATGCCATGATGTGACAAAAGTTTTCTTATCCTTCTTCCTCTTCTTACTCGAACATAGTTTCAAACGTCTCCTGGGATTATCCCTATTCCATTGAACTTCCCTTCCATCTTCTTCTTCATTGTCATCTTCCTCAAACTCTTCACATCTTTTCGCCTTCTCTTTCCTGACCCCTAATCGTGACTAAATTATATCCTCTAAGTCTAAATACTATCTTCTTTCCTATTATATAATTCTAAACAACCAATTCTATAGCCCATACAAATATTTTACAATCATGGCATGAGCATCCTCACAATAAACATCAAATACTTTTCATGTTTGATTTCCATAATCACTCTAATTTTTCCACATAACAAGGGCGGGGGGAAATACAATCAACCAAGAAAGCATTGGCTATCTCATGCAATTACTGCTCCTTTACTAACATAAGCTTTTTCAATTAAGAGAAGTTACAACAAAGAGAAAAAAAGCACTTAGCTTTGGTTTTGACATATCCAAAATTTGTAGATGTAGGAACATATCACCTTGCTCTATTACCATTGCTAAGTCGAGAGAGTAGAGGGCTTGCAAAATACACAAATAGTATGCGTTCAATGATTAAATGTACAAATCCTTATACTTGAATGACCGTGTGCACACAGAATCCACAACATGACTGATACGACAAAGGCAGAGAGCGAGAGGGAGAGGAAGGGAACGTGCAAGTGCACCTCCTAGAGCGGAGTGCTTCATAGGCATGGTAAAAGAGGAGAGGTGAGAGAGGAGAAGAAAGACACAGATACTGGGTGCAACTCCCTCTGTGTAAGAGTGAGAATTTTCCTCTTGCACGTATTTATTTATAGATTTCTTGAATGCTCAAAATGATTAAGGACTATCCACCCAAACATACAATGACCATGGCTCATAAAGAGCACTTAACACATTTATAAAATATTTATAAATGTGTTATCCTTTTGCATAGTCCATTGACCACGTATGCTTTTGCCACCTGTAAGCTACAATAAATCACTAATTATCAATTTCCATTACAGTATATATGTATGAATATATGTAAGATGATTCAAAGGATTCTTTGATGCTAAGCTTGGGAGTTTCTTATAGACATTACTTTTTATGAGGTGGTAGCCCTTGTTCAACAAACTTAGGAGTGCTCTGCCTTTCTTGGGGTGGAGAGAGAGAGAGAGAGAGAGAGAGAGAGAGAGAGAGAGAGAGAGAGAGAGAGAGAGAGAGAGAGAGACCTCCTTGGTCTTTGGTCTAGCAGTGCTACCAAGCTTCATTATATAGATCAAATTAGTTACCATGGCATGAACTGATGAAAGCTAAGAAAAGATTCCAGATGAGGAGACACTGTAGGACTCGCTCATCCCAGCATTTTAATCCACGATATGCAATCAGAAGCTCCTCAAGCTTAGCAACCCGTTTTCCTTCTATTGAGAGTGCCACAGTGTGATTACAGCAGTTTTTTGGCTTTGTTGCACTACAACATTAATCTGGCAGAGGCTGGTGCAGGCGCAGGCTTGATTGGCGAGATTGGATAACTTTCACAAGTCATTGGCCAAGGTATACACAGTATAGGTGCTATTCATTGCAGATGAGATTCACCACTCAAGGAAAATATGGTGCCATTTTGTTATGGGCATTCACAATGACAGCCAAAAAATGGCACTGTGCACGGCTTTAGTGGCAGGAATAGCTGGGCTTAGTAGGCAGTTCAAGGAGGTGCTTGAAGGAGGGGTTAAGAACTATAGCAACATTAAAGTGATCTACAGTAGGTAGAGGATTAAGCGAGGGAGCCTGCCGCTTACATGGGCCACCTGTGTAGGCATGGGCCACCTGCAATTCAGGGAGGTGCTTGAAGGAGGGGTTAAGAACTATAGCAACATTAAAGTGATCTACATTAGGTAGAGGATTAAGCGAGGGAGCCTGCCGCTTACATGGGCCACCTGTGTAGTAGGACACAAAGGGATAGGGAGGTGTATAGGAGAGTGGTCATGGTATTGAACGTCAACAATGTCTTGGGGGATGCTCTATGCGTGCATGACGTGGTTTCAAAGCACATTTAGAATCAAGGGTCGAAACGGACATTGGCTGCAGTAAGTTGCTTGCTAGACTCTCAAGATGGTGGCCATATGAAGGACGCACAACAAACGGGGCACAAAAGAGGTGGGGTAGAGATAGTGTAGGTAGAGATCACTATAAGAGATAGAGAGAGAGAGAGATCTTGAGAGGAACTTGAGATAGGCTAGGTACCATTGAATGACATGACTTACAAAAGGTGAGTAGTAAGTGTTGGGGTAAAGGCGCTCCGCCTTTTGCCCGGGTCGACATCCGTTGTCTGACCACCCACCCACGTGTGTACATCCCCTTATTCTCATATACATGAGAATAAGGAGCACCTCAATCACTTGAGTTAGTTCTTGAGGTTTCTCCACCCACATACGGTATCATGCTTCTCCCCTTCCCCGCACGCATTGCACCCCACACGCATGCACGCATCTACGCACACACACTCACAAGTGGTATCAAATCTATGCTCGGTGGTCTCTCAATGCTACGGAGCTCGGACAAAGCTTGGCGCTTTGCGGCACCAGATTTGGCTAATTTGGGGCGAATCCGACACAGATCGGAGCACTCGAAGGGGATCTTGGTGGTTCTCTGCTACCCCACACACGCAGCCCCTCTCGGGCATGCGGGAGATCTTGGAGATTCTTGAGGAATCAAGCAAGAAAGAGTGGATCTGCAAACAGTCAAAGCTGGTGTGTGCAAAGGCTTGGAGCTGCAAGAAATCGAATTGCAGACAGAGCTTGGAAAGCTTGGTTTGGTAGAGCTTGGAAGCTCCAATTGTCGGGCATGGGAGCTTGAGGCACTCAAAGCAAGGCTTGAAGCAAGCAGTCGATGCACATCAGGTAGTGTCTTGTGTGTTGGTTACACACACACACACTGTGGTGCAATCAAGTAAGCACCCTTGTGCGTATTCAGGCAGTGTGGGACGGGTATCTAACCTCACTCCTATCTTATTGCAAACATAACAAGAACCACGAATATAATTGTCAATCCATGGGACGAAGCTGACTCGACTAGTGCATAGAGGCTAAAAGAGGTTGTCAATCTCTTGGAAAACAACAAACAACTCGCATCTAACTCAATCTACACTCAAATGACAAAAATCACCAAAAGCTAATCGCTCATCGGCAAACAAATCACAACTGTTACAGCATCAAACGACATCCAAACGTTATGAAACTTCTAGAACAAGTTTATAAGACCTAAACACACATGCTTATGGTCTGAAATCTCACCTTAGGTCACATGCAAAAATTACGATTATTAACAGCAGTGAGTTTTTTACTTGGTCGTTTTCGACCCAAAATGCATCTAAATGCTTAGCAATGATGCCCCAATACCCCGCCTATAGTTATTTTATGATTTTGAAGCTTAAATTCCTATCTATAATGAAATTAGTCCGCGGATCGGCGATGCTAAAAGCTACGGATTACCATGAAATGCTTACATCAATGCATAGAGCTCTTACCTGCGGTTGCAACGCAATAGACGGCACTGCAATGTGACAACCCAGAAGGGAGTAGAAAGCGCAAGAAGGAGAGAAGTGAGTCATTAGCTCACGCTGTGTTTCTATTATCCAAAACTTATAAAATACTTACAAAAATTGGCTTTTTACCTTAGCCAAGGTTTTTGTGGTCAAAACTAATAATCTGGAAGCTCTAACTAAAGACAGGTTGATACAATCCGGAAGCTTGTAGGCCCGCTCATCAATTACACTGTTTATCTGGAAAGTAGGAGTTACAACATTCTTGATTCATCAAAATAATAAGTGTTTTTACAATAAGAGCTTCGAAAAATGTTATCTGAGTTAGCTTGCTACTAACATGCCCCCCTCCTCGACTGTCGTCCCTTGACACAGCTGCATGGACTGAAGTAGTCTTCGAGTTGACAATTGGTGAGGTGGTCTTTAAGCGCATGTAGTGCTTTCTCATATCTGATTCTGTGTTCTTTGTCAAGAACTTGCAATAATTGCATGTTGACTTTTTTTTTAAGCTCAATGGCTGAATAGCCAACAAATTTGGATGTAAGGTTACTGATCATTGGCCCAAATATCTTTGTTTTCCAAGTGAAGAAACGTGTATAGAATGCTTCCTCAAATGCCAACATATTGCTAGAGGGCAAAAACATGCATCTAGCGTAAAAGCCGTAAAGGACTTCTTCGGAAGGCTGGCCACTTAAGTCATAACAGAGACCCTTATTGCCTTCGAGGAAAGACATCCATGGCGCTCCAGCTTGCTCTGGCTCGTGAACGCGTGTGAGCAGCATTTTGCAAATCTTATACAACATGGCATATGAGAGGTTAGGAAGGCTTTTGAATAAAGTCATGGCACCTGTTAGGGTTTTCACCATGTATTCCTCTGTTGTCAATCCTTGCTCTGGAGCTGGTAGACGTGGATAGTTCAGCCATGTCGGTCTCTTCTTTTTTAGTGCTTCATATGCTTGCCATGCCCTTACCCTTGGTATAGGACAGAATGTTGGGTCTTTCTGGAGTGTTGCAGGTGCTCTTGTGAACAAAATTAGATATCTTGAATTCTTTTTCAACCAGCTCTTTCTCCACTTGGGGTGGATATCCTCTGAGCCTTCTGTCTACATATCTTTATATTATATTTCCTTTACCTATAGTATCTCTAAGGGTATGGCAATGATTGCTGATGCCATTGTGCATTGATTTGGTTGGGAGTGAGTTGAGTTACATTGCATCTGTTTCCTGGGACATCTTCTCTTTGTGTGCATCTTCCTCAACTTTAAAAAGTTGGACCATGGGCACTTGCTCAACTTCAATGAGTGGTACATGAAGGTCCGGTTCTCCTTCTAGCCCTTCTGATGACTGTGTTTCCATCTCAACAAACGAGATCGAGGGAATGTCAACAGTTAGTTGTTCAGAGGTACGTGCTTCTTCCTTATATTTTGGTTGTCCCTGAAGGTGCTACGGGAAGCGTGTGTGTGTGCAAGTGCGAGAGCAGAGAGAGAGAGAGAGAGAGCGACCTGCTTTGGGTGGAGCGTACAGCAACATTATCCTATTGCATCTCCTTATTCTATTGTATTAAAGAATAAGTGTATACATGGTTAAGTTAGTAGATGGGTTAGTAGTAAGTGGGATGTCCGGCCAATTGGCCTGAATCCCAACAAACTCCCACTTGAAGGCCAACACAGCCCAAGTGACTTGGTATGTACAAACATGAAGCAATCTAGTGGCTTCATCGTATACCCATCAACTCACTGCAATGTGTAAACCGCTCCAAAGCTAAGCCTTTCGTCAAAGCATCTACTGGGGTTGTCGTCAGTGTGTACCTTGACCAAATCCATGAGCTTTTTGGCCAAGAAATCTCTCATGAGATGATACCTGACTTCAATGTGTTTCGCTTTGGAGTGAAACACGGGATTCCTTGCCAATGCAAGAGCACTCTGACTATCACAATATATCACTGGAGTCTCATCAATGCCAAGATTTCTGACCAAGCGAGATAACCATACAGCCTCTTTACTTGAATCCGACAATGCGACGTACTCTGCTTCCGTAGTGGAAGACGACGTACAATCTTAAAGACATGACCTCCAAGATATTGCTGCTCCAGCAAATATGAAGACATAGCCAGATGTCAATCTTCTATTGTCGACACAACCCACATAGTCTACATCCGCATAACCCACGATGGATGCATCGATGTTCTCAAAGCGTAAACACCTGCCGACCGTACCTTTTACCTAAGAATGTGCTTCACTGCTTCCCAATGCTTGCTGCCAGAATTTGCCATATATCGGCTCACCACTCCCACTACAAAAGCAATGTCTGGTCTTGTCGCCACCATAGTATACATGAGACTGCCCACTGCTGAAGAATATGGTACCTTAGCCATTTTAGCTCGCTCAGCATCAGATTTGGGTGCATCTTCCTTGCTGAGTTTCAAGAATGCCTGCATTGGGGTTCAATGCTTTCCCCTCTGCATATTGAAATGCTGCAAAACTTTCTCAATGTATGTATCCTAAGATAACTCAAGAATAAGACCTTTGCGATATCTTTTGATTTGCATGCCAAGAAAGTGTGTAGCATCCCCAAAATCTTTTATTGCAAAATTATTGTTAAGTGTTTTCTTCAAGTTGGCAATTTCCGCAATGGATTTCCAGTTATAAGCATGTCATCAACATACAAAACTAGAATGATCATTGAGCCATCATCTAGCTTTCTTGTGTACAAGCAGTGATCCTCTTCGCTCGTTTTATATCCTTGAGACCTCATACATGCATCAAATTTATGATACCACTGCCTTGAATTGTTACCATATACATGCGGTAGTGATGTGTGTGAACACACTAGGACCGCCGGGGCATTTTTTCTCTCTTTAGGAGGTTTTTTCCCCTGTGCATTGTATATACGCCCATCACTCTAGGGCTATCTATCTTTCCATTCCACACTAAGTAACACACTCTCCATTGTGTGCCTTGAGCTTCCTTCATCTTCTCCAAGCTGTGTGTGTTTCTCTGCAACCCTAATTCCAACAATTGGTATCAGAGCAGGTTGCGTCCTCCCAGGCTTAGTCGCAGCTGCTCCAGTACACGCCTGCTCACTTTCTCTGATTTCAGTGACCTTTGGCGAGCATTCGCAGGTCGACAACTACTTCGGGCAAGCTCGTAGAGCTTGGTCTGCTTAGATTTTTGATTTGGGCTCATTTCGGCCTCCGTTTCCACTACAGGCAGTACTGCACATGCTATTTCGTCATTTTGTGTAGAATTTTTGTCAGTGCCTTTTTTTGGATAACAGGTGCCTTATAGTCTTCTACGGTTTGTGCTATATAGCACAGGTTGTTCCCGCTCCGTTTCTCTTATTTTCGGGCAATTTTCACATCAGGTGCAGCATTTACCATGGGTGACAACAACAACACAGATGTGTTCAAGATGTTTGCTGCTGAGGACAGGTTGGATGGGGACAACTACCCTATGTGGGCTTATATGATGCAACATGTTCTTGTGTCAAAGGGTGTCTGGAACATTGTGCAGGGCATTGATGTACGTCCTGGTTCTGAGGATGTAGGCGATGTTGAGGATGTTGCAGGTCTTGCTGCAAGGATTGCAGCTGTTAGAGTTGTTTTGCCTACGGCAGAACAAGCTCGTTGGGATGTTAAGGATGCGTAGGCTCATGCATTGATTGCGTTGTCTGTGAAGCGTACCATTGTTCCTCACATCCGTTCAGCAAAATCTGCAAAACAGGCTTGGGATATTCTAGGAGGCTTTATGCAAGTCGCAATGAGGCTGAAATTGCTTTGCTGCGTAAAGAGCTAGAGACGAAGATTATGCATGAGGAAGATGATATGGACACTTTCCTTGCTAGTGTCAAGGATATCAATAAGCAGCTTATTTCTGCAGGTGAAGTCATTTCAGACAGTTCCCTTGTGCAGACTGTTCTTGATGCCTTACCAGATTCCTACCAGACAGATTCCTACTAGACTTTTGCTAGTACTTGGAGACTGATGACCCAAGGAAATCCTGAAGTTGTCAAGTTTGATGCATTATGCACATTGCTGTTGCAAGAGTCACTTTCTAGAAAAAACAGGACTCGGCAGCGTGCAGTTGAACAGGCTTTTATTGCTTCTCAAAGAAAGGGTGGTAACAGTAATGCAGCCACTTCTTATGGTTCTGCTGCGAGTGGAAAAAATTCTGTTCCTAATGCTTCTGCTGGCAGCACTTCGTCTGGAAATTCTGGTGATAAGGGCAAAAAGAAGATGTGTTGCCATTATTGTAAAGCTAATGATCACTTGATCAAGTCGTGTCCTAAGTTGAAGGCCAAAGAGGCTAAGAAGAAAGAGGGTGGTTCCACTGCAAATGCTGGTTCCACTACAAATGCAGCCATTGTTGAGTCTTCTGTGAAAGGAGACTGTGATGCTGATGTTGATGCAGAATGGGCTTTTAGCGCAGAGTTCACTTACAATCATGTTGTCCATGATGCATGCTTGTCAGTTGCTACAGATTCACATGTGTGGTATTTCGACAGTGGTGCTACAAAGCACATTACCTCACATCGTGAATTTTTTACCTCTCTCGAGTCTGTCCCTCATGGGAATTCAGTCACTTGTGCCAACAACGCCTCTTATCCAGTTCAGGGAGTTGGAAAGATTGTGCTCACTGCTGCTGCTAATGGCAGTTCCTTCACACTTGTTGATGCACTTTATGTACCCTGGATCAAGAAGAATCTCTTGTTTGTATCCGCACTTGCTAGACTTGGACTTGTAGTCAAATTTGTGGATGACAGATGTACACTTCATGATCTCAGTTTTGGTGATGAAATTGTTGCATATGGGCTTTTGTGCCGTGGGCTGTATAAGCTCACTTTGTTTGACAAGTGTGGACAAAATTTTGCAAATGCTGTTGCAGATTCAAGGGCTATTTCAGATGCAAAACTTTGGCATGCACGTTTTGGTCATCTGAATTTTGCCAGTTTGCTGCGTTTGCAGAAATCTGATATGGTTGCTTCTTTGCCACCTCTTGAAGCACCTGTCAAACATGTTTGTGAAGGCTGTATTTTGGGTAAGTTGCAGCGTTCTAAATTTCCAAAGGATGGTTCAGTTCGGGCCACAAGCAGGTTGCAGCTTGTGCATAGTGATGTTTGTGGGCCCATGCAAACTCCGTCCTTGGGCAATTACCTGTACTTCGTGACTTTCATTGATGATTACTCCAGGCATGCATGGGTATTTCTGCTTAAAGCGAAGTCCGAAGTTTTTATGTGCTTCAAACAATTTCTGGCTATGGCTGAAAATGTCTCGAAATGTACTATGGTCACCCTCCGTTCCGATCGAGGGGGGGAGTATATGTCTCATGAATTTAATGCATTTCTGGCTAGTCATGGGATAAAACACCAATGTACAGTGCCTTATACACCTCAGCAAAATGGTGTTGCTGAGAGGAAAAATAGGTCACTGGCGGAAATGGCACGATGTATGGTCAAAAGTCAAGCTTTGTCGCATTCTTTTTGGCTTGAGGCCATCATGTGTGCCACTTATGTACTTAACAGGTGTCCTAAAGAAAGCTTTGCAGTCTATTACTCCATATGAAGCATGGCATGATAGAAAGCCTTCTATTGAGCACGTGCGTGTTTTTGGTTGTTTGGCATATGCTTTGGTGCTACAAGCCAAGCGCAGAAAATTGGATGATAAGGCTGTCAAATGTATTTTTGTTGGTTATAGTGCTGAAAGCAAAGGTTACAAGTTGTATCATCCGCAAACAAAACGTATTCTGGTTTCTCGAGATGTAGTGTTTGTGGAAGATTCTGTTCAGCCCTTGCTGTCATGTACTAGAGACAATAATGTAAGCTCACAGGACATTTATGACACTTTGTTGCCTCTTTTCAGTGGTGGAAATACGAATGTAAGTTCCAATGAGGAAAATGTACAGCCTATGAGGGTTTCTGAAAATGTTTTAGATCAGCCTATTACTGATGCAGATGTACATGATGTACTTGATGAGGAAAGGGCTGAAAATGAGCAGGCGAGAGGTATGCCAAAATGGCTGGTGCACACTTTGCGTGACAATAAATTGGATGCACCTTTGTCTAGTCGTACTCGTTCAGGCTCTCGCCATGCATCTTATGCATCAGATTGTTATGCTTTGGCTGTGTCTAGCTTACATGATGTTGAGGAGCCTCTCTCTTTTGATGAAGCACAGAATTCAGAAAATTGGATGACTGCCATGCAATTAGAATATGATGCACTTATAGAAAATGACACATGGACTTTATGTGATTTTCCTCCTGGCAAAAATGCCATTGGTACGGAGTGGGTTTACAAATTGAAACGCAAGCCGGATGGTGAGATCGATCGACATAAGGCTCGACTTGTTGCAAAGGGTTATGCACAACAAAAAGGCATTGATTATGAAGAGAATTTTGCTCCCACTTGTCGATGACTACTGTGCATTTTCTATGTGCATTAGCAGCTCATTTTGGTTGGGATGTACATCAATCAGACATTGTTACTACTTTCTTGAATGGTGACATATTTGAGGAAGTTTATGTAACGCAGCCTCGCGGTTTTGTCATAAAAGGACAAGAGGACAAAGTGTGCAGATGTAAGAAGGCTTTGTATGGGTTGAAGCAATCTCCTCATGCTTGGTATGAGAAAGCTGACACTCATTTGGTTAAACGAGGCTTTCGTAACAGTCCAACAGAAAGCACATTGTATGTAAAGCGTGAGGGTGATATACTTCTCATTGTGGTTCTTTATGTCGATGATTTGTTGATCACTGGACCAAATGAGAGACATATTGCTGAATTTAAGGCTGATTTGAATGCTACTTTCAAGATGAAATATTTGGGGTTGTTGCATCATTACTTGGGTATACAGTTTAAGCAGTGTGATGGTGGTATTGCCTTGTGTCAGAAAAGTTACATAGAGACATTGCTATGTAAGTTTGGACTTGAGGATTGCAAACCTATTGCCACTCCCATGGAAACAGGTTTGAAGTTGAGTCTACATGATGCTGGCGATCCTGCTGATGTCACTCTTTACCAAATTGTTGTTGGCTGCCTCATTTATGTATGCAACACGAGGCCGGATATTCAGCTTGCAGTCTCACAGGTCAGCAGATTTATGCATAGCCCAGGGTCTAAGCATTGGCAGGCTGTCAAGAGGATTTTTTGCTACCTTAGTGGCCCTTTACATCTTGGCTTGTTTTATCCCAAGGGGGGATCATTGCCGCCTGTCTTACATGCTTTTTCGGACTCAGATTGGGCTGGTTGTTTTGACACGAGAGTGTCCACAAGTGGTTTTTGTTTCATGCTTGGCAGTTCATGTATATCATGGTTGAGCAAGAAGCAACCTACTGTGGCCACTTCGAGTTGTGAGGCTGAGTACAAGGCAGTCTTCACAGCTACGGTCGAGTGTGTATGGCTCAGACGCCTTATGGCTGATTTGGGTGTTGGACAGGACATTGCCAACACTATCTACATTGACAGTCAGAGCGCATTGGCAGTTGCGAGGAACCCAGTTTTTCATGCTTGCACAAAGCACATTGAGGTGCATTACCACTATGTCAGGGAAAGGCTCTCAGCAGGAGAGATCAGCTTGGCTTATGTGCCAACACAGGACAACCTTGCAGATCTTTTCACAAAGGCATTGTCTCATGCGAAGCTTGAAGCTTTCCGCAAAGATTTGGGCTTACTCCCCTTTGTGGACTGATCATGTCCTTAGGGCATGGCACTTCCCTTTACTCATGTGCCAGCTCTCATTCAGCGCATCACTCCTTGGGGGATTTGTTACCATATACATGTGGTAGTGATGTGTGTGAACATACTAGGACCGTCGGGGCATTTTTTCCCTCTTTAGGAGGTTTTTTCTCCCGTGCATTGTATATACGCCCATCACTCTAGGGCTGTCTATCTTTCCATTGCACACTAAGTAACACACTCTCCATTGTATGCCTTGAGCTTCCTTCGTCTTCTCCAAGCTATGTGTGTTTCTCTGCAACCCTAATTCCAACATGAACCCTGCTTTAAGCCATAAAGTGCCTTTTTGAGCTTACATACTAGCTCCTCACGAGATGCATTCTCCTGAACAAACCCTTCAAGCTGTTGCATGTAAACATCCTCATCAAGGTCCCCATGAAGGAATGTTGTCTTCACATCCATTTCGACAAGTTCCATGTCCTCAATCACTACAAGACCAAGTACGATTCTAAGCGTTGTCATCTTGACCACAGGCGAGAAGATTTCATCAAAATCGACTCCCTTTTGGTGTTGAACCCTTTGGCTACAAGTCTAGCCTTGTACTTTGGATTTGGATCACCTAAGGTAAATTTCTTCTTGTAAACCCATTTGCAAGGTAAATCTTTTGCATCATTAGGCAGTTCTACCAAGTCCCAATGTCATTAGCCAGAATCGAGTTATACTCAGATTGCATAGCCTGCTCCCACTTCACCACATCATCCGCCATCATGGCTTCTTGGTAGCAGCTTGGCTCACCGGAATCGGTCAACATGATGTAATCAAGACCTGGCCCGAAACGTGCAGGTGGAGGAGATACTCTAGTAGACCGTCTCACTCCTTGACCATTGCTATCCGTTCCCTCTGGAGCATTGCTAGTGGAAGGTACATCACTAGCCAACTGAGTTGATTCCATTGTCTCTGAGGCAACATCCTCAAAAGTGACTCTCCGAATTTCTATTTCCTTGATAGGTTGTTTATGCATCTTCAACTCATTGAAGATCACATCTGAAATGCGATGACTCGACGAGATTCCAGGTGCTAGAGACGATATCCCATCTCTCCATATGCACCATATCCAGTGAAAATACATTTGTGTGACTTTGGCTCTAACTTCTGTCGAAGTTTTTTAGGCACGTGAGCATAAGCTTCACAACCAAAAACACATAGATGGTCATAGTGGGACCTACGTTTAGACCCATAATTCTTCTGGAATATCATAATTCAATGGCGTACTAGGCGAACGATTTATAATGTGCACTGCAGTCAAGACGGCTTCTGCCCAAAAGCCTTGTGTGAGGTTTTCCCTAGAAAGCATGGCTGTGACTCTTTCCTGAATTGTACGATTCATACGCTCAGCAACTCCATTCTGAGCTGGTGTGTATGGTGCAGTAAAATGCCTTTTAATCCCCCTCTTAGCACAGAAATTGTCAAACTCCTTGGAGACATACTCTCCACCGTTGTCAGTCCGCCAGACTGATTCTCAACGAGTGCTAAAAATTTTGGAACACAGGAAGAACTTGATCCTTATGTTTCAAAGGATATGCCCACACCTTTTGAGTAGAGTCATCTATGAATGTCACAAAATAGCTGGCCCCCCCTAGAGATTTGGTTGATATAGGACCACAAACATCACTATGCACTAAATCTAGAGGTTCGGCTTGCTTTTGACCAAATGGTAAGTGCACGGACCTAGTCTGTTTTCCATAGATACAGTGCTCACAAATAGTAAAGTCAACATAAGACAAGACATGTAAGTAGCCAAAACGAGTGAGAGTTCTCATTCCTTTTGGGCTAATATGACCTAGCCGGCAATGCCACAACTCAGTACACGGCAGCTTCGCCTATAGATATGTAATCATGACCAACATCTGACACATGCATGGAATACAAGGTACCACGCTTCTGACCTCTGAGTACAACAAGATTACCTTTGCGTACTATCCATGAACCATTGCCAAATGTCGTGTTGTAGCCCAAATCATCAAGCTGACCAACAGAAATCAAGCTTTTAGTCAACTTGGGCACATGTCTGACATTCATAAAGTAAAGTGCGTGCCATTCCTTAGATGCAATTTGACATTTTCGACACCCTCAATGTCTAGTTCATAAGCATCACCAAGTCTCACTTTGCCACAAGAGTGAGAATAAGTAGAGAACCACTCTCTATGTGGTGTCACATGGAAACTCGCACCAGAATCTACTATCCAATTCTCTGCATATTACGCATCTTCTGTAACAAGAGACTCAATAGGTAGATCTGCTGTGAAGACTAATACATCAGAGGTAAGTGGCATAACAACCGCTGGAAGAGTCTCTACAATAGGAGCATTTGAGGACTCTAGCACATTGATCTCCCCTAACTTTTCTTTGCCCTTGTTTGAATCATCAAACTTAGAAGTTTCACCGGATTGTTTATCCTTCTTGCTTTGTTGCCATTTCCTGCAATCCTTCTTCACATGCCCTTTTTTATGGCAGTGATGGCACTCGACATTACGCATAGAACCCCGAGACTTACTGCGTGAGCCCCCACGTTCCTTGCTTTTGGCACGACTTTGAGTGCGACCCCTCTGTCTATCACTAGCAACATACGCATCACCATCCTTCTTGCCTTCGAGAGATTTCCTGCGAATGTCCTCGATAAATAGACTCCCAAGGACATCATTGTACAAGAGACCGGTACCAGTGCTGAGTTGCTAATCGTAGTACAGAACGTATCCCAAGACGAGGGTAAACTACATAGCAAGAAGATACATTTGACTTCCTCATCGAAGACCAAACCCTGAGTGGTCAACTGAGTGAGATATTGAACTCATTAATGTGAGTAGAAATAGTGCCCTCTTCCTTCATACGAAGGTCAAACAGCTTCTTCATCAAGAAAACCTTATTGGTGGAACTTTTGTTCTCATAACTAGAACACAACTTATCCCATACATCTCTAGCAGTTCTTTCTACAACTACAGTAAAGTACACACATTTGGCCAAATGCAAACGGAGGGTAGATTTGGCCTTAACATCTAGTTTCCCCCACTCAACATCTGTATCCTCGCCCTCTGGGCGCTCCATGATAGGATCCAGCTGGCCTTTTTGTATAAGAACATCTTGAATCTGCTCTTTTCAGATAGCAAAATTTGTCGCATCAAATTTTCGGATATTGTAAATATCCTTTTCATCGCTGGATGACATGGCTGCAAGCTAAAGATAATATTGCGATAAACACTGGTAATTCTTGAAAAAATTCGGCAGAGTTTCTCCAAAAAAACTGACGGAATCTCAATCCAAAACTGTCACAAGAGATCAGTGACGCATAATGCTCTCAAAGCATAAGACAAGCGCATCAACCACTAAATGTGCATAAAAAGTCAAAAGTTGACCAAGATTGCCAACACGGCGTCAAATGCACCTAGCCCTTTCTATACATGTCCTATGGCGAGGCCACGAAAAAGGGGTACTCCAGCAACCTGTATCACCGAAAGGATCTCAAGATTCGAGAATCCCCCAGCCCAAGAAAATCTCACGCTATCGACCCTCACAAAAGGTTATGCAGACAAGAAACCAGCCCAGTCTCAGAAAGGGCCTCCAAACCGAGTCTCAAAAATGGTCGGGACTGCCAGAAACAAGCCAAATCGGCTCCACAAAAGGTACATATGACAGTTTTCGCAACTCAACGTACATCCACTGTCAACAATACTGCAAGGTGCAGTATACGCGCTCAAACAGGCGCCAAACAAAATGTGCAAGCAGTAAACAAATCCCTACGGGCTACGGGGAGTAAAACCGCTCTCAAAAGAGCTCAAGCACTATCAAAAGTGCCAAAACAATGTATATGTGCATCAAATACTCCCACTGAAATCTTTGTTGATGCTAAACATTGCAACCTGTAAGAAACCTGGATGTCCTGTATGTATGCAAGAACCTGTGAGGAGATGGATGTCTGAAAAATGTCGATGCCGAAAAGTGCTCCTAATCAGCCCATAAACACCATCTCAATAGCACATAATAGCCATAAAGCGGCCATATACCATCCCAAAATAGTCTCTGAACAACCTGCACCTGTGTCTTGTGTCATGTACCTGTACCTGTAGCTGTAGCAAAAGTGGAGTTGAAAAATACAACTCCTAAAGCATAGCTCTAATGAAGCTTTCGACGGCACACAAAAAATTCAAAAGGGGGGTAAAACCCAGGACACTTGGGACACCTGCTGGAAATGCTCTCGGAACATTGAATTTGCCGATGCCGAAATCGAAAACCTTTTTGCACTTTTGAAAGTGCGGGCACGCAGACGCGAAAATGGCAAGCACAAACCCTGCTCTGATACCAATTGAAGCTGCCACGGGAAGCGTGTGTGTGTGCAAGTGCGAGAGCAGAGAGAGAGAGAGAGAGAGAGAGAGAGAGAGAGAGAGAGAGAGAGAGAGAGAGAGAGAGAGAGAGAGAGAGAGAGAGAGAGAGAGAGAGAGAGAGAGAGAGAGAGACCTGCTTTGGGTGGAGCGCACAACAACATTATCCTGTTGCAGCTCCTTATTCTATTGTATTAAAGAATAAGTGTATACATGGTTAAGTTAGTAGATGGGTTAGTAGTAAGTGGGATGTCCGGCCAGTTGGCATGAATCCCAACAGTCCCTCTCTCACCAATTGATTGACTCTCTTTAATTTGGCTATCTCTTTGACAAATGCCCTTCTCTTTGGACCTGCATCAATGCAAGGTCTCGTCTCTGTGATTGTTCTAGCTTTAGTTCTAACTCAAGATCCTTGTTTCTCTTTTCCAAAGTCTTATAGACTTCATATGTACCTTTGATTGAAGCGACAACAGAATTTTGTATTATCTATCTCAAAAAGGTAGCCTTTGCTCTGAGTACTGCAAAGAAGAATTTGCTACATTGAGCTGCACTTGGATCTTTTGTATTGACAAAGTAGTGGTTAGAAGTTCATTGGTTACTTTTGTCATTTGTTGATCTTTACTTTTGTAGGCATCGCATAACTTGGTTAGAAGCTCTCCTAGCTCTTCCATTTATTTATATTGCTTCTCTTTTGCAACCTGGTGTTGTTCTGCTTCATCTTTCAGCTCTTTGATCTGTCTTTGTAGATCTGAAATTATGTTCAGCCTATCATCTAGCTCTCCTTGTAGAGCATCAATGACTAGCTCAAGCTCCCTAGCCTTAGCACTGTGGCTAAGTGCTGTTGTTTGCATTTTTTCTGTCATCAACTACATCTGCTTGGCATATTCATTGACCTGCATGATGACTTTGTCACTCATTTACCATTCTTTAGGCTCCTGTCTAGAGGTTTCTGCTGTTTCAGGTTGTGGCTCCTTGGATGGTGTTGTGGTTGCGGTGGGGGTTCTACTTCTCCTTGAGGCGTTGTGGTTGCCTCAGCTGCTTCTACTTCTTGAGGCTTAGTAGATGCCTCAGTTGTTTCTGGTTGGGTGGTTGTAGAATGTTCAACTTCAATTTGTTCTGTTTCTTTTGGCTGTTCAAAACTTGTTGCTGCATGTTCCTAGTGTTCATGCTCTTTGTCATTAAATATCTAATATCTAACCAACCCAAATGATTTTCTCATATTAAACTGATCATTTGATATGGGATAATAAACGGGAACATGGGTTAGAATATAGACATGTGCTTACGGATCTATCTCAACACGGGGCCAATGGTAAAGGGGTCCAAATGAGAGATGGTCTATCAAAGAGCAAGGTTAACTAATGAAGCTTAAAAGACCTTAGGGTTAGCTTCATTAAAGACCTCCAATGGTTAGTGTTAAAAGTCCTTTGACCTTAAGCAAGCTAGAGCTGAGCTTGAGGTTGGAACCCGACCTAAACTTAAGCAAGCTAGGGTTGTGCTTGAGGCGGGAACCCGACCTAAACTTATGCAAGCTAGGGTTGTGCTTGAGGTGGGAACCCGACTTAAACTTAAACAAGCTAGGGTTGTGCTTGAGGTGGGAACTCCACCTAAGGTGCTTGTCATGCTTGATGACTAAGGTACTTGAGGTACTTGTCACATTTAATGAGGAAGTTTCTTGAGAAGCTTCCTATGCATCGGGGGTAAGATGCTTGAGTCAAAAAGAGAACCTACACACTTAATGAGGAAGTTGCTTGAGAAACTTCCTATGCATAAAAATCTCAAAGTTAGGGGAATTCTAAAAGAGCACATGGGACACATGTCAGACTCTCACTTAGCTTAACCACATGGTGTGCTTGAATGATATTGGTTGGGCTAAAGAGGGGCCCAATGAGCTTCTACTTCCATCTAACAAAGATATAGATATTTTCAAACTCTCTCTCTCTAAGGGGTAAGGAGGACACTTGTCAAAAGACTACCCATGTGCTTGACTGCATGCTGCATGTGATTGGCTAAGGGGAGAGGGGTCCAATGAGCTTGCAGCATGTAGAAATTTCACCCAAAGCAAGGAAGGGGGGCGCTAGGGGGCTATACTCCACACACACACTCATTTGCAAGGCCATTCTCACTTAGTGAAAGTTGAGGAACACCACCTCCTTCTCCAAGCTTGTGAGAGTGAAAGCCTACACCAACACTCTTGGCTATGGAATGCAAATCCAACCAAGAGCCATGCTTCAATGCTTAAGATTTCCATCTTCTCCATCTCCATTACTATACTATTATGTATGCTAGCAAGAAGAGTAATGATAAGTGAGGAAATATTTCTTTCTCCTATGGAATGTTTCTTCTTCCTCTTCCCTACCTCATTCCCCGCTAGCTCTCTCCACCTTTGAAGGTGTTTGAGGCCTTGGGACAGAGGCTTGGGATAGTGCTTTCTACAAGTTTATGTTATGCTTGTGATGCATGAAGCTTTCCATCTTCATTGCATCATGCAGGTCACAAGGAACACAAAGATTGTATTGTACATGGTCTCTCTTAATGGGAGAAACTATAATACAAATGCCTATTGGAGGAGGGACCGGCTCCATATGAATTCGGTCCTCAACTATTGTCATGTTCTCTAAACTTTCTCTCTTGCAAAAGTATTGTTCATGCTAAGTTAACTAGGTACCATGTTTATGTTTCTACCATCAATTAAGTTCACCCGCTATGCTCACAAAGTAATCTCAAAAAAGCGCTTCACCTAATTTCCTAATTCCGCTACTCTCAAAGTTCATTGGCCATTTCCATTACACTCTTTTCCCTTGGCTTCCGCACCCTCATTGGGTTTAGGTGTTGGTGAAGGGCTCGGGCTTGGCATTGGGTGGTCTTCTTGCTCCGTGGCGGGTGAAGTGGGTTTTGGAGACACATCCCCCTGGTCGTGATGTGACTCATCCTGTTCAGTAGTCTCTGCCTGTCTTTGTTGTTAGGTTGCTTCCTCCTTTGATTTCTTTTCAGCTTCTTTCAACTTTAAGGCTTCTGCCTCTACATACATGCATTCAAGAAAATCCCTGGGGTCCTCTGCTCCTTTCCTTGCAGGGTTCTTGGTTCTGGGTCCCCTTATATCTCTTGGAACCCATCTTTTTGGGTCCTCGCCTGCAGCTTGGTAGCTTCTTTCATAAGTTTTCTTTTCTCTTTTCAACCTCGCCTTCTTTTGCTAAGGTTCCTCTTGGTGTGGTGCTACTGCTTTCTTTTTCATTTCTTCAATTCTTGCCCGCCTTTCCTCGTTGTCCAAGCTCTCAGTGCTATGAACTTCGTGGGAGCTTTTGGCAGATTCTTCGTCTGTTTTATATACTCTCTTTGATGAACGTGTGGTTCTTGGAGAAGGTTGAGCAAACACAATCCAGGTGTTCTGATTTGGGGCTGGCGGCAAATTGTCGGTCATTCCAATAGCATGATATGCTATTCTTGTAAGTAATTCAAGAGCGCCCAAATATGTGATTTTTCCTTCTTTCTTTGTGCCTTTCAGTGTTGTCAGCACATACTACGCATGATCAATTGCCTGCCTGGTTGTCGACTTCAACACTTGGGTGAAGGTAGTCGCGCAACCGCATGGTTTGGGGTGGTGTACCACGGTGATCACTTTGATAAGAAGTGGAAGTGTTGATGGTATAGGCGAGCTAGTTCTTCCACTTGCCTTTGGATGAGGTCGGAAAAGGTGGTAGCAGTAGTCTCTTTGGTAAATGTGCCTGCTATCTTTTTATCTGTGGCCCACATCGTCATACCTTCAGTTGGCAGCTTCAATGCCATGACCACTATCTCCTTTGTGATTACTACTTCTACCTTTTTCCCTTGTTGGTTGGCGATTTGGGCTGACCCATCTTCTTTGATTGTGGACAGTAGTTCATATGCTTTCTAGAAATCTACGCCACATGGTTCCTGGTCGCAGAAGTCTTTGAGGCCTGGCCTTCTGTTGGCTTCTTTAGTGTCTAGCTTGGTAGCTACATGATATATCTCCCTTGGTAGCATTTGCAATTCCACTTGGTGTCTTTCTTCACTCTTGAACCTGCCAGTGAAAACCGTGATGTTGTTTTCTTCCAACTGTTCTTTTGACAAGTACGTTGCCTTGGCCGTCTTTACTAAACTTGGGTCTAGTTGGTAGGGTGGCAAATCTTGCAACTTTTCTTTCTGGGACACCCTTTTCTTGGCCTTCTTGATAGCTTGCATTGCTCCTGTTAGGGGAATACAATGTCAAAGTTAGAAAATGCTGCAAAATCCGCTTTGAAATGCCTTGAGTCTGAATTGCTGACAAATGATGTCCATTTGGCTTCAAATCAATTTTGGAGCATGCATAGATGCATAAAAACATGTAGAGATCAAAATCATACAGTTCAAGAAAAAATTGCAACAAAAGTAAATAATCGCGATTATTTACAACTGGGAATTTTTCCCAAATTTCTGCATTTTTGACATGGTAGGTTTGAGACATATAGCATTTAGGTGCTCTGAGTGAAGTGTGGTCTCATTTGAGTGCACAGGGTGGAAATGGTGCCAAATTTAGGCTTTCAGACTCTCAAACAGTAGATATAAAGAGATTTTGATTTTTTGAGATCCAAACTTGCCTCAAACTTTATCAGTGGCCTTAGGACATTATGTTCTTTGGTCCCACAAGGTCAAAGTTGCAATTTTCACCCATTTTGGCAAGAAAGTAAATAATCGCGATTATTAACTTTTTCAATGAAATGTACATTTTTTGTTGCAACTTGGTTCTAGGCATGATGTAGACTTTGTGTATGAGAGATAAGGTGATTTGGATCAAAAAATGTGACAGATAACTCAAAATTTGGGTTGGAAAGACCTTGGTGCGTTTTTTGACAATTTTCAAGTTTTTTCTTGATCATTTTGGCTCATACTTGAAATGTGGCATGTAATAGATGTGTACAAGTGATAGGTGAAGTGAAGAGATCGTTTTTAAGCCAAAAAAGCACAAAATTAAATAATTGCGATTATTCACAGCAATCAATTTTTTTGTAATACTTGATAATTTGATGACCGACACATATTCAATAATCTAGAACAAGTCCTAAATTGAATTTCGTAAAGTTTTGTCGTGTCGGCATCACTTTGTGCTCTTGTCCACTATGAAATCTCTAATTTTTGTGACTAGATGGCCTGTGAAGTTGGTTAGTCACTTTTGAAGCTATGAGCTTGACTGCTACATGTCCTGATGCTACCCATCCAGTTTTGGTCCATTTGGAGTCAGATTGACTTCATATGTCAAATTTGATTCTTTGTAGTCTTCGAGTTGTTTTCTGTTGTTCAAGAGCCTGCCTTGACTGTTTTCATGAAACCGTCCAGGTACATTGTGTATAGACCCAGTCTATAAGTTGTCTGTGGGGTCAGAATCCAATTCTGGCATCTAGCAAAAACCTAGATTTTCTGCTTGAGACCCCCCTCGACCCCTGCCGAATGGTCATCTGGTGATATAGAAGTGTTCTATTATATAGGGGAATGCTACAGTTCAAGTCTCGTTGAATTTGGTTGAGCTGACATGCCGCTATGGTCAATTTTGAGTCATAGGACTTCGTGCACTACTGGCAAAGCCAGAATCAACTAGGATTATTACTATACCATATTTAGGCCAGATATCAAGAACTAGAAGTCACTGAGTAATCCAGTAGTCTGTAAACAGGTATGCACATTCATCAGCACTACATATAATATCATAAAGAGTTTCCTTTGAAATTAAAGTACTAGCTAAGATTCAGCCCAGAGAAGTACCAGCGAGACATCCCTAGTCAAAATTCAATCTATTCCTTACCCATATGATTAACACCCCTACAATCATCAGGTGTTTTATCACCCATCCATGTTTATAAGACCAGTACTTGGCATGTGTCAGCATCAGCATGAGCTAGGAACCTTTACTCATGAGGCAAGCAAAATTTCAGATTAAAAGGACTAGATTAAAGGCAGTCAACCAAGAACCAAAAGCCAAATATTAATCCAGTAATCAGCAACATGTTGTATGTCATATTTTTTGTAGGTCAAGGCCACTAGGCTCCCCATGTTACAACATCATAACCTCCTCAGGTAGCATGTTATGCTAATTCTCACGTAGTAAAACCAATTTTCCATAGGTTTTCATGATAGGCAACCAAAACTACTACAGAGGTTGCATAGATTACATTAATAAATTCTCAAGCTTAGTAAAGTGAGCAGGACTGGAGTCCAGCAAAACCAGCTATTAGCTTTTTCTAGTAAAAAGACCAACAAAAAATTTAAAAAAATGCTTCTTATTTTGTGTCCAAGCTTAGATTAGTTATCAACTTTTCTCAAAAAGGTCTCCAACACAAAATAGTGCCAGAGTTCAGCTATAAAAGACCAGTATTAGGAACTAGTCTCACCATTTTTTATGCCCAAGTATTTCCCATTATAGGCATATAACAAATTCAAAGAGGAGAAAAGTAGGATTTCAAGAGCAGTACTTGGCATGTGTCAGCATCAGTATGAGCTAGGCACCTTTATTCATGAGGCAAGCAAAATGTCAGATTAAAAGGACCATATTAAAGGCAATCATCCAAGAACCAAAATCCAAACATTAATCGAGTATTCAGCAACATGATGTATGTTAGTCTTTTTGCAAGTCAAGGCCACCAGGCTCCCCCATATTACAATCATCATAACCTACTCAGCATGTTATGCCAATTCTTAGGTAGTAAGTCCAATTTTATATAAGTATCCATGATAGGCAACCAAAACTAAGATTATGCACCCAACAGGAACAGAGATTTTCAAAAAAACTAAGATTATGAGTGAAATGTAGAGCCTGTGGAGCAGAAGCAATCCAAAAAAATCTCCAGAGTGCCTAGGGAAAGTCAAGCACATTTCCAATGTTTTCTTACTCTCCTTTTCCCCTTTTTTTTTAAAAAAATCATACAACCAAGTTAACCATATCTAGTTGTTTTTGTAAGGGATAGTAAAGCTGAACGCACTGCCCAAATCCTAAATAATAACCGCTTTTCTTGTATGCTAAAAGGCAAAAGATTGAAAAATGCCAAGTCTAAGTAAAGGGAGAAGAGCCCCTCACCTTTATATAGAGTCAGTGGATGGGTATGTGGCAGCAAAGAAGCACGTCTGCCTAAAATATGACAAGTATGGCCATACCATGTAGGCTCACCACTGCGAGCAATCCAATCAAGATCGTGTATAGCCCTAAAGAGGAGGGGTTATCATGCAAAGGATGAGCTACATGCCACGCCAAGCCGCCAACATCATCAAAAAGGGAAGCTTCAGTCGTGAATCCTCTCGAGTGAAAAGGGGGGAAAGGGATCTATGGCTACAGATATCGAAAAAGCCTCGCATCCGATTTTGCTAGGAGGAGCCAAAATGGGAAGGGGGTTAACCATTTCTTTTCTAAGGGTTAAATCCACAAGGGATTTCTCCCACTGAGATTAGCATTTAGTGGTACTCATTGTTGATATACTTGCAATGCCCACCTCTCTCAATCTTACCACCACAATATATGCTGCACAATTTGTAAGGCCCCCATATGAGGAGAAGCCAATGGTGCACATATATTTGGTGGATTCCAGCTTTGCATGCTGATGAGATCTCTATTTGTGATTGTGGATGGTACGGAGCAAATTCAGGGGCAATTTTGGGGCCCTCGGGAGCGGAAGGCCCCGAGACTTTTTTTTTGCCCTTCGTTGGAATATTCCCTTTCGTCGGAATATCTTGGCCGAACGACGGCCGGAAGAAAATCGGAAAATGGCCATCCGGTGTGTGGTGGCCGGTGGTCGGCGGTCAGTGGTCTTCGATCGGTGACCGGATTTCGTTGGCCGGTGGCCGATCTCTAGGAGGACTTGTCTACCCAAAAGTGGCTACACATGGGCGCATGGGAGAGTCCTACTTGGACTTGGCTATCTAAGGGCGGCTGCACATAGGCGTTTAGAGGCTCCCTTACATCTATATAAGGAGGCCTTCTCATGAGTAATTTGGTAGAATGGTGTGCACACTTGACGCACACAACACATCCTTGTGTAAGGATTGTTAGTCCCTTGTATTCCTACTTGCTCTAGTTGTCTAAATCACCATCTAAGCTCTATCTTGAGAGCGCATAGGTGGATGACGCCATCACTTTGTAATAGTATGCTAATCTAAAGTTTTGATTTGCCACTAATCTACTTTGGATTGTATCTCTCTCTACTCTCCTTGCTACTAGATCCTTATTGTATTCCGCATTTCTTACACTCATTCAACCCTGCTAACCAAGATAGCATAGTAAGCAAGTAACAAGGAATCAAATCTCAATTCAGTAATTTCATACTCAAGGAGGACAACCTTATGCTAAGAGTAGGCTACCTGTAATCATGAAGCAATAGTGTCAAAGGCTTAGTGAACTGCCAGAAGTGTATGAGTATGTGTGTTGGGTAAAGTATTAGCTACATACATAGTTTGGGTAGCAATATCAATAGGTTGAGTGAGTGTAACTACAAATAGCTATCATGGTTAGATGTTGTGACCAAGTGTGTGTGTGTGTGTGTGTGTGTGTGTGTGTGTGTGTTTATGTATATACATGTATATACTAATGTGTGTGTATATGTGTGTGTTTGTATTTATGTACATACATGTATATACACACACATATTTATATACTATATATGTATTCATACATATACATACATATGTATAATCTTAGATAACCTCTCTCTCTCTCTCTCTCTCTCTCTCTCAAATAATACCCATTGCCGCCTCTACCATCGTTTGCAAGTGGCCCTTTTTTTTGAGCCATCACAAACTCCTTTGCTCCTCCACGTTGCACCACCAACTTCCAACTATCCTCCTCTCTCTCTCTCTCTCTCTCTCTCTCTCTCTCTCTCTCTCTCCTTCAACAAAAACGTAGCCACTTTTTGACCTTTGGGTCATAATGGAGAGAAATCGAGTGAGAGGGCTGAAGATAATAACAAGCGTGCAAAAGGACAATCGGGTTTTTGTCAATGCCATAGCATCATTGATCATCTTGTCACTCTTTGTGTTCTCATGGAGGAAAGTTGGTTGAAAGGCAAGCGATTGTATTGTTGTTTTGTGGACTTTAAGAAAGCCTTTGATACAATTCCATGTAATAATTTGTGGAGAAGGATGGAAGAACTCCAAGTGCCAAGTGAGTTTATGCTTGCGGTTTCTCGAATCTATGAGAAGGTGATTTGTCAATTGAGCATAGGAAGAGAAATTTCAAAAAAAATTGTAAGCACTATTGTGGTTAAACAAGGATGTCCGTTGTCACCAACTCTCTTTGGTCTATGCATCAATCAATTGGAACAAGGTACTTGACTTTATGCAAGAAGAAGGCATTGAAGAGGTCACTATTTGCAATGCAGTAATCATGCTTTTGTTGTATGCGGATGATGTAGTGCTTCTAGCACACACTTTAGAAGATGCACAAAAGCTTATGGCTGTCCTTGAGAACTTTTGCTTGCATAATGGGCTAATTATGAATGCATCCAAAACAAAGGTTATGCTTGTGAAAACCAACCATAAGGAGAAGCCATGCATTGTGTACAACAATGAGACATTTGAAGTTGTTGAGAGCTTTAAGTACCTTGGCCTTGAGGTTCCGTCTTATCACAAGTGGCATGAATGTGCTTAACATCATTTGGAAGCGAGAAAAAGACTATATTATGCACTTCAGAACATGTGTCATGCGGGAACCATCAAGTGTTGGGTTCTCAAGAAGTATCTTTTTGATGCATAGGTGACATCAGTTCTTCTTTATGGAGTTGAAGTGTGGGGCGGGAGCATCTTAAAGTCTACTTGGACAGAGTTTGAGAATGTCCAAAAGCATTTTCTTACAAACTTTCTCCAAGTTAAGACACAAACACCATATATTCTCCTACTTCGTGAGTCGGGATCTCTTTCAATTGCGGTTATGGGCATGGAAAGGGTTGTGGAGTACATGATAAAGATGCATCAAAACCCCTCACATCAAGTTCCTACAATTGCATGGGAATCAAGCAAAAAAGTTCAAAAGACGCATAAAAGCAAGATCTTGAGCACGGGATGGATGCAAGATATAAAGAAGTGGTTTGGGAGATGGGATGCATTACACTTGCTATATGATACTTCAATTGACTCCCAAGTGAATGAAGCTTTTCTACAATGCCAATGTATTACGGCTTGGGAGAAATCCGGTGGGTCACGCTTCATACATTACACCACCCATATTGCCCCCAACTACAAAACCATGTTCTTCACTAAAAGAGGAAACCGTACTCACACTTACATGCTTGAGACTATCCCCTTGTCGGCGATATGCACTATCGTAGCCATTCGGCTTAGCTCCCATTTTCTTTGATGCAAGACAGGGTGTTGGGGCAATGGAGAAGAGTCAAATTGACTGTGCACATTATGCTCACTACAAGTTTGAGAGTCTGAGTACCACACACTACTAGAGTGCTCAGCTTTTGGTCACATTCACACTTGCTTCTCTCACATTCTCAGCCATGACTTAGACCTACACACTTTCCTCTCCCAGCCACAGTGTGAGCTCTCCATTGTGACTCTCATCACCACAATTTTGGAGCATCGAGAGTCACTCATCAGCCATACACATACTACCTCACATGTAACTTTGTTCCCATAAGTCATATTTGACCTCCGAGGATGATAATAAAAACTCTCTCTCTCTCTCTCTCTCTCTCTCTCTCTCTCTCATCTCTATATGTACTTACCATAGGTAGCACCATCTCTATCTCTCCTTATTTTTCTTAGGTAGTCTCTCTCTCTCTCTCTCTCTCTCTCTCTCTCTCTCTCTCTCTCTCTCTCTCTCTCTCTCTCTCTCTCTCTCTCTCTCTCTCTCTCTCTCTCTCTCTCGTCTATCCTATTTCTTTCATCTTTGTGCATTAAAGAGGGGTGGATATGGAACGAACACAAGCACATGACACAGTGTATCCTTTCCATAGCTTTTCATAGTCTATCATGTAATGCATTTCTAAATTAAACTAATAGCAATTATCTTTGGCATTTTGCTCAAAGAATCACACATGATGTTATGTTTAATATATTTTTGTACGATGTCAATGTAATACTTAGCTAAAAAGTATTGCCAACAATCCTGTTTGGTCCATAGCGTTGGTTGCATTTGGAGCTACTTCAAGGATGTGTGTGTGTGTGTGTGTGTGTGTGTGTGTGTGTGTGTGTGTGTGTGTGTGTGTGTGTGTGTGTGTGTGTGTGTGTGTGAGAGAGAGAGAGAGAGAGAGAGAGAGAGAGGGGGGGGGGTGTGGCATATCATGAGTAGAAGGAGCTTAAGAGAGAGAAGTTCTAGTGTGAGAATTATTGTGTGTGTGTGTGTGTGTGTGTGTGTGTGTGTGTGTGTGTGTGTGTGTGTGTGTGTGTGTGTGTGTGTGTGTGAGAGAGAGAGAGAGAGAGAGAGAGAGAGAGAGAGAGAGATTGTGCATGTGTGAGCAAGGGATAGATATATAGATTTTACTACCATCCTCAAAGGTCAAATATGACATTTGGAACCAAAGATACATATGATGTACTTTGTATAGGGTTGATAATGGATTCTCAAGGCTCCCATGGAGAGTCCACATTGTGGTTGGTAGAGGAAAGTCTGTAGGTCAAAGTCATGAATGAGAGTGTGACAGAAGTCAGTTCAGATGTGAGCAAAATTAGGCATTCTAGTAGTTTGTGGTACTTATACTCTCAATCTTGTAGTGAGCATAATGTGCATAGTTGATGTGACACTTTCCATTTCCCTATTGTCCCATCTCGCACTGAGGGGAGTGGAAGTTAAGCCAAATTATTGAGATAGTGTGTACGATTTTCGTTTTTAGCAATGAATGTGGTTTTGTAGTTGGGGGTAATGTGGGTTGTGTAATGTATGAAACACGGTCCATTGGATTCTACCAAAGCCAAAATGCCTTGGGGGGGGGGGGGGTGTATGTATGTGTAGCTGTTTTTACGTAAATAATAAAACATAATTGAACTTTTACATTCAAAAGACAGCTGGCTCCAGAGAAAAGGAAATGATAAGTACAAAAACAACTCAGCATTAGAATTATCTTTGTACAATGCTTATAAGAATGAAGCCTCATTCCAGTGTATAGATATCAGAAGTACTTCCCTAGTAGTAGGATTAAGTGTAATCATGTGTAGATAATTGCTTTAAGCCAAAAAAAAAACTTCCAAGATAAGATAGAGTCCTTACCTGCATCCACCCAGACAAGACAACATATACGTTAGCCTTGGATGTGTTTTACATGTATCAATGGACTATACCAGTTGTTATCCATGTCCATCTTACAACATTTTTAACTTAAAAGCACATTCCAAAGTACTCATGTGTTCCAAATTTTATGTTTTATTATCCCAAAGTTTATATTTCTCAATCTTTTATCATAATAGCATACATATTATTCTAATCAAAAGGCCACTACCTCTTCTGATCCAAGTGTCTCATCCCTATTAAAAGCTTATCAGTCTTTTGAGATTTTTTCTTTGCAAGATTAGTCAAGCTTCACTTCCATTTGCTATATGAAGCCATAAAGTAACATAAAGTTCAATTAATATTTTTAAGAATATCAAACTTTTTTCTGTTTATTTAGGATAGACTTTGAATAGTATATGCTCATTAGGGTTCAATAAATCCAACCACCCTACACTTGTATGCCAAATGGGA
The DNA here is from genome assembly GCF_014529385.1 of Adiantum capillus-veneris. Lineage (NCBI taxonomy): Eukaryota > Viridiplantae > Streptophyta > Polypodiopsida > Polypodiales > Pteridaceae > Adiantum > Adiantum capillus-veneris. The sequence continues at coordinate 128,341,107 of NC_140953.1, forward strand.
AAAATATACTAACTACAATTCCTCTTAGTTTCAAAAATCTCGTGCCTTGTTGTTTAGCCCACCAAATGGCCAAACTCCTAATATAAATGTGGTATGTAGCCAGGACGAAGGTTTAAACCTTGAATCAAAAAAGAGCAGTTGCCCTATGGGGCTTTTTTTCCCTTTTCAGTAGTATCTGAACTAGTGAATGCCAAAAAAGTGTAATATAACAACCCATCAAAACAGCTTATAGATTTCTAACAAGCAACATCAAGCACCAAAGTTGCTACCAAACCATCTCGAAATGGTACACCCTTCTAGGAGAGCCAATTAAATATTGCACAACCTTTATCATGTTTAGAGGCAACAACTAGTAACAATGACAGTAAGCAATCGGGGCATACCCCCCATCTAAAAAAATAATTTAATGAGCAATATGCATATGCAGCAGGTCATCCCATCATCTAATACATCAACAGAGTAGTGTTTTATCACGCGAGTCCATCAACAAATATAACACAAGTCAATTTCTAGGGTTCAACTTTTATAATAGAAAAACCGGTGAACTGTTTTCGCAGAGTTACTCAGAACTGAGTAGCGCAATCCAAATCATATAAGTGTTATACCATACAACCAGTAATGCCACCTATTGTCAAGCAAAGCCAACCCACATAGTGGGCCTTACCAGGCTAAGCGATAGGGTACACCAACCCACAAGCCCAGGTGCATATATCATCCAAACCTAAATATGTAAACAAGGAGAGAAAAAACCAAAATACCAAGCTCAGTAAACAATAGCCAACCTTGTCGGTTGTGTTGCAAGCTACAAGATTGGTGCAACAGAAAGTGAACACACACACACAATTCAAACTTTTTATGCAAGTAGAACACACACAAGGGTAAGTGAGAGACAAAATGCGCCCTCACCTCTTTAAATAGAAGAAGGTGATCACGATCACTCATGGCATGTAGCATGCAAAATCCTTATCACCCCAAGCACTAAGTAGGCTAGGTGTTGTTTCTCCTGGGGAAACCAAAAAACGTAGCCGCCTCTGATGCAGTCCAAGACAGTAGAGCAGAGCAACCATAGCGCCTTTAGCATGGCAAGGTAGGTGAGGCCTAGGTATAGAGTAAAAGATTGTTAACCACGTTAATAGCTGCCAGCTAAAAAACTTCCAACCATCATAACCCTATAGGGGTTCCTTCCGACGGTGGATACTGACTTAGTGTAGCTAGGATAGATATAAAGCCATATTTTAAGTGGAAGCCTCATTCCAGTGTATAGATATTAGAAGTACTTCCCTAGCAGTAGGAGTAAGTGTAATCATGTGTAGATAATTGCTTTAAGCCAAAAAAAAAACTTCCAAGATAAGATAGAGTCCTTACCTGCATCCATCAAAACAAGACAACATATATGTTAGCCTTGGATGTGGTTTACAGGTATCAATGGACTATACCAGTTGTTATCCATATCCATCTTACAACTTTTTAATTTAAAATAACAGTCCAAAGTACTCATGTGTTCCAGATTTTATGTTTTATTATCCCAAAGTTTATATTTCTCGATTTTTTATCATAATAGCATACATATTATTCTGATCAAAAGGCCACTACCCCTTCTGATCCAAGTTTCTTATCCCTATTAAAAGCTTATCAATCTTTTGAGTTTCTTTCTTTGCCAAATTAGTCAAGCTCCACTTCCATTTGCTATATGAAGCCAGAAAGTAACATAAAATTCGATTAATATTTTTAAGAATATCAAACTTGTTTCTGTTTATTTAGGACAGACTTTGAATAGTATATGCTCATTAGGGTTCAAGGAATCCAACCACCCTACGCTTGTATGCCAAATGGGAAGAATACACTAACTACACTTCATCTTAGTTTCAAAAATATTGTGCCTTGTTATTTAGCCCACCAAATGGCCACACTCCTAATATATACGTGGTATTTAACCAAAATGAAGGTTTAAACCTTGAAGCAAAAAAGAGCAGTCGCCATGTGGGGCTTTTTTTCCCTTTTCAATAGTATCCAAACTAGTGAATGTCAAAAAAGTGTAAGGTAACAACCCATCAAAACAGCGTATAGATTTCTAACAAGCAACATCAAGCACCAAAGTTGCTACCAAACCATCCCAAAATGGTACACCCTTCTAGGAGAGCCAATTAAATACTGCACGACTTGTATCATGTTTAGAGGCAACAACTAGTAACAATCCAGCGATAGTAAGCAACCGGGGCATATGTCCCATCTAAAAAATAATAATTAATAAGAGTATGCATACACAACAGGCCATTCCATCATCTAATACATCAACAAAGTAGTATTTTATTACGTCAGTCGATCAACAAATATAACACACCTCAATTTCTAAGGTTCAACTTAAAAACCAAAAAAACTAGTGAACTGTTTTCGCAGAGTTACTCAGAACCAGTAGCACAATCCAAATATCATATAAGTGTTATACCATACAACCAGTAATGCCACGTACTGTCAAGCAAAGCCAACCCACATAGTGGGCCTTACCAGGCTAAGCGACAGGTACACCAACCCATAAGCCTGGGTGCATATATCATCCAAACCTAAATATGTAACAAGGAGAGAAAAAACCAAAATACCAAGCTCAGTAAACAGTAGCCAACCTGTGCCGGATGTGTTGCAAGCTCCAAGATTGGTGCAGCAGAAAGTAAACACACACACACACACACAATTCAAACTTTGTATGCAAGTAGAACACACACAAGGCTAAGTGAGAGGAAGAATGCACCCTCACCTCTTTTAAATTGAAGAAGGTAGATCACGGTCACTCATGGAGTGTAGCGTGCAAAATCCTTATCACCCCAAGCACTAAGTAGGCCAGGTGTTGTTTCTCCTGGGGAAACCAAAAAACGTAGCCGCCTCTGATGCAGTCCGAAACAGTAGAGCAGAGCAACCATAGCGCCTTTAGCACGGCAAGGTAGGTGAGGCCCAAGTATAGAGTAAAAGATTTTTAACCATGTTAATAGCTGCCAGCTCTAAAAGACTTCCAACCATCATAACCCTATAGGGGTTCTTTCTCATTTTGGATACCGAATGTAGCTATAGGAAAGATATAAAGCCATATTTTAAGGAAATACATAGCTAGGATGACTGCATTAGGGGGTAGTATAGTTTTTAAAAAGAACCATAAACAAGAGATAAGTACCAATGTGTGTGTGTGTGTGTGTGTGTGTGTGTGTGTGAGAGAGAGAGAGAGAGAGAGAGAGAGAGAGAGAGGGGGGGGGGGGGGGGGGGGGGGGGGGGGGGGGGGGAAGGGGTGGGGGGGGCGAAAGAATATGGGTTGAGAAGAAGATGGGGAGAGAGAGAGAGAGAGAGAGAGAGAGAGAGAGAGAGAGAGAAGGGAGGGGATGACAAAGGAATATGGGATGAAGGGAGTCAAAAGTAAGTGTGTATGTGTGTGTGTGTGTGTGTGTGTGTGAGAGAGAGAGAGAGAGAGAGAGAGAGAGAGAGAAGAAGGAGGAGGAGGGAGAGAAGCTCACTTTCTTTCAAACATTAAAGGAAATTGGGGTAGTCAAAAATCCAAACGATTGAAACTAAGGAGAATCCAACAAAAAAAAAAAGTAAAGCTTTGAGGTAGCACTAGCGCTAACGCTATCTCAATGCTTAACTTTTTGGTTTGCCCCAAAGGGTGAGGCCATAGTGATGAGCTCCAGTTTTCCTAATGAAAAAGAGGAGGTTGTTTTAAAATATATATAATTTTATGATTGGTTAGTTGCGAGAGCGATCACTCACTACACAGCTAGACCTTAAAAGACACTCATTACAAGGGTCGAAGACTGTCTAGGTTGTTGTAGCTTGAATCATGAATCGTGATGGTTTATTGCTTGTATGTACTGCTTTTGAAAATTCAAAGGCAAATATATATGAGTTGTCTCCATCTTCTACTAAAGCTCTCTGCCTGGCTCGTCACTCGCCATCGCCTCTGTGCGAAGATTGGCATCACACATGGTTCCTCTCTCTCTCTCTCTCTTCATCGTCATTTAGACAACCTCTCTAACTTTCTACGCCTTCATCAAGCAGACCATCCCCCTCTCTCTTTGCCACTTCGTTGCAAACGGTCTCTCTCTCTCTCTCTCTCTCTCTCTCTCTCTCTCTCTCAAATCATCGGGTTGGCTGAGTTATAGCTCAGCCAGCCCGATGATTTGCAAGAGAGAGAGAGAAAGAGAGAATCATAGTGCTAGCTTCATCAACCACCAATTTTTCTTGATGAAGTTGTCCCCTTTCTTACAGCAATCAACGAACCCTTCCCCACCCCTCTCTTTTTCTGTATCTTATGTTTTACTAGTACGGCCGGCAGTCTCTCTCTCCCCCTCTCTCCCTCTTTATCGATTGCAAAGGGGCTTATTTTAATTTTGGACTTTAACCTTCATATCGCAGATTGTGACACGTATAAAGGGCTCCCCCTTCTGTCATATTATGTTAGTAGATTGTCCCTGGTTCTGCTTCACATGATGCTGATCTCCCCTACTAAATATGAGATCTCCCCTACTAAATATGAGAAACCGCTTAATACCATGAAATAGCTACAAATTCTACTCTCCATGCTGAAATATTGATGCCGACATTTGCTACAGCCTACTCCATGCACCCCTTGAACCCTCCACTGTCCTTTGTCGTCCAGTTTGCTCTGTGACTAGTCTACAACATTATGCACGTTTGACCCTTACTCTACGGAACCATAGCTCATCTCGAGGCAGAGAGAGAGAGAGAGAGAGACAAACATAGAAAACGAGCCCTTGCAAGCTCTACAGACAATGAGGCCTTGCCATTGCTCCCTGTGCACAATGCTCAGCCTCCCTCGTTGCACAATCCTACGTACACCCCCTTCCCTTCACACCTATCTGGGCCATGCCTTGCGGGTGTCGTATAAGAGCAAAGACAATAGTGTGTCAAAGGGACATAGCAGAGCTACATTCACTTCCTACATCCCTCCCACCTCGTTATGCAAGAAAAAGTCTCTCTCTCTCTCTCTCTCTCTCTCTCTCTCTCTCTCTCCACGGAGACTGGGGTTGAAATCGTTGTCTCTTTCTTTCAAACCTTACAGATCTCCGTGTCTCTTTCTTTCTTTCTTTCTTTCTCGCACGGACTGCGCTGCTGCAACTAGATGTTGCGCGCTCTCTCTCTCTCTCTCTCTCTCTCTCTCTCTCTCTCTCTCTCACACACACACACACACACACACAGGCGGGATGGGGCAAAGACTGAGGAAGAAGCAGGGGCCATCAGCCCCAGGGGGAGGGAAGGCCGTGGGTGGATCGAGGTGCAAGGGGAGAGAGCCGCCGCAGAGGAGCAGGGCAAGGGAGGGCCTAAGGCTCTAAGCTGTACGAACAGAGAGCGGCAAGTGACGGGGGGAGATATTTGGGGTTATCTGGCAATTACACTACAGATCTTTATTAAATTTTGGTGTCGATTGGCACTGGCATTCTAGTGAACCAGGAAATTTACACAAGTTTTAGTGTAATTATTGAGGAAAGCTTCAAATTTTGACCAGAAAATTTCAAGTTTTTAATTTTTTTGAAACAATTAGGTATACCTTTTAATTTTTAATTTTAAAGAGTAGACATTATCTTGAATACCTCTCCTTTTAATCTCTCTCTCTCTCTCTCTCTCTCTCTCTCTCTCTCTCTCTCACACACACACACACACACACACACACACGGGCTAAGCCGATTGGCTATGATAGTGTGTATAGCTAACAAAGGGATATGTTCAAGCAAATACGTTTTTCTTTTACAACGAAGCTGAGGATAATATGCGCGGTGTAATGTATGAAGCATGAGCTATTAGATTCTCCAAAGCCAAAATTCTATGGTAAGTGTGTGTGAATGTGTGTGTGTGCACGTGCGCATGAGGGAGATGTTAAAAAAAGAGGGAAATTACCAAAATACCCCTCTAATTTGAGGAAATTCCCAAAATACCCCTCAAATTTCAAAAATTCTCAAAATGCCCCCGATATTTTGTCATAAATTCCCAAAATACCCCTTGTTGTGAGACTAAATTTCTCGAAAAATATATTTTTTTGTAGGTCTTCACAAGAAGAGTGATTGTCTATCGTACAAGATGCTAAAACTACAATTTGAGTTGTTTACGTAGGCTTTGGAGATGAATTGCTTCATTATTTTTAGACATAATTGCTTTTTTTGCGATGGTAACTGGTGACAAATTACATGCTGAGCACTCAAAAACGGATCTCAATTGTCAAAAACGAATGAAGATTAGAAAATCTTGAACATTCCAACCAAAATAGATACAAAGGTATTTTGGGAATTTCTTCAAATTAAAGGGATATTTTGGTAATTTTCTCTAAAAAGAGAGATATTCTTTAAAATTAAAAGGTATACTTAATAGGTCATGCTTCATACATCACACGACACATATTACCCTGAGCTTCGCTACAAAAGAAAAACGTATTCACCCTTATTTGCATGAACATATCCCCTTCTTAGCTATACGTACTAACTATCACAGCCAATCAGCTTAGCCAAACTTTTCTTAATGTTGAAAGGAAAATAAGCTTTGCTTTTAAAAACTCTCTCTCTCACACACACACACGTGCACGTCCTCACACACACACATACCATAAAATTTTGGCTTTGGAGGAATCTGATAAGTAGTACTTCATGCATTATACCACCCATATTACTCCAGCTTTGCTATAATAAAAAAAATTCGTACTTACCTTTATTTACTTAAACATACCCCTTTGTCAGTTATACGCACTATCACAGCCATTCGGCTTAGCCCCACTCTCTTTAATGTTGAAAGGAAAGTGGGCTTTGCTTTTAATCTCTCTCTCTCTCTCTCCAATGTAAAACACCAAGGTTTGATGTACTTGTAAACGGTTATAATTACAAAATCTTAGGCAGATTTCAAGCGCTCCTTGTAAAAAAACGGAAAAATTTTACAAGTTTTAGTGTGTGATTACCAGTAGGTCCAACCAATTTTGTATAAGGGGTTCAATAGGGGGAATAAATGGAGATCCTATGGTGTTTTGGGAAGGGAAAAGGAGGGGAGGTGCGCGGTGACAGGTGGAAGAGGTACAGGAGACAGTTGGCTCCTTTGAAAAAGTTGCCTCGCTTTTCAAGCCAAAAAATTTCCTGAAGGGAGATTTCAAAAACTTGGGTTATTTTTTCAGTTTTTTACACTATTTTTCTCCATTTTGTTGTAGAATTTTTCCTTTTCGCCTTGCCCTAAACCGACATTTTCGAGATTGAAAACGGCGTGATATTAAACTGAGACACATTTTCATGAACTCTCTCTCTCTCTCTCTCTCTCTCTCTCTCTCTCAGGTGCGAGCGTGAGGCATTGTTTCTGCAGATTGGAGCTCGTTGATCATGGGAAAAGGATTGGCATTAAGTGGTCATGCTCGCCCCAAGGGTTTCCATTTCCTTGCAGGTGGTAGATCGAGCGCTGCAAGTGGAGGTCACAGGGCTGCAGGATTGTTGTGTGTGTTGCTTAGTTCCAGCAAGGGAAGATTGTGTGGTCCATGCAGCAGGGGAAAGCAATCATAGGAGGTTGCACGCTTGCAACCCCAGCCAAGGCAGGTGAACACGTAGGAGCATTGTGACTCTGGCAGAGGCGAAGGAGGCAGAGTTCTCTCTCTCTCTCTCTCTCTCTCTCTCTCTCTCTCTCTCTCTCTCTCATTTGTTTGCTCCGAGGAGAAATGGAGGGGAGGACACGTAAGAGGAGAGAGAGGGTTTTTTCTGGCGGCTGTAAATTCGCGCGCTCAGAGAGGGGAAGAGAGTTTTTCCTCGTCGTTCATTGCGGAGGCTTGAAGGATGGAATGCTCGGTGTCTACCTGAGTGTGCATCTCAGATGTGTATAAACAAACACAGAGAGAGAGAGAGGTGTGCGGTGGCCGAACTCAGATGCAGGTGCACGCGAGCAAGAGATACAAAGAGTGCCATGCGAGAGGGTGTCCGCTCTCCTGTGCAAATCTCTGCGTTGGTGTTGAGTTGAAAGTTATCAAGTTGTCATTAAGGGTAGCCAAGGGCGCTATGAGCGTAAGACGATGGCAATGGATTATAGATGGGAGATGCAGATTGAGTTGAGAAAGAGGAGCCGAGTCAAAGATGGCTGCTATACAGAGGCCCAAGAATAGGTTCCATGTCATTTTCCTTCCAATTGTAAGATTCCTTTTAAGGAATCGAATCTGAAAATTATTACGTTTCTTTGAAAGTAGACCCAGTGGGTATCGAGACATTACCAATAGCGCTAGTGGTATGCTCCAAAGGTCCCCCTTGTTTTTCAAACTTTAGACTAAGAGAGTTAAGAGCAATGTAAAACATGGCTCTTTCTTTCCTTTGGAACAAATCTCTCTCTCTCTCTCTCTCTCTCTCTCTCTCTCTCACTCTCACACACACACACACACTCTCACTCTCACTCACACACACATCCTCTACACAATCTACCACTAGTGGTATGCTCCAAAGCCCCCTTTTTTTTTCAAATTTAGACCAAGAGAGTTAACAGCAATGTAAAACATTGCTCTTTCTTTCCTTTGGAACAAATCTCTCTCAATCTCTCTCTCTCTCTCTCTCTCTCATACACACACATGCACGCACGCAAAGACACCCCCTCTACACAATCTAAAAGAAAATATGAATTTTGATCCACTCTCTCTCTCTCTCTCTCTCTCTCTCTCTCTCTCTCTCACACACACACACACACACACACACACTATACATTGTTTTAAAAAAGTTTTACTTTTTTGACTCATTTAAATCTCTCTCTCTTACACACACACACGCCCCCCCCCCCCCCCCCCTCCCCTCCCTCTCTCCATCACGTATTAAAACTCTTCAATCTGGAATTAAACTCACTGCATTGCCCTTCATGCATACTCATGTCATTTAGTGATATCCATCCCAGCTAGGGCACCTTCCCTTTCACTATAAAAAAGAGAATCTTGCCCTTCTTCCCCCACCCCATCTTGCCACACGGGCATCGACGCGTCCAACTTAAATGCAGTGCCATTCAGAGCACCTTGTGCAAGTATCTTGGCTGATAGCTATCACGACGTGATTTTACTTTCTTAAAAAATTCCATCACTCCCATTTTCCTCCTTGCTCCTCCAGGGATCTTGTGAAGTTCTCTAATGAACTCACTTCGCAAAATTTGACCCACCTACTCACTCCATATGTTATCATTCCTAATTCAACAAGTGATAAAATCACGAGGTCTGCCAAATGAGTGTGGAGGGTAAAAAATATATAATTCCATGGCTTCTAGAGATGAAGAAATGATGGCTTTATTTGTGATCTAACAATCCCTATAATCGTTATTCTATTTCTTCAATGCTACCTCTTGTTATGTTTTTGGGGGTAGCATGCATCTCTTAAAGAGCCCCCCCCCCCCCTCTCTCTCTCTCTCTCTCTCTCACTCACTCACTCACTCACTCTCACTCACACACCTTTTTTTTTCACTAGAATTGCTTTCTGCCATTATATTAGATGAGGAGAAGTTTACAAAGTGGCTACCAAAGGAGTGAGGGTGTTGCAAGGACATACAACTAGGGCTATTCAACATTATGGCTTCCTCACGTTGATGATTGGAGTCAGAGAGGAAGGGTGACTTTGGAAGCATGATCGATTTCATTGACAAGTAATAAAAGCCATATAGGGCACATAAGCTAATGTTTATGGACAGAGCAGAGATACACCGATTCCTTAACATGTATCTGACAAGGTAACACTCGACACTAAAATGCCCAAGACATCTAGTCACCCGCATTCAACATCCTTGAAGCATCATGCATGGCCATCTAGAGGACTATCCATGGTGATCAACAGGTGGTTGCAATGGTGTGTGATGTAGGGATGTGCCTTAGAGGGGGTTGCGGGCAAGGTGGGGTCGATGTAGGAAAGACCATAGCTAGCGAAGCTCGAGACTAAAATGGCCAAGCACTTCTAGTATCAACTCACATGCATTCAACGTCCCTTTGAAGTGGCGACAGGCATGACCAGGTAGAGGGCTATCGCTAGTGATGAGTAGGTAGCTACAATGGTGGATGCAGCAAAGACCATTTGAGCAGACAAAAATGGTAAACAGTAGTATGCAATAATACGGATTGGCAATGAAAATGCTAGCAAGGACCAATTTGAAGGCTAATGCCAAGAAGGGCACACAGCCGACACGCAGCATTGTAATCTCTCGCTCATTACCAACTAAGTTGTTACTCCTAAATCGAAGCATCCCGCATGCAACCTTGCTTCACTGAGTCATTATATATGCCCTCGTGCAAGCCTTCCAGTCAAAGGAAGTAAACGGGCCCTCTTCGCCCTCAATTTATCTACAGTGACGGCACCATCCTCACCTACAAATCATCATGGGCTGCTATTGCAGGTCGGCATGTCCTTGGACGTGGCAACTACCCATGCGACACAGTATGGTCGAGCTAGTGGTGCAGGTGGTGAGGTGGAGCGGACAGTGTAGGCACTCCGTTGCAGAGTTTGGTCCAACTCTTCATCATGCACGCAAAGGAGAAGCCATCAAAAAGCGTGTGATCACTCGCGCACCCTATTCCTATGCCACTGCCCATGAAGCTCGTCACCTACAAGTTCAACTACATTATATGTTAGGCCTATATAGAGCACTCAACATCGATAGTGAGCGGCAAGCGGCAAGAAATCACTTACACAGACAGAATCGGAGCTTCGGGGCAAAGCTGTGCGGGTGAGTCAAGCAAGGATCCTGCACTCGAAAACCCTCGCCTTGCAGTTTCCTAAAATCCACATTCAAACAACTCTCTCTCTCTCTCTCTCTCTCTCTCTCTCTCTCTCTCTCTCTCACACACACACACACACACACACACACACACAATCGTGTATAGGGCACGAGAATACATCATCTCCGTTCCATGATTCACTCGCCCAAGAATACAGCCTTTGCTTTTCATGATTCACTGGCGATTCTTCTATCTCCTCCAACAAGTTAAAAAATCCGCTTTTCATGATTCACTAGCGATTCTTCTATCTCCTCCAACAAATAAAAAATTCAAAAACTTGGCATTTTTCCCCTTTTTTCACCAGCAAAAAGAAAACACATAATCATGACATATAGTGTTCTTTAAAATATTTAAAAATAAAATGTTATATTTTTAAAAAATAATATTTTCTTTTTTCATTAGCAAAAAGAGAAACCATCACTGAAACCTCCCCCCTTTAGGGCAGGCCAAAAATCCATTGCCACAGCCTTTTCAAATTAAAGCCTATGCCTACTTTTTGGGATCCTATTTGTGCGAGACTACCACACATCATCATTGCCAGTTTTGAAGAAGCCTATTGAAGAGCATGCCCAACCCTTTTTTACCTTGCGCAATCTTGAGACTTGTCCTACCCAAACGAGGGGCCAATTTGTGTACGAGTAATAATTGTCCTAAAAAGAGGCTTATGTTTTCCATGCCACCCAATTGAGCTTCATTAATTTACCTAGTGAGCGTCTCATTATAGGAGCATTTTCTCTGTCACTCCTCAAGAGGAGTTGATAACATTTCTTTAATTAGAACCTTATCCAAAGAGATGATGTTTGGTTATTTTAATCCAAAGAGCCTCATGTTTGGTTATTTTTGCAAAAGGGATGCCATAATGAAATGTATGTAGAATAGAGAGAGGTGATAGTAATAATCCAGAACAAAATAGCTCAAGGAACCACTCCTTGGAAAATTAGGAGGAAGTCAAAAGGGTGTGACATAGCAAGGTTGAAACAAAGTGGTCCACGCAATATATGTGCCATAGATTTTTGGCCTGCTAAGGAAAGGCCTTAGTGTTGGGCTACCTTGGGCGTCCTTTAACAGATGTCCTCCACGTGGATGGCTAGCTCTTTTGGAGGTGAGAAAGGCGTGCAAGAACGTGAGCCTTTGCAGTTGCAGTTGCCGTCAAACGTCCACTCGCGAGCTTCACGTGCGCTCAAGCCTCAGAGTTTGAGCACCTTGCGACTGTCCAACTCCTTGCGACTTGCGAGCGTTACGTGCGCTCAAGCCTCAGAGTTTAAGCTCGGTTTTCTGCAGCTGTCCAGAGACTACGCGTGTGCTTTAATAACTGTTGCCAATGTCCAGACCCTCGAATCCAATTGGGCCTCGATTGCCTGAGAGAGAGAGAGAGAGAGAGAGAGAGAGAGAGAGAGAGAGAGAGAGAGAGAGAGATCACCTCAAAGAGACAGCTCTCCGTAGCTGTCGCCGTTGTCCCCTCACTCCTCGCAACTCGCGAGCTTGACGTGCGCTTAGAGCGGTCTTCTGCAAGCTATCCAGCGCTTCAATGAATGCAGTCATAGTATAGTCCCCTATATCTGTACGCTACTGCAAGTGTCCAAATGTGCTTCAATGAAGAACAGATCTCCAAGAAATAGCAGAACCAGCAAATGTGTAAATCCAACCTGTTGTTGATTTATGACTGTCAACACAGCCTGCATAGTCACTGTCTACAAATCCCTAAATGGATGACTCTCCACGTCCATAGCATAATTGTCTATTTGTAGTGCCACTCAAGTATCTAAGAATCGACTTGACAGCATCCTAATGCTTTTTACCAGGGTTAGACATAAATCTGCTGACAACTCCCACTGCATGTGCAATGTCAGATCTTGTAGCCACCATGGCACACATGAGACTACCACAAGCTGAAGCATAAGGAATTTTAGCCATCGCTGCTTTTTCCTAAACAGATTTGGGACAATCGTTCTTGCTAAGTTTCAAATATGCAGGCAATGAAGTACTCAAGGCCTTCCCCTTCTGCATGTTGAAACGATCAAGAACCTTGTGCACATACTTTTTTTTGAGAAAGGTACAACAACCTCTTCTTACGATCACGAGTAATGCGCATACCCAAAATGTGATTAGCGTCACCCAAATCTTTCATGTCGAATTGACTTTTCAACTTGGTTTTCAAGTCAGCAATGTCCTTCTTAGAATGACCAGCAATAAGCATGTCATCTACATAAAGGATAAGCATAATAAGATTTCCATTTGGTTGTCTTTTCATGTAAAGACAAGGATCCTCATTACTGCGCTTATAGCCTAGGGAACGCATAAATGCATCAAACTTTTGATACCATTGTCTGGACGATTGCTTCAAGCATAGAGACTTTTCAGAAGCTTACAGACCAAATGTTCCTTGCCCTTGAGCACAAACCCTTCAGGTTGCTGCATATAAATCTCTTCCTCAAGATCACCATGTAAGAAAGTTGTAATGACATCCATTTGATCAAGCTCCATATCTTCAGTGGCAACCAAAGCAAGCAACATTCTTAGTGTCGTCATCTTGACCACTGGAGAAAATTTCCCAGAAATCTACACCATATTCTTGCTTGAAACCTTTGGCCACTAAACGAGCTTTGTAATTCTCAACATTGGAGGCAATCTTCTTCTTGTAAACCCATTTACAAGGTAAAGCTTTCCCACCTTTTGGCAATGGAACAAGTTCCCATGTTTTGTTCTTTGCAATACTGGATAGCTCCCTCTTCATAGCATGTCCCCACTGAACCTTATCATTGGCTAGCATAGCCTCTTTGTAACAAGAAGGCTCACCACTATCTGTCAGCAACACAACGTCCACGCATGGAACAAACCGTTCTGGCGGATGTGAGACTCTTTGAGATCTCCTCGCCTGATCACAGCTTGTACTAGCCTATGCAGTAATTGCCTCTAGAGCTATCTGTGCAGGAGGTGATACATCGAAAAAACGTCACTTTCTGGAATTCAACCTCTTTCGTTGGCTGCCTATGCATCTTGGTCTCATTGAAGACAACATCACTGCTACGGATTACTGATCGACTTTTTGGATCCCATAAACGATAGCCAAATTGACCATCTACACCATAGCCAATAAAAATGCATTTCCTGGACTTAGGGTCAAGCTTGGCACGCAACTCCTTGGGTACGTGTGCATAAGCTTCGCAGCCAAATGTACGGAGTTTTTCATAAGACAACTTATGTCCTGACCATAACTCCAAAGGTAGACAAAACTGTAATGAAGCATGTGGTGATCTATTGATCAAATACACAGGAGTGTATAATGCTTCAGCCCAAAACGCCTACGGTAAATTAGCCTGTGATATCATAGACATAATCCTCTCTTGGATGGTCCTATTCATTCGTTCGGCGACACCATTTTGTGCAGGGGTATAAGGAGCTGTAAACTTGCGCTTAATTCCCCTACTTGAACAGAAGTCTGGAAAATCTTTGGAGACATATTCTCCACCATTGCCTGAGTGTAAAGCTTTCAACTTATGTTCAGAGTGAGTTTCCACACTAGATAAGAACTTTTTGAAACAAGAAAAAGTCTCATCTTTAGACTTCATGGCATAAACCTAAACATGTCGTGTTGCATCGTCAATGAATGTAACATAATAAGACGCACCACCATGGGATTTAGAAGGCATAGGCCCACATAAATCACTATGCACAAGCTCTAAGGGCTTTCTTTCTTTGTCAAAAGACTGTGTACAATGTGCTCGTGTTTGCTTACCATATTGACAGTGTTCACAAAAGGGAAAATTAAAAAATGATAAAGACGGTAAGTAGCCCAAACGAGAAAGAGTTTCCATTCCCTTCTTTGACATATGACCTAACCGACTATGCCACAAAGCAACAGTTGGCAGCTCGGTTACAGAAAGAGCACTGTTCTTGTCAGATACATAAAGAGGATAAAGTGTACCAACTTTAGAACCATGGGCTAAAATAAGATGACCTTTCACAATACGCCAAGACTGCTGATGCAAAGTGACTTTGTAACCCAAGTCATCAAGACGTCCAACCGAAATCAAATTTTGGGTCAAAGCTGGAACATGAAACACGTTATGTATGGTAAACCTCACCCCATTTGCCATAACCATAGCAATATCACCTATGCCGACAATGTCACAAGAGTAGCTGTCACCTAGCATAATAGTGCCAATGGTTTCCTCATATGTAGTAAACCAATGCCTATGAGGTGTGACATGCAACGAAGCGCCCGAATCAAGAATCTATGTATGGGACACTTCACCATTAACAAGTAGCTCTACTGGCATAGAACTCTGCAAAGATAGAGTTTCTTGTGCATCATAAAATACATCATTATTTTCAGTCAACATATTGATGTCTTGTGCATCACAATCATCTTGCACTATGTTCAGTTCGTCAATCTTAACCAAACTCTTTGGTTTCTCCTCTTTATCATCATCGTCTTTGCCTTTGCCTTTACCTTTGTCATGCTTCCAAGCATAACAATCCTTCTTTATGTGACCAAACTTATCACAATAATGGCATTGAACATTATGACGACCAGGAGACTTTGATCTACCCTTTGAAGCATCTCTATTGCCCTCTTTCTTGGATTCACGATTCCAAGAACGACCTTTACGTTATGTTCCATCCTTTTGCACATAATGAGCTTCGCCATGATGCGAGCTATCCATAGCCTTGCGGCGCATTTCCTCTGACAAAAAGAGAACTAGTGACATCAATGTACACTAGCATACCATTAGGAGCAGATTTACTGACAGCTGTGCAAAAGATATCCCATGAGGGTGGCAACGAACAAAGCAAGAAGATTGCTTTCATCTCATCATCAATATTGATCCGTTGTGCACGAATCTGGGCAAATAGAGAATCAAAGTCATTAATATGACTGGCAACACTGGCTGACTCCTTCATGCGAAGGTTAAACAGTTTTCACATCATGAAAACCTTATTACTTGCCGTATCCTTCTCATAAGTGTTGCATAACTTTTGCCATAAAGCATAGGTAGATTCACATTCTAGCACTGAAAAGTACAATGACTCGGCAAGGTGCAATCTAATAGTAGATCTACATAGCTCATCAAGCTCCTCCCACTGAGTCAAATTCATCTCTTCAGTCCGTGTCGCATAAATAATAGGCAATTTCTATTTCTTTTGGACAAGCACATCTTGCATCTGATTCTTCCAAAGCTGAAAATTAGTGCCATCAAACTTCTTTATGTCATAAATGTCATGGTCTTTGCTAGTAGAC
Organism: Adiantum capillus-veneris; assembly: GCF_014529385.1. Taxonomy (NCBI): domain Eukaryota; kingdom Viridiplantae; phylum Streptophyta; class Polypodiopsida; order Polypodiales; family Pteridaceae; genus Adiantum; species Adiantum capillus-veneris. Next base: position 128,357,090 of record NC_140953.1, read on the forward strand.
ATGGTGACAAAACTACCAAAAGATTCTGGGAAAATTTCGGCAGAGTCTCCTTTGTATTTGGGACTATGTCAGCCAAAATATGAGACAAAATGACCAAGTATGTCACTCACAAAGCATAGAAGAGAGAAATGCCTCTCAAAATCACACTGTATAGAGACCAACTGAGGCGCATAAACAGTCAAACTGACCATAGACCGCCAACTCGGCGTCAAAAGCACCTATACCACTCTATACATATCCTATGGCAAGGCCTCGTAAGGGATGCTCCAGCTACCTGTATCACCGAAGGTATCTCCACATTTGAGAATACCCCAGCTCAATGAAAACCTCACGCTATCGACCCTCAATAACGTAGTTTATGCAGCAAAAAACGTATAGCCAAGTCTCAGAAATGGCTATCTTCCGGACCAAGTCTCAGAAATGGCTATCTTCCGGACCAAGTCTCAGAAATGGTCGGGACTCCGTAATAGCCAAAAGATGGCTCCACAAAAGCATACAATGGCAGTATCCACAAAGACGTACAAGTCTGTCAAGACGCTCAAACATGCATCAAAAGCATGTGCCTGCAACTAAACATCCCTGCCGGGAGTCAATCCGCTCTCAAAAGAGCTCAAACACTGTCAAAAGTGTCAACATATGCATGTACGCATAAACAACTGCTCCCACTAGAACCATAATATCGCAAGCACTAAAACCTGTAGCCTGTACCTGTACCTGTATCTGTAGTCGAAGAAGACAATGTTGTCAAGCTCCCACTCTATGTGTGTGTATGAGGCCACTCTGAAAGAGGCTACACACTCCCGAATGAGCCGTGGGCTCTCGTAGATGGAAGAGACTGCAACAATGGTACCTATAACTGGCTATGGAAGCACTGTAGCACAAACTACCACAAGAGGGCTGAAAATTTCAGCTCCTGAACCGTAGCTCGAATGGGGTTTCTGATGGCTCGAATGGCTCCGAAAGGGGGTAAAAGATAAGGACACCTGATGGAAACGCTCTCGGGAAGCTCAACTTGCCAATGGCGAAATCAGAATCCTGTTTGCACTCTTGAAAGTGCGTGCGCGCGCGGAAATGATTTCGAGAATGAAACCGCTCTGATACCGATGATGGGGAGGAGCTGGAAGCACAACGGAAGAAGAATACGCACGCACACACTCACACACACACCACCATAGCCACACACAGGTTGAAGGGGGAGAGCCAACGTACTATATGTCCCCTTTCTTTCTTCTCTTATTTTATGCACTAAGGCACAATACACATTGTACTTAGTGTTAGTGGCTCACACGTGTATAGCTATACACTTAGAGTTAGTGGAAGTTAGTGATGGGCGGTCAGCCACATGGCCATTAAACTTAACATGTGTGTGTGTGTGTGTGTGTGTGTGTGTGTGTGTGTGAGAGAGAGAGAGAGAGAGAGAGAGTCTATCTATTAAAAAGATTAGGGTGAGAAAGGAACATGGATAAATACTATGATAGTACATATAGAGAAGATGATATAGAGAGAGAGAGAGAGAGAGAGAGAGAGAGAGGAGGGGAGTTGGAAGTTGGTGATACAATGTGGAGGAGCAAGAGGGGTTGCAATGGTTTAAAAAAAGTGCCACTTGTTGTCATGGTAGAGGCGGCAATGGGCGACATCTGGTTGTAGTGAGTGGGACAAAAGCTCGCTTCACCAAGCTTGTTTATCTCCTTCCCCCTGATATATCATGGCAGTTCTCATTGGATTTAACACTTCACAATTCTCAAACGGATTCATCATGGCGATTCTCAATAGATTCAACAACCATGCTTTAGTGTCTCATGATACATCATAGCGGTTCTTTACCGGATTCATCGCTATGGTTCACAAGTAGGACTTAGTAGCTTCATTAATGAACTAGGTAGTACAAAAAATTAATCATTCATTCATTCATTTTGTGTGAAGGGGTATGCATGTGTATCCCCTTCAAAATCATCTTCATTTTGATGTCATCGTTGTTTGTTGTTGTCATTGTTGTTTGCTCTTGTTGTTGACATTATCTTCATATTCATCACGTTGTCATCACTTGTGCTTTGCTTTCTTCGTTGGTCCATTCTTGTGAGGATGCAGCCTTTATGGCTAATGGTGCAAAACACAAAGCCTTTCTAGCTAATGGTGTTGATAGCCGGAATGACATGCCATATGGGGTGGCCTCTACACCACACATAGCCTGAACATCCCCAAGCATCATCTCAAGGTAGGAGTAATCCTATAGGTAGATAGGGGCACCACCTAGCATAAATGCGGCTAGGACACAGATATATATGACCTAGGGTAGCAAAAGTGAAAATGCCCTCTAGGTAACCAACATGAAATGGTGATACAACAAACATCCACATGTAGAAAATGCCTAGTCAACAGTCAGGAGTGTGTGTACGAGGGAGGTATGTGACAAGGTTGGAATGGAGCATACTGACTGATTGGAGAGGCTGCACGTGGTGGAGCACAAGCAGAGTGATATACAAGAGACAAAACATCCCGCGAATGTGGGAAAACAAAACTAAGGAGAACAGAGAATGGACCCCAAAGATCAAGACAAAATTGTACCATTTTATTGGCAATGATGATACTTACAAATGGTGGTCTTGACGGTTACAAAACCTGGCTCTTGGCACTAGGGATGCATGATGGAATGTGAGCGCCATATGGTGCATGGCGAAGTTGGAGTTAGCGGGAAGGTTAGTTGAGGGAAAACATCAAGACGATGCAACCATTGACAACGTCAATCACCAACATTGAGAGCGGCCCAAGGTAGCATGGTGTGGATGCATTCAATCCTAGCGTGCTCATGTTGCCTTGTGGGGGAGTAGTGGTTGCCTTATGTGCGTGGAGTGGTTGTGACTAGTAACTCAACCATTGTGTGGTGGATAATGGGGGAAATGGTGATGCTGCCTATGCTAAGATACCTAAGCTTGCAACTCAATATGATGCCATAAGCTCTCTAGCTTGGGGTGCATTATGTGCTTAGTGGTGCTTACAATGTAGAGTGCATGGAGCTAGTGTATTCCTCCTTCACTTGTGCCCTTTGTGCTTAGAGGAGGCCTCTTTATATAGGCTTGAGAGGTGGTCCTTACCCAATGGTCCTTGCAAATATCCATTGGTCGTTGTAGAAGGTCTAGATGCCTCTCTAGTAAGAGAGATAGAGAGAGAGAGAGAGAGAAGGTAGAGATAGAGAGAGAGAAAAGCGTGGGGTGGGGAGAGTTTTTTTACAATCCACTAGCCACTCGCTAGGTAATTAGGGAAGAGTGGAGTTCGGGGAATTTACAATGGTTTTGTTGATGGTTCGGGTGGTCGGTGTGAGGTTTAAGGCTGCCGAAATTGGTATTTTTTGTGGGAAGCCGAAATGCTACGTGTTGCTTCCTCTCGGTGCCGGCCGGGGCATGCCTTCGGCGCCACTTCTTGTTTTGGTGTTGGCGGCGCACGACTTGGTCGTCTTTCTTCTCTTTGGCATCGATGTTGATTATTTGTTTTTTTTATTTTTTTCGATGTGTGAGCATATGCGTGCGTGTATATGTGTGGATATGTGAGTGGTTGTATATTTTTGAGTGCGTTTATGCATGTCGATGCTCGTGAGTGCGTCTATGGGTGAGTTTGTGTAGACGTGTGTATATATATGAGTGTGTGAGTGTGAGTATGTGTTTATGTGTTGTGTGTGCGTGCATATGTCTATGTATTTAGGGATTGTGTGTAGACGAGTGTGTGGGAACGAGAGAGAGGGGGGGGGATGATTGGTAAAATTGGTGTATAATATATATATATATATATATGCATTTTTTTTTACGTGCTTCTGCGCATGGAATCAGAGAGGGAGAATGAGATTGAGGGGGAAGAGAGAACGCGGCCGGGGAGTGTGTGTGTGTGTGTATGTAGGTGTGTAGTGGGTGTGTATGTAGGTGTGTAGTGGGTGTGTGTGTGTGTGTGTATTATGAGAGAGAGAGAGATATGCCGTGATGGTGGCGCCTGCATAGGACGAGAGCGCGCGAGAGAGAGAGAGAGAGAGAGAGAGAGAGAGAGAGAGAGAGAGAGAGAGAGAGAGAGAGAGAGAGAGAGAGAGAGAGAGAGAGAGGTCGTGTGCCTACGGGCTTGAGCACAAAGCGAGAGAGAGACAGGGTTGGTTGAGGTGGTGAGGGAGGGAGAAGGTGAGGGAGTGGGGTGTGTGGCTATGGATGAGAGAGAGAGAGAGAGAGAGAGAGAGAGAGAGAGAGAGAGAGAGAGAGACAAAGAGAGAGAGAGAGAGAGAGTGTTTGGAGTTGCGTTTGCAGAGGCCTGCGAGAGAGAGAGAGAGAGAGAGAGAGAGAGAGAGAGAGAGAGAGAGAGAGAGAGAGAGAGAGATGGGAGCAAGCCGCCGACAGTGAAATGGCGAGGGTGGGTGGGTGTGTGTGTGTGTGTGGATAAGAATAAGAGAGAGAGAGAGAGAGAGTTTGTATGCGGCTGGCTTCGGCCTAAACTCGGAGAAGGAGAGAGGAAGAGAGAGAGAGAGAGAGAGGGGGCCCCGGGCTGCTTCTGGCCATCAGTGAGCGAGGAGGGGGGTTTTTTTTTAAGGGTCAACGGGGTGGGGTAAGGTAGGGAATTATGTGTGTGTGTGTGAGAGAGAGAGAGAGAAAGTGTATTATTGCGCGGCCTGCGGGCTGTTTACACACACACACACACACAGAATATTATTGTCCTTAGGAGTGCAGTGGCCCGCCGGTGGGAGAATAAACAAGAGGGAAGAGAGGGAGGGGAGAGTGAGGTCGAGGGAGCGAGGTAAGAGAGTGAGGGATGGTTGTGGAAAATAATGAAAGAGAGAGAGACTTAAAAAACAAAACGACGGCTGGTTCCTCCTACCTCCTCTATTATAGTTTTGTCGCAGTTTGGGATAGTAGTACATATCGTGACCATCTTCTCTGCAGTTGTAGCAGAGATACTCTCTGTTTTGTCGTCGTGCTCTTCCCGGGTCTTGATCTCTTTCTTGATTCCTTCCCATCTGTATCAAGTGGACAGACAAATTTTGCAGTTGGTCAGTAATATGGGCCAACATATCTTGTTGGTCATTTCTTACCCCAGGAGCCGCGAATGTGGGAAAACAAAACTAAGGAGAACAGAAAATGGACCCCAAAGATCAAAACAACATTGCACCCTTTTATTGGCGATGAAGATACTTACAAATGGTGGTCTTAACGGTTACAAACCTGGCTCTTGGCACTAGGGATGCATGATGGAATGTGAGCGCCATATGGTGCATGGCGAGGTTGGAGTTAGCGGGAAGGTTAGTTGAGGGAAAACATCAAGACGATGCAGCCACCGACAACATCAACCACCAACATCGAGAGCGGCCCAAGGTAGCATGGTGTAGATGTATTCAATCCTAGAGTGCTCATGTTGCCTTGTGGGGGAGTAGTGACTGCCTTATGTGCGTGGAGTGGTCGTGACTAGTAACTCAACCATGGTGTGGTGGATGATGGGGAAAATGGTGATGTTGCCTATGCTAAGATGCCCAAGCTTGCAACTCAACATGATGCCATGAGCTCTCTAGCTTGGGGTGCATTATGTGCTTAGTGGTGCTTACAATGTAAAGTGCATGGAGCTAGTGTATTCCTCCTTCACTTGTGCCCTTTGTGCTTAGCGGAGGCCTCTTTATATAGGCTTGAGAGGTGGTCCTTACCCGATGGTCCTTACAAATATCCATTGGCTGTTGTAGAAGATCTAGATGCCTCTCTAGTAAGAGAGAGAGAGAGAGAGAGAGAGAGAGAGAAGGTAGAGATAGAGAGAGAGGAAAGAGTGGGGTGGGGAGAGTTTTTTTACAATCCACTAGCCACTGGCTAGGTTATTAGGGAAGAGTGTCGTTCAGGGAATTTACAAGGGTTTTGTTGATGGTTCGGGTGGTCGGTGTGAGGTTTAAGGCTGCCGAAATTGGTTGCGGGAAGCCGAAATGCTACGTGTTGCTTCCTCTCGGTGCCGGCCGGGGCTTGCCTTTGGCGCCACTTCTTGTTTTGGTATTGGCGGCGCGCAACTTGGTCGTCTTTCTTCTCTTTGGCGTCGATGTTGATTATTCGTTTTATTTCGGTGTGTGCGTATATGCGTGCATGTGTATGTGTGGATATGTGAGTGCTTGTATATTTATGAGTGGGTTTATGCATGTCGGTGCTCGTGAGTGCGTCTATGGGTGAGTTTGTGTAGACGTGTGTGTATATATGAGTGCGTGAGTGTGAGTATGTGTTTATGTGTTGTGTGTGCGTGCATATGTGTACATATTTAGGGATTGTGTGTGTAGACGAGTGTGTGTGTGGGAACGAGAGAGAGGGGGGGTAATTATTGGTAAAATTGGTGTATAATATATATATATATATGCTCTTTTTTTTTGCATGCTTCTACGCAGGGAATCAGAGAGGGAGAACGAGATTGAGGGGGAAGAGAGAACGCGGCCAGGGAGTGTGTGTGTGTGTGTGTGTGTGTGTGTGTGTGTGTGTGTGTGTGTGTGTGTGTGTGTGTGTGTGTATGTAGGTGTGTAGTGTGTGTGTGTGTATTATGAGAGAGAGAGAGATATGCCGTGATGGCGGCGCCTGCACAGACCGAGAGCGCGAGAGAGAAGGAGAGAGGTCGAGTGCCTGCGGGCTTGAGCACAGAGCCAAAGAGAGACAGGGCGGGGTGAGGTGGCGAGGGAGGGAGAAGGTGAGGGAGTGGGGTGTGTGGGTGTGGATGAGAGAGAGAGAGAGAGAGAGAGAGAGAGAGAGAGAGAGAGAGAGAGAGTTCGGAGCTGCTTCTGCAGAGGCCTGCGAGAGAGAGAGAGAGAGAGAGAGAGAGAGAGAGATTGGAGCAAGCCGCTGATAGTGAAATGGCGAGGGTGTGTGTGTGTGTGTGTGTGTGTGTGTGTGTGTGTGTGTGTGTGTGTGTGTGTGTGTGTGTGGATAAGAATAAGAGAGAGAGAGAGAGAGACTTCGTATGCGACTGCTTCGGGCCTGAACCGGGAGAGGGAGAGAGGAAGAGAGAGAGAGAGGGGGGCCGGGCTGCTTCTACCGTCAGCGAGCGAGGAGGGGGGGGGGTTTATAAGGGTCAACAGGGTGGGGTAAGGTAGGGAATTATGAGAGAGAGAGAGAGAGAGAGAGAGAGAGTATTATTGCGTGGTCTGTGGGCTGTTTACACACACACACACACACACACACACAGAATATTATTGTCCTTAGGAGTGCGGTGGCCCGTCGGTGGGAGAAAAAACAAGAGGAAAGAGAGGGAGGGGAGAGTGAGGTCGAGGGAGCGAGGTAAGAGAGAGAGGGATGGTTGTGGAAAATAATGAAAGAGAGAGAGAGAGAGACTTAAAAAACAAAACGACGGCCCGCCCTGGAAAGAAGGTAGTTCTTTTATGCGCCCTGCGGGGTTTGGCGGTAGAGCGAGAAGGAAAAAAAAATGAGAGGGAGTGTGGGGTTGGTGGCGGCAATGATAATAAGAAAAAATGCTTTTTTTTGTGGTTTTCTTTACCTCCGGCTCCCAGAATGGGTTGATTCATGTGGTCTCGGCTTCGAAAACCAAGAACTTTAAACTCTCAGGACGGGCTAGAGGGCGGTGTGGCTAACCCGATATCAATGCAAAACACGCATGCATTGCAATTTATGTGTGTGGTTGTGTGTGTGCTCATGATAATGGACGATCTTACCACAAAGGGGACATAATTTTTGGGCCAGCATTTTTTGGCGAGCGCGTTTTTGGAATCCGACGAGAAGATTCCAAAAAGATTCTTTCTCCCTTCTCAACTTTATTCTCTCTCTCTCTCTCTCTCTCTCTCTCTCTCTCTCTCTCTCTCTCTCAAACATTCATAAATTATAAATCTGTATCTCTCACTGTTCTCTCACCCATCCATGCGACTTGTCTTCTCAAATGTTGTGATATATGCTGGGCAACATTAACCACCAACGTTATAAGCGTCCTTCTATTTTGTCACACTTGTGAGCACTCGTACACAAGCAACAAATCAATTTCAACGGTTCACACTCCATAATAATAAAATTCAATTTTGAACAATATGCAATAAAAACCCCACAAACTGTTATCAAAAGGGTTTAAATTACACATCTTAAAACAACAACTACAATAAAATAGATATGGAGAAAAAAATAGTACAATATGCTATTATGGTGTCAAGGACTTAATTTTCCAACACTAGCAAGGAAAGGTGAGATCTAATTGTTGTTGTTGTTGTTGGCTCCATTGGCTATTCCTTCCACAGCAATGTATGCCATCCACACTTCTACCCAAGCCTCCACATGTCATTCGAAGGATGCACACTCCTCTGGGGTGCGAAAACCATGTTCCCCCCAAATCGTACTTGCATTGTTGGCTAGTGCAGCAACTTGATCGATATTTACTTCATTTGGATGTGCATTGAAATTAAGGTTTTGCATGGCATTGAATATAGAGCTTGTGGCCTCGTTGACTGCACGAAGAGAGTCCCTTATAGTTGTGTGTTAGAAAATAAGACGTAGCTAAATAGATTTTTGAGTAGATTACTTAATGGAGAGAGATAGATTTCACACACAAGAGATTATAGAGTAGAGAGAGAGAGAGAGAGAGAGTACACACGATATACGTGGTTCACCCAATGTGGGCTACGTTCACGGGAAAGCAGCCACTCAATGGCTTTAGCACTTCAAAAGAAGAAGTAGTTTACAAAGGGATTAAACCCTTAATAGAGCTCCTGCTTTGCTTCACTCTCACCACCTCACACTCACCTTGTTGCATCAACTTCACACTCTCAAAAGTGTGTAGAAATGGCCTCCTTTTATAGGCCAAAAGGGTTGCCCTCTCTTATGAGAGACAACCATGTGTAGCCGCCCTTGTGCGAATAAGTCCAAATCGGACCCTCCAATCCGCCCATGTGTGGCCGCCCTTGAGAAGACAAGTCCGCTTTTGAATTCGGCCACCGGCCATTGACTTCCGACCACCGGCCAACCGACCGGTTGTTTTCCGACCACTTTTCAGTCGCCGTCCAGCCATAATATTCGGACGAAAAAGAATATTCCGACGAAAAAAAATCTGCCTATAAAGTTGCCCCTGATTCTTGTCCGTGAAAATTTTGGTTTCCGGTGAGTGATTTTCCTTCACGCACGATGGATTCTCCTCATAATGGGGGCCTTACAAATGTGCGCTTTTACCACAGAAAATTACAAGGGTAAATCAGGCTCCATACTTAACAATCTCCCACTTGGAGACTGATCTCCAAACCAAACATGTGACTGCTTTCCATTCTGGCTTCTTATCCTTGAATGCCGATTGAAGATGAGCAAAAGCTCAACTTCTCCTTGTTGACCACCTTTGTAAACATGTCTGCAGGATTTTCACTTGTATGCACCTTTTCTAGCTTTAGCTGTCCCTCTTCCAAAAGAGTGCGTATGAAGTGATATCTCACCTCAATGTGCTTTGTCCTTGAATGAAAGGCTGAGTTCTTCGCAAGATGGATAGCGCTTTGGCTATCACTGTACAAGACACAATTGTCTTGTTTGAATCCAAGCTCTTCTAAGAATCTATGAAGCCATAGAATTTCTTTGCTTCTGTTTCCGTGGTAGAAAGTGAAACCACTTTCTGCAGCTTTGAAGCCCAGCTTACTGTTGTGCCTCCAACCGTGAACACATAGCCAGTAGTGCTCCTTCGAGTATCTTTGTCACCTGCCATATCTGCATCAGCATACCCTTCTAGAAAAATATCAGTTCCTCCAAAATACAAAGCATTTGTTGTTGTCCCATTTAGATACCTAAGTATCCACTTCACAGCTTGCCAATGCTCTTTACCTGGGTTGTCCATGAACCTACTCACAACTCCCACTGCATGTGCAATGTCTGGCCTTGTCCAGACCATAGCATACATTAGAGAACCTACCGCTGCAGCATATGGAACTTTAGACATATAGGCTATCTCCTCTTGTGTCTTTGGACACATATCCTTCGTTAGTTTAAAATGACCAGCCAAAGGTGTAGAAACTGGTTTTGCATTTTGCATTGCAAACCTTTCTAGTACCTTCTTCATGTAATCTTCTTGGGATAGCTTTATTGTCTTCGTCGTCCTGTCCCTTGATATTTTCATACCAAGTATCCTCTTTGCAACACCTAAATATTTCATTGAAAAAGATTTGGACAGCTCCTCTTTTAGGTCTTTGATGTCCTGCATGTTAGCACTTGCAATCAACATGTCATCAACATACAACATTAGGATGATGAATTTCCCATCTCCCAAATTCTTCGTGTAGACGCAGTGATCCGAGTTGCATCTTGTGAATCCATGATCCAACATCCATCGATCAAACTTCAAGTACCATTGTCTTTATGCTTGCTTTAAACCATACAAGCTCTTCTTTAATCTGCAAACCATTTTCTCCTTACCTTTTACTTCATACCCCTTTGGTTGAAGCATGTAGATTTCCTCCTCTAAGTCACCGTGAGGGAATGCCGTATTTACATCCATTTGCTCGAGATTTAGATCATGAGCAGCCACAAGGCTTAAGAAAAGCCTAATTGAGTTCATTTTTACAACAGGAGAAAATATTTCATTGAAGTCAATACCTTTCTTTTGAGAAAAACCTTTTACCACAAGCCTAGACTTGTACCTTTTCTTCCCACCTTCTTCTTCCTTCAGCTTGTACACCCATTTGTTTTGAAGTGCCCGCTTACCTTTAGGCAACTCAACCAACTCCCATGTTTGGTTGCGATGTAGTGAGTCCATCTCCACTTGCATGCTCTTCGTCCATTCTTCTTTGGATTCATGTTGCATAGCTTCTTCGTATGATTCCGGCTCTCCAGAATCTGAGATCAAGAGATGGTTGAAGGAAGGAACAAACCTTTCTGGAGGTCTACTTGCTCTTGTAGATCTTCGGGGAATAGGTTGAGGCTCCTCATTTGGTTGACGTCGTTGCACATTGTCACCATTTGCAGTCCTTGAGTCTTCACCGTTCCTCAAGCTCCATGTACTCATCACCTGTATCTTTTGTTTGTTTTCTTTCCAAGTAATCTTTGTACATATTTTGTTCGTTAAAAATTACATCCCTACTCCTTAAGATTTTACCATCTTCAGGATTCCATAGGCGATACCCAAAGTCACCTTCTCCATAGCCAATGAAGAAACACTTTTTGGATTTTGCATCTAGCTTTGATCTTAGGCTTCTATCTATGTGCATGAAAGCCTCACACCCAAACACTTTGAGAAATGCATAATTCACCGGTTTACCTGTCCATGCCTCTTCTAGAACTCCCCCATCCAATGCCGTTGAGGGTGACCGATTGATTAAGTACACAGACGTACTTACTGCTTCCGCCCAAAGCTCAAGCGGTAAGCCTGCATGTAGCCGCATGCTTCGTGCTCGCTCCATGATTGTCCTGTTCATCCTTTCCGAAATACCATTTGTTGAGGTGTCCTTGGGGTTGTCCTTTGCCTCCGAATGCCATTGCTAGCACAAAAGCTTTCAAAAGCTTGGCTGCAATATTCACCTCCATTGTCGGATCTGAGGCATTTAACCTTGGTACCTGTTTCAGTCTCCACAAAGGCTTTCCACCTTTGAAATATGGAAAATACATCGGATTTATTCTTCATGACATAAACCCATGTTTTTCTAGTCGCATCGTCTATGAATGTTACATAGTACAATGAGCCACCAAGTGATGGTGTACTTGCAGGACCCCAAACATCAGAATGAACCAACTCAAGTTTTTTATTTTTTCTTTCATTTCTTGATTTTTGAAAATTTACCCTCTTTTGTTTACCATAAACACAATCTTCACAGAACTCTAAGTCCACTTCTTTCAAACCTGGTAGAAGCTTCTTTGTTTGAAGGATTTGCATTCCTTTGTCACTCATATGCCCAAGTCGGTAGGCACTGTCAACTTTTGTAGTTGTTGCACAAGCTGAAGGTTGCGTGCTAACAGTACACAAGTAAAGTGTACCGACTTTTTCTCCCTTGGCAACCACCAAAGATCCCTTTGAGATCTTCCACCGTTTGTTTCCGAATGCAATGTTGTGACCTTCATCGTCCAATTGTCCTGTAGAGATCAAATTTTTGCGAAGAGAAGGAACATGCCTAACATCTTTAAGCTTCCATTCATTTTCGTTAGTAGTTTTGACAGAAACTGTACCTTTGCCGACAATCTCACAAGCTTCATCATCTCCCAAGTATACATACCCAAAATTACCTTTGGTGTAGTCTTGGAAATGTTGCTTATGTGGTGTCGCATGGAATGAAGCCCCGGAGTCTACTATCCAGGAATTAGACACATTGTCTAATGAGAGAATTAGAGCATCTTGCTATACTTTACCTGCCACATTGGCATCCGATGTTGGCTTGTTGTCTTGAGACTCTGTCTCCTTCTTCTTCTTGGACTAGCAATCCATCTTGACGTGGCCCTTCTTGCCGCAGTTCCAACATTCAAGAACTGACTTTGTGCATGACTTGCTCCGCCTTGAGTGATCATGACCCTTTTGGTTTTTGAACCTCTCCTTAGGCCTTCCTCTTGTTTCCACTGATAGTGCAGCACTTGATGATTCTCCTGTGCTTCTCCTTCGCATTTCCTCGCTTAGGAGAACACCCACAACATCATCAAACTTAAGAGCATTTGTGCCAGAGATAGAATTACTTACAGCCATCACAAGGCTGTCCCAACTATCTGGTAGAGATGATAGTATAAGGAGAGCTCGCACTTCGTCATCAAAATTGATTTTCACTGATCGAAGTTGACTTATGTTTGTGTTAAAGTCATTTAGGTGTTCTGCAACTGAACCATTCTCTGGCATCTTTAGATTGAACAAGCGCTTCATAAGAAATACCTTATTGGATGCCGATGGTTTCTCGTAGAAGTCGTCAAGTGACTTCATCAAGTCCTCCGTGGTCTTCATCTCCGAAACATTGAAGGCCACCGTTGATGCCAAGCTTAACTGGATTGTTCCCAGTGCCTTTCGATCAAGGACAATCCATGCTTCATCTGCCATTGTTGCGGGCTTCTTCGCAAGACCGCCTAGTGGCAAATAGAGGTCCTTCTAGTAGAGATAGTCTTCAATCTGCATCTTCCAATGTTGGTAGTTTTTGCCGTTGAACTTCTCAATCTTGAGCTTCCCTTCCTCCGCCATAACTCCCACTCAATTCAAGGAATCCTTTCCTTGAGATAATTTAGCTACGAGCAAACCTTGCTCTGATACCAGTTGTTAGAAAATAAGACGTAGCTAAATAGATTTTTGAGTAGATTACTTAATGGAGAGAGATAGATTTCACACACAAGAGATTATAGAGTAGAGAGAGAGAGAGAGAGAGAGAGAGAGAGAGTACACACGATATACGTGGTTCACTAGCCCATCCACGGGAAAGCAGCCACTCAATGGCTTTAGCACTTCAAAAGAAGAAGTAGTTTACAAAGGGATTAAACCCTTAATAGAGCTCCCGCCTTGCTTCACTCTCACCACCTCACACTCACCTTGTTGCATCAACTTCACACTCTGAAATGTGTGTAGAAATGGCCTCCTTTTATAGGCCAAAAGGGCTGCCCTCTCTTATGAGAGGCAGCCATGTGTAGCCGCCCTTGTGCGAATAAGTCCAAATCGGACCCTCCAATCCGCCCATGTGTGGCCGCCCTTGAGAAGACAAGTCCGCTTTTGAATTCGGCCACCGGCCACCGGCCACCGGCCATTGACTTCTGACCACCGGCCATCGGCCATTGACTTCCGACCACCGGCCATCGGCCATTGACTATCGACCACCGGCCAACCGACCGGTTGTTTTCCGACCACTTTCCGACCGCCGGCCGGCCATAATATTCCTGCGAAAAATAATATTCCGGCGGAAAAAAAAGTCTCGAGGCCTCTAAAGTTGCCCCTGATTCTTGTCCATGAAAATTTTGGTTTCCGGTGAGTGATTTTCCTTCACGCACGATGGCTTCTCCTCATAATGGGGGCCTTACAAATGTGCGCTTTTACCACAGAAAATTACAAGGGTAAATCAGGCTCCATACTTAACATTGTGTGCTCTCTGTGATGTGCAACTGCATTCATAGCATATACACTATTTAGAATGTAGTTGGCATGCACATTGTTGATGGGGTCAACATGGGGAGGGGGTTGACCACGTTGATCGTGTTGTTTGCAATTTCCCATAAGCATGGTAAATATGTGAATGAGAGAAAACTCAAGGAATAACTTTAGAAAATAGATAGTTAATTAGCGTGACTTACGCATGAATGAATGAATGAAACTAGTGTTCTTCTGGCTATTTATTAAAAAAAACACAAGCGTCTTTACTTCAAAGGTCATTCACACCATGTCCTTCGCAATATTTTCACTTAAAATATTACGAAGAAAAAAAATCAATGAAAGATTAACCACCATTGATTGACTTGCCTTCAAAAATTAAACATAGTATGACCATCCAATAAGTTTAGGTGTGCCATTACATAGAAATAGTTTGATATGGAGTAATCAATACAAGTCGGGATTTAGGTTCTCGGTGGTCGCAAATCATGTGGGTGTTGTGCTACTGGGGCGTGTGCAGGTGGGGGCCCCATAGGCAGTGTGGAAAATAGTGGTCGATAGAGCGGTTGACCATACCTTGGCCAACTAGGAACTATGACTGAAAGTCTACTCGGAGGAGGAGCAAATGGCAAAACGACTCTTGGCAACATCGTAAAGGAGACAGGGTGGTTGTGACTGTGCTCTACGTGATACCTCACCCACATGATGAGTAAATCCTAGATCAGTAGGAAGCCACTGCTGCACTTGAATATGTGCCAAAAACAATTTCTTGTCTCGATCAATGCTAATGCAATGTCGTTGCTCGGACTCCATTGCCAAGCCACCACAACCTGCAAGACTATCTAAAACTGCATCCCCAACCTTTGTGAAGGTACCCAACAACAACTTGTTTACAAAAGCACAAACATTAGTAGACAATTCAATGGCGCATTAGCAAACTAGTTCAATGGCAAAAATAGAGCATAATAGTGCCCTCCTAGACTTACCGAGCAAAGAACTCTCTCTTCTCCACTCCATGCCGAAATGGTGCTCCAAGGACATCTAGCATCCATGGCAAGTCCCATGGTGGCTCTCAGATAATGTCACAATCAAACTCAAACCCATCGTTGTCAGCTGCCACATCTCCTGCTTGACGATCATATAGTGGAATCACTGGACGGCCGCCAATTTTATGTGTGAACATGACTAGCAATAAGGTCGCCACCTGCAATATGGGTACTGTTTCAAACAAAACACACATCGATATCTACCAACCATGAAATTCGTGGAGAAATCGTTGAGAACTTACTAAATCCGTGACGTCATCTATCACAACGTATTGCATGACATCATACGAAGAAAAATAGAGCACAGATGGCAAAAATCCTACAAACGGCCTCCTCGGTGATGAGTGCCATGTGGTCTGCCTGACACACCATGACTACTGCGCCATCCGATAGTAAAAACTTTGCAGCCAAGTGAACACATTGGCAACAAGCTTGATAGAAAATGCATTCCATCGGGGTATGCCACCAATGACAGAATCAAGTTTGCAATGTGTGGGAAGGTATGCCCATGTAAGTCGCACCCGTCCAAGCCACTAATCAGGCTCCATTTTTCCAGAGTGTGAGAGAGACCCAATCAAACATTGGATCACTCAAAGTCTCCTGCAATACATAAATACCATGCAAAAGAAGAATGAGAGAGTGCTTACCGAATTCAAAGTGGATACCAAAGTGTCATAAACTCACTTAGAAGAAATCTTTAGATCCATGATAGCCTTTCGTAGATGACATACATCAGCAGCAAGTACTGCGAGATGTATTGGGACTACCCCAACACTTAAAATTTCTGCCATTTGTGCATCAGAGAGAGCCAAAACTGTGTCAAACGCAAAAGTTAATGAAATGTTAGGTACCACAATTTTGTTGTTGTCAAAACAAGCATTTGTTTGTGGTGCATTTCTTACCTAGTGGAAAGGATTCAAGTGGTTCGGGTGGCCAAATAGAAACTGGGTGGCTGCCCTCTCTTTCTTCAAGGAGAAAAAGAAACCATTTAGCAAAAGCAAGGTCATCGATTGTGATTGATGTTGAGGATGAATCGACACATAGGCCATAGTACAATGCAAAAGAACGAGACCGTACAACACACAGAAGGCCAAGGAAGGTCATTTTCACGGAAGATTCAGGGTAATAGATAGGAGTGAGAATTCCAAAGAGAAGATGAAGTTTTGTGTTTTGGAAGATTCAGGGTAATAGATAGGAGTGAGAATTCCAAAGAGAAGATGAAGTTTTGTGTTCTCACTCTATGCCCTCATGAAGCCTCATGAAGGCGCCTCTGAGTCAGTTTTCCTTTTCGTGTGCTGCACTGCTGCCAACCGATCACTCTCTCTCTCTCTCTCTCTCTCTCTCTCTCTCTCTCTCTCTCTCTCTCTCTCTCTCTCTCTCTCTCTCTCTCTCTCACACACACACACACACACACACACACACACACACACACACACACACAGAGTGACACAACCCACTCCCTTTCGCCTTCCTTATGTAGGAGCTTAGGTAACAATGCTTACGGTTGCAGATTGCAACAGGAGGCGACGCGTCTCTGTGTGTGTGTGTGGGTGTGGGTGTGTGTGTGTGTGTGTGTGTGTGTGTGAGAGAGAGAGAGAGAGAGAGAGAGAGAGAGTCATGCCAATGCTTGGAGAGAGAGAGGGAGCCTTATGTAGGTATTAGGCAACTACTAACAATGCTTACGGTTGCAAATTGCAACAGGAGGCGAAGCCCATAGTGTGTGTGTGTGTGTGTGAGTGAGAGAGAGAGAGAGAGAGAGAGAGAGAGAGAGAGAGAGAGAGAGAGAGAGAGAGAGAGAAAGATTTCTGCTACCCACGGCCACTACAATAGTGTTCAAGAAAATCAATTTCACAAACATACAAAATTCTCTTTAGAGTAGTTTTAAAGAGAATTTTTCAAAACAAGCAAATTTTTTAACTCTAAATTATTGAATCTTCTAAGCAGAATTTTTGCTTCTCCTGTAGACATGTAGTAGTGTTAGTGTGTATACGCGCTTCACCAGGGGCACTTTTCTCCCACTGGGTTTTTTCCCCTGGACATCTGGTGTGAAAGGACACCTTATCTCTTAGGGTCTCATATAAGCTTTGTAGCTCTGAGTTTGTATATACTCTATTATTCTAATACAGAGAGAGACTACAGAGATCTCGTACGCAAGCTCTGTGTCTTCTCCTTCTCCATCTTCGTCCTACTCCGAGTTGTTGTCTTCCTTCTGTTTCCTGTTTCATCATCTTCAACAATTGGTATCAGAGCAAGGTGATTTCCAGAGCCTCTACTTGCGTTTTCGCGTCCGCGCGCGCAATCGCAGTTTTCAGGCAGTTTTCGAAAAATTTGCTCGTGGGAGCATCCTCGACGTTTCGGGAGTATTCTGAATAGGCGACTTGGGGTTTTACCCCCCTTTTGAAGCCGTTCGAGCCCTCAGAATTTTGTTCTGAGCAACGTAGCAGAAGTTACTTTTCGGAGGCGTTTAGATCAAAAGGGTGTGCTTTTTGATAGATTTTCTTCAGGTAAACAATTCTTTTGGGAAGCAGCTTGTCTTAGCTTTGTGCTGAGATTTTGTGTAGAGTTTTGCTTACATTGGAGAGGAGATTTGTGAATCTCTTGGAGGTTCTTTTGCTCTCTTGTGTGCATCTACAGTTTGGCTCAATCTACGGAGAAAGAGATTTTTGGTGCGTTTACATCCGAAGACAAATTTGATGGTACCAACTATTCTCTTTGGTCATTTATGGCCAAAAATGTTTTGGTTGGTAAAGGATTGTGGGATTATGTATCTGGAGATGAAGTTCGTCCAGGTAGCATTGCACCTTCCACGCCTGGTCGTGGCTGGTCGTGGTGCAACTGTTGGTGCAGGACCCTCACAAGTCACTCCAGAGCAAAAGAAATGGGATACTAAAGATGCACAAGCTATGGTTGTGATTGCCTTAACCATAAAGAGGACAATCACACCACATATCAAATCTTGTAGAACTTCTGAGGATGCTTGGAACACTCTGCAAGTTATGTTTGGAGGAAGAAACGCTGCCAGAATAGAGTTTTTGAAGAAACAACTTGACAAAATACAGTTGGACGAAGGTGATGATATCGTCGAGCATCTTACAAAAATCAGGGATCTTAAAGAGCAATTGCTTAGCATTGATGAAGTGATTCCAGAGAAGGACTTGGTTTCCAAAACACTCAATTCACTACCACCATCTTATTTGACTTTTCATATTTCTTTGACTCTGTCTTTGCAAGCTAATCCTGAGCCTCTTCATTTTGAAGAGTTAGTGGCTTTGCTATTGCAGGAGGATCAATCACGTAAGAACAAGTCTTTACAGGTGGATGGTATGGATCATTCTCTTGTTGTACAGAACAAAAACAAGGGTAAAGAGAGTGCTCATCACTCCAAGTCTGGTGCAGGACAGTCTTCAGAGAAGTCTAAAGGTGATTCCGACAAGTCCAAGAAGAAAGGTAAATGTCACTACTGCAAGAAACCTGGTCACTACATTAGTGAGTGTAAAAAGCGAATTGCTAAAGAAAAGAAGAAAGAGTCAAGTTTGGTTGTTTCAGCTTCGGGTGATTCTTCTACAGCTAAAGAAGAGTCTGCAAACTTTGTGCAGGATTCTTATGCTTTCTTAGTATATTCAGATTTTTCTGCTTACAATGTTGACGAGACACAAATGATTTGGTACCTTGATAGTGGTGCATCCAGGCATATTACTTCAAGGAAGGATTTGTTTTGTTCATTGGATGCAGCTCCAGCAGGAAAGAAGGTGACATGTGCAAATAATGCTTCTTATCCAATCAAAGGCGTTGGTAAGATATTGATTACCATTTCAGATGGTTCAGATTTATGCTTGCCAGATGTCTTATATGTTCCAGGGATCAAGAAGAATTTGTTGTTTGTATCCTCTCTTGCAAAAAATGGTCTTCGGGTCATTTTTGAGGATGACAGATGTGTTGTACGAGATCGAGAGAATGGTTATTCTCTTATCACTACAGGTACACTGGAAAATGGACTATTTGTGCTAGATCGTTATGAAAAGCAGATTCAGGTATGTATTGCAGAAACAAAGACTCATGCCATGCAGGATGCTGAGTTGTGGCATGCTAGATTTGGGCATGTTGGTTATGGCAGTTTGATGACTTTACAACGTCATAATATGGTGCATGATTTGTATTTATTGGAGATGCCACCAAGACATGTATGTGAAGGTTGCGTTCTTGGAAAGATGCACAGATTTTCATTTTCGCAGGATGGTTCAGTTAAAGGGACACGAAAGTTGCAGCTTGTACACAGTGATGTATGTGGTCCTATGAGGACGCCATCTTTGGGAAACAGCCTTTATTTTGTGACTTTCATTGATGACTTTTCCAGGTTTTGTTGGGTGTATCCACTCAAAGCAAAGTCAGATGTGTTTGCAGTTTTTCAACATTATGTCGCCATGGTTGAAAATGAAACAGGTTGCAAAGTACAGACTCTTCGTACCGATCGAGGAGGTGAATACATGTCAGGTGCATTTAAGGATTTTTTGGGAAAGAAAGGCATTAAACACCAATGCACTATGCCATACACACCACAACAGAATGGTGTTGCAGAAAGGAAGAACAGGTCTTTAATGGAGACAGCTAGATGTATGCTCAAGGCTAAGAGTTTGCCTCATAAGCTATGGATGGAGGCAGTTGCTTGTGCAGCACATGTTTTGAACAGGTGTCCTACTCGTGCCTTGAAGACCATTACTCCATATGAAGCTTGGTATGATAGAAAACCTTCAGTCAGTTATCTTCGTGTTTTTGGTTGTCTTGCTTATGCTCACATCCCTCAACAGTTACGTGGGAAGCTTGATGATAAGGCAATCAAATGTATATTTGTGGGGTACAGTAGTGGAAGTAAAGGTTATAGACTTTACAATCCTGCTACAAACAAGATTTTTGAAAGTCGTGATGTAATTTTTGCAGAAACTACTGCTCAACCTATAGTTGCTTTTGATGTACCTCATATGCAGACACATGATGTATTTGAAGGTTTGCTTCCTTCTTTTGTGGAGAATGAAGAATCACAACAGGTTGATAATCTTGATCAATCTTTTGATCAGCATGTGACACCTCATGATGTAGAGGAAATTGTGCGTGAAGAGCAAGAAGTTCTCAGGGAAGAAAGAACCTTGCCTAAATGGGTTCAAAAAACTTTGCAGGATAGCAAGTTGGATGCACCGTTGCCACGAAAAACACGTGCTGGTACTGCTTTTGGCAGAGAGCAAGTAGATTTGGCTTGCTTTAGCACTCTTTGTGATGCAGATGAGCCTGATTCATTTGAACAATCTTTAGAGTGTGTTCAGTGAAAAGATGCTATGCAGCAAGAAATTGATTCTATTCATAAGAATCATACATGGGATCTAGTGGACTTGCCTACAGGTAAAAAGCCTATTGGTACAAAGTGGGTTTTTAAGGTAAAAAGGAAACAAGATGGTACTTTTGACAGGTACAAAGCAAGGCTTGTGGCAAAAGGCTATGCGCAATAGAAAGGCATAGATTATGATGAAACCTTTGCTCCTACTTCTCGTGTGTCCACAGTTAGATCACTAGTTGCAATTACTGCTCATCATGGTTGGAAAGTGCATCAGTTGGATATCAAAACTACTTTTCTGAATGGTGACTTGCAGGAAGAAGTTTACGTAAGTCAACCAAGTGGTTTTGTTGTAAAAGGTCAAGAGCAAAAGGCATGTAGATTGCGTAAAGCTTTGTATGGTCTCAAATAGGCTCCAAGAGCATGGTATGAGAAGATACATACTTATTTGATTGGCCAGGGATTTCAAAATAGTCCAACAGAAAGTACTTTGTATGTCAAAAAGAGAGATGGAGTTCTCATGATGCTAACACTTTATGTGGATGATATGCTTCTTACAGGCAATACTGCAGATGAAATTGAAGCGTTTAAAGATTCTTTGAGAAAAACCTTTGAGATGTCTGATCTTGGTTTGCTACATTATTACTTGGGTATTCAGTTTGTGCAATTAGAGGATGGCATATACATGCTGCAGGCAAAATATTTGCATAAAATTTTGGACAAGTTTGGTATGCAGAATTGTAAACCAATCTCTACACCCGTAGAAACTGGATCAAAGTTGAGCATGCACGATGCTGGAGAACCTTTTGATGTACATACTTATGCAGCAGCGGTTGGTTGCTTGATATATTTGGCAGGCAACACTCGTCCAGACATTCAATTTGGGGTTTCACAAGCAAGCAGATTTATGCACAGCCCAGGTATGCATCATTGGCAGGCTGTGAAGCGCATACTTGGTTACCTTTCAGGTACCCCTAATCTTTCCATGTTCTTTCCAAGGGGGGATATGTATGGAAAGCACAGTTCTATGCAGCTTCTTGGTTACATCGATTTAGATTGGGCTGGTGATTTTGACACACGACATTCCACAAGTGGGAATTGTTTTTTCCTTGGAAATGCATGTATATCTTGGCTAAGCAAGAAGCAACCCACAGTGGCTACATCAACTTGTGAAGCTGAGTACAGGGCAGCTTTCACGGCAACAGTTGATTGTGTATGGATACGCAGGTTATTGGCAGATCTTTGTGAGTGTCAACATGCACCCACTACCATTTTCATTGACAGTCAGAGTGCTATGGCAGTTGCAAGGAATCCAGTATTTCATGCAAGAACAAAGCACATAGAGGTTCACTACCACTATGTCAGGGAAAGGCTACATGCAGGGGAGATCACACTAACTTACTGTCCTACACAGGATAACATTGCAGATCTATTTACGAAGGCGTTATCACGAGAAAATTTTGAAGCTTTTCGAAAAGCTTTGGGCTTACTCTCATACACATGATGATCTGCTACCTTGTACGGATTCACACTATCACTACAGGGGGGATTTGTAGACATGTAGTAGTGTTAGTGTGTATATCCGCTTCACCAGGGGCACTTTTCTCCCACTGGGTTTTTCCCCCTGGACATCTAGTGTGAAAGGACACCTTATCTCTTAGGGTCTCATATAAGCTTTGTAGCTCTGAGTTTGTATATACTCTATTATTCTAATACAGAGAGACAGACTACAGAGATCTCGTACGCAAGCTCTGTGTCGTCTCCTTCTCCATCTTCTTCCTACTCTGAGTTGTTGTCTTCCTTCTGTTTCCTGTTTCATCATCTTCAACATCTCCCTTTCCCTTCAGTCGGCTGTTTTGTTTTTTTAAACCCCCGGCTCAAGGCCAAGCTAAGACACAGTTTTTCAAACATTGATGCACACAGAGAGAGAGAGAGAGAGAGAGAGAGAGAGAGAGAGAGAGAGAGAGAGAGAGAGAGAGAGAGATAGAGAGAGATCATACATTAAAGAAGACGAAGGAGAATGTTTGCGTTGGAGATAGGGGGTGACGAAGATTGTGTTCTCATGCACGAGAATTGACGATGAATTGCTAGCGCAATAACTAGGCGGGATGACTTGCATTGAGTAGTGGAGTGGGGGAGGCAACTCCGGGGGGGGGGCAAATTTAGGACTCCAGGAGGACCACAAAGATCAATGCTACTTGAGGAGGACCACGGAGGTCAGCGTCTTGCCTTTCAGTGCGAAAGCTGCTCTTATCAGACTATTATCGGGGTGCCAATGTCGTTTTCAAACCTCGCATCGTGGTAGCCTCAAAGTTCAAACAAAAGAGGAAGCATCCAAAATTTGCTCATTTGCTCATCCAAACTTGGTCAACAATTTTTCTTCACTCCTTTCAGCCATTGTCCACAAAAAAAAACCAAGGTTTAATGTATTTTTAATCAACAAAACCTTGAGCAGATTCTTTAGACGACGAGAGCTAAATTTCTACACATTTCAAGTTAGCAGCTCTATATAAAGGGGGAAAGGATCCCCTCTCCCTCTACACAAACATGTGTCGCATACTCTTGCTGCAGGCGAGTGTTCCCTACAGCCTGACGACACAGGTGACTCAACGTGAGAGAGAGAGAGAGAGAGAGAGAGAGAGAGAGAGAGAGAGAGAGAGAGAGAGAGAGAGAGAGAGAGAGAGAGAGAGAGAGAGAGAGAGAGAGAGAGAGAGAGAGAGAGAGAGAGAGAGAGAGAGGAATGCTCATCATGTCCGAATCTTGTGCATGAAGAGGCGGACAATAGTTGGGACCATTATGGAGTCTGATGTGGAGAGAAAAAGAGTCAAAGATCAAATGATAGCATTTAGACACTTAGAGAGCCAATATAGAGAGCGATCATTAGACACTTAGAGAGCGATCATTACATATTACAAAGATTTCCACTTACCTTATAATTGCAGGTATATTGAGAGAAAAATGTAAAAATTTAAAAAGATGAAAAGTAGAGTATTAACCAATTGAGAGGCAAACCTCCTTCGGCCACGTGTCCCTACGTTCATGAAAAGAAAGGAATTCTAACATTTTTACCCTTGCAAAGGACATTTTAAGAGGCTTCCCCTTATCACACCGTGTGGGGAGATTTTGCATGCCCTCTTTGCGGTTTCCACCCGCCAAAGCCGACACGGATTCGAGTTTTCCACTTGGCAAAAGAAGACCCATTGCGAAGGGCATAGCTAGTAAATGAGCAATCTCCGAGCTGCAGCTTGCCTAACTATCTCTACACGTTTAGCCCCTAAAAGCCTGAATGTCCAGGAAAGCTAGCCCTAACGTTGCATTTTTCTCCCACCACGGTGCTGTCTTTATTTCACTGCAGCTTGAGCAACATTTTGTGAGTTTCCTTCCATGGAATGGAGGTAGTTGTGGCAAGTATAGGGTTGCCCCCATTCCTTAGAGAGAGAGAGAGAGAGAGAGAGAGAGAGAGAGAGAGAGATGAAATGATATGAAATGTTGTATTAGCGTCTGCAAAAGGCCCAAATAACCTATGCGACCAAAAGGTTACATGTATGAGTGGCCACAGAGGGAAAAAACCACACACACACACACACTGAGAGAGAGGGGGGGAGAGAGAGAGAGAGAGAGAGAGAGAGAGAGAGAGAGAGAGAGAGAGAGAGAGAGAGAGAGAGAGAGAGAGAGAGAGAGAGAGAGAGAGAGAGAGAGAGAGAGAGATGAAATAGGCATTGAAATGTTATATTAACGTCTTCAAGAGGCCAAAATGAGCTATGAGACCAGAAGGTTACATCCATGTGTGTCCACATAGAGAGAGAGAGAGAGAGAGAGAGAGAGAGAGAGAGAGAGAGAGAGAGAGAGAGAGAGAGAGAGAGAGAGAGAGAGAGAGAGGGATGCCCATCATTGCTAGCATGGATGCAGCATAGAGGAAAGGTCCAAATGACCACATAGGAAAAAACCATAATTAACTTGCACATTTATATGCACATGCAACTACTTGCTTTGCTCCCTTAACATGCAAGCGAAAGGTGTCTTTTATGCCATGGGGGTAGCTGGGGAACTTGCCTAGAGGCAGGCACATGAAGTGGGTGTTCTGAGTGGAGAGCTCGGCAAGGTGGGAGGGACCTGAAGGTCGTGTGCTATTGTGGAGTGAAAAGCAAGTTTGTATCGCTATTGAAGTGAGGTCATTCCGAAGCAAGGTAGGGCGATACAAACGTGCCTTCACTCATGCAACTTCAATTGTTCATTCCAAAATAGCGGTGCAAGGAAAAGGTCCAGATGACCACGGAGGAATTTGAGGATGCAAAAACAAATATCAGTAGGTTAATGGCGATCCTATCCTATGATATCCAATACCCAAGCTCAGTGGCCCTGTCAGTCAGTGTACCTCTAGTATAGGTGGACTTTGAAGTCTATTGTGGTGCCTGCTCATCTAAATGCCAGGTATGTAGTATGAAAAAATCAGTGATCCCCCTCTGTGAGTGTCTCCTACTGTCTGGTCTCCTCAAGAGGCTATCCCTTGTCTGCTCCGCTTTAATAAAAATAGCCCAAGCCATCTCTGATCCTGGTATCTCCTAACTTTGGCCAGTGGTCCATTGAATAGGCAGTGGAACCAAGGGGTTTGAGGGTAAGAGGGGCCATGCTGCTGTCGAAGGCGGATCTGTTTTACTAGTACTAAGAAATGGCGAAAGAGTCAAATTTCAGACTTCCATTTTAGAGGAGGCAGCTAAGAAAACTAGTCACTCTTTGTTTCAAGGCTAAGGTGATTGAAGAGAAATGCATTGTAGACAAAGCACGTGAAGTCTTAAAGGTTGAGCATCACCATGTGGGGGTGTATGAGGTGCACATCAAGGATGAGCCCTATTGCATATGCCTTGATTTCATCCATAGGGAGTCCAAGAAAAAATCTTATTTGGCTTCTAAGCACTTGTACTTCATTTTCTTGAGAGTTGTTGGATTGTGCCAAAATGAAAACATGTTCATACATCAACCCATGCTAAGCCTAAAATTGTACAATTTTGTGACGCCATGTAATGTAGCTAGCGAAGTTGATATAGGCTGGGTAGGAATTGAAGCTTTGGCAAAGATGTTTTGGATTATCTTGGGTTATAAAAATTTTAATCTCTCTTTTTGTTAGCACTAATCTTGATGTAAATTGATTTAAGTGTATACTTCTCTCTCTCTCACACATACACACACACACACACAGAGGAAGATAGAGGGTCAAGGGAGGAAAAAAGGGAGCAAAAGCGATGGTGACGACAATGTGGGATCGATGTGTGTTTGCTAAGGAAAAAAATGAGAGAGAGAGAGAGAGAGAGAGAGAGAGAGAGAGAGAGAGAGAGAGAGAGAGAGAGAGAGAGAGAGAGAGAGAATAAAAGTGAGAGGAGAGGAAAGAATCTTTTTGGAATCTGCTCGCCGAATTCCAAGAAAATGCTCGCCAAAAAATATCCCCCCGACAAAGGACTCGTTCGGGCAGTGTCTAGAACCCATGCTCATGTGTGTAGTGTCTTTGTCTACAAGCTTGCAGCAAAGGTGGGATCAAATGTGCCTTCAAGCACCAATTTTGCACGTATTTTGAAATACATGTGTGAAATCTCTATTGGACTATTGAATCTCTACTTGAGATCTTTCTTCTCCTCCTTAGTGGTAGTGTTTAGAAAGGCCTTGAGAAGATCGAGTTCAAACACTCAAATGTTGTGGGAACATCAACTTCGGAAATGCAAAGCCAAGAAGTGGGTTTAAGTGGGAACGGTAGCTTCAAAAAATGAATTCCAAACTAAAACATATTCCAATAACCCAGAACAGGTCGTTGACGAGATGGGCCAAGGAAAGTAATGCATGCACATTCATTGGGCCAGGGCAAATATGGCGTATCTTACTACAAGCCACAGTCAATGGGGCCCATGAGCAGCAAATTGGTGTATTTAAGCCATTGCAGAATGGGATGAGGAGTTGAGACTAAGAGTCATTAGTGAGCTAGGCTATGGTAGTGAAGCCTTAAGCTCACCATGATGCTAGGGTTAGTGTTAGAGCAATGGAAATTAAGGTTAGGATATAGCTTAGGGCAAAAACATACATGTAGAGTGTCGACACAATGATGATAGCCCAAAGTGCAAAGATTGATTAAAAATAGCCTCTCAAATAGGCTTCTTTACATCCATTGATTAGAGAGGCTTGGTGCTTTACAAAATAGGCTTGGTGCTTTACATCCATTGATTAGAGAGGTTGCATCCCTTTCCTATTGGACCATCTCATCATTGATCTTTTCCTAGGTGGCTAGAGGGCTTTACCCTAACAATATAAACCTATAAAGTTGATGCAAAATTGGAATTGTACACTTATATTTGGACCTAAGCTTGAAACATATCATACTTATTGAGTGAAATCTAGCATAATATTAACTCAAAATGAGTCCGATTTTGGTATAATGGAAAATCACTCTAGCCTTTCTGTTGTTTGCTATTTGTGGCATTATGTGCCCCAAAACTCAAGGGAGTAGAGTTTCACAGTGAGAAATCCCATAAACAAACTCAAAAGTTCCTTTTGATTACAAAAACACTTCCAAAATATTCATCAAAATGTGAATTTTACTAGCAAATCAACATAGAATTTTCCATAAATGGGCCATAGCTTCCAATAGATAGGCTTTCCATTTTTTAGAAGCATGAAAACACCTTTAGAACTATCTGTGCTAGCCATGTAGCACTTTAGAGGTCATTGAGCCGTGTTTTAGGGTGATTTAATGCCAATTTCATGAAAATTGACAAAAAAAGCACACTTTTTTTATTTGGCTCAAGTTACATTTAAAAATGTTATCTAAACCCAGCTATGAAGGTGGAATTAGTAGCCTATGATAATTTCAAGTTGTTTCCATTTCACAAGCTAGCTTTGTGGATATAGAGCACTTTAAAACCTCCTTCGCATCTCAAGCAATAATTCTAGGAAGTTGTTAAGAGGACACAAAAGTTCCCAAGGACATAAAAGTTCCATGCCACCAATTTAGTCCTAAGGTATTCTGATCTCTTTAGAATCACTCAATGTATTAATGAAAGTTCAATTTGGTTGGCTATTCTTGAGATTTCGAAATTCACAATGCATCCCAAACTAGTCTTCTTCACCCTTAAAGATTCTTTGCCTACACTCTCCCATCGATCACCCATTCATTTTAGAAAAAGGTTTTAAAATTCATGTTCCCAATACCATCATAGACCATCATGACACTTTCACTCATTGTGGCATGTTGCATCTTAAGTATTTGGTTTAGTATAAGAATCATGATTTTGGAAGTGCTAAATGGATGCTCAAGAGTTTTTTGTCTCTCGTCCTAATATCTAGGAAGCATATTGAAATTCAAGAAATTGAACTTTGTTTTAGCTTGAAGTCTGCTTCTTTCTTGATGACTATGGTGTTTCATACTTGAGATTGGCCTTTCACCGTCTATTCAGTCAAAATTTGACGTCGAAGCTTGCCTTTTTTAATTGATAATTTGTGGTCTTTCACACCTAAGGTTTGACCTTTGACCAATAGTTTGCGATATTTTATAACCAAGGTTCACTCTGTAACAGCTATTCAATGCATTATCTATAACAAAATTTTATTGAAGTTCACGCTTTCAATTGTGTAAAGAATGATTACTTTCTTACTATTGTCATGATCTTGTTTTGTCTTTCTTAATGGGCATTCAAATGTTATTTTCTTAACTTTTTTATGAACATTGGGACATTCACTCGAACTACTTCACTTGATCCAACTTGTAAATTGCCAATTCTTTCTCGGTTCTTTAATCAAGGATAGTTGCTTTTGTATCTAGAAGGAATGTCTTTATTTCCCTAATGCCATTATTTTTGGACAAATTTATCATCTAATTATTCTATAAAATAATTGAAAAGAAGTAGAGTAAATAGAAGTCAACTTTACCTTATCTATCTTAAGAGTTTAGGTGAAAAGCAAACTTTTTTAGTTTTGCTAGATATTGTAAGTATATAAAAGAAAATGTATTACTAAAATTGCATAGCCATGTGCGAACAATTTCTTAGTAGCGAACCTGTTTTTGACACTTTGCGACGAATTCAAGCGCTTTGAGAGAATTCTAAGCAAGTGACCCAAAGTTTTACCCCCCTTTTTCAAATCCAATGAAGAAGTCAAAACCTCCATCATAGCAACCCTATAGGATATGCACTTTTGGCCCTTCTATGCTATGTTTTGACTTGGTTGTGGGGTAGGCACACTACTAAGTGTTGCCTCCACACACTAGGTAGTGTGTTGATCTTGGGAATAGGTCGGGTGTCCCACACACACCCTCAAACTTTTGCATTACATGTAATAGTTTTTCCCTTTTCACATTTCATATGGGTAATACTTCTTATCTTAACACACATGTTTACACTATATACCGTGTACTAGGCACTTCTAACGAATATACTATGATGTGGGATATTGAAAACTCTCTCTCTCTCTCTCTCTCTCTCTCTCTCTCTCTCTCTCTCTCATTTGTGTCCTTACTACCTCTTTCTTGGACTAATTGCTAATCTAACTAAAGTCTTTGTTTGAAGATCACTCAGTCTTGTAATGAGGATCCCCCTCTCACGTACCCAAATGAGTTGCATTAAGCATATGCACGTGCTAAACCAACATAGAACTTATAGAGTGATGGCTACTTGTGATAGTAGTTTTAGAAATTCTCTGTATCTTGGCCTATATTGTGGTAATGGCTACTCACATATCCATTCCACCTACATAGATACACTTTGTATAAAGCTCATGGAAATCATGACAAATGATAGTTTCATAGGTCATGCCCTACCATTGTCCATTGTAATTTGTCTAGCTCATGTTATATCGAATACGTGTATGGTTTTATGGAGATGCTGAGTAGGCCATGTGATTGCATCTGCATTGTTGTTTAATGGTCTTGTTGCTTGCTTGGCACTGCTTGATGTTTAATATTTGATCAGCTTTTAAGCTCTACAAATATTTCTTTTATGTAAACAATATGATCTATGCATGGTCCATTATATGATTAGTTCATACTATGTGGAATACATTCTATTGGATGGGACGTGTACTTGATAGGTAGTTTCCATCTTGTGACTTTACCAAACCATAGAACTCAACCCAACTTATTTTTATAGTGCAACATTGATTTACATATCACCTCAACGGTCTGCAATTTGTGATTTCTTGTCAGTTCACGTAATCTATTAGGCATGTGGAGGGTGGCCCAACCTACCTCTATGGATTTGATTGATAGATTATCGTTTCATTTTTCTGCACTATTCTTGTGATTTGAAGGGTATAATCTATGATTTTTGAAATATTTTTAGAGGGCTAGGTCTTCTGATGCACAACCAATGGTGACTAATCCCTATTTAAAAGTGGGTTTTAGCGAAGCAATCTAAAAGGGACAACATATTACTTATGCACTATTGATTGAGGAGAAGCAAGAAAGCATTGCTATACTTAGGGCCACTGTCTATTGCAAGATGAGAAAAATCAAACCTTAGAAGGCATGATGATGATGACAAAAAGCATTAAGCCAAAAAACCACGTAGTCTCATTTTCACGTAGCATGCTAGTCCACCAAAAATGCATAAAAAGAGAGGTCGAGAATGGTTATGCCAACTTACAAGTTTCCTTGACATGTAGGATGTTCTTGGTTGCCAATGCCTATGGCTTTGCTTTCGCATTGTGGTTGCCTCACCCACCCAACCATACACTCACACATGTGCGCACGTGAGGATATGCCCCCCCCAAACACACACACACACACACACACACACACACACACACCATAATATGCTTCAGTTGGACAACAAAACCTGATTAACACCTCCGCCAAATGGCACTGTAGCCTAACATTGGGACATTAAAGGAAGTAATGGCGTTTGCACATTTCAAGCCATATCCTCTACGTGCAAATTAAAGCAATAATGAAACAATGCAACACTTAAGGCTGCTTGTGAGCATCATAAGGTGAGACCCACATGTATACCCACCAACATATACTCCTCCATAAATAATTAAGCAATGTAGAAGCAAGTATCCATGCCAATAATCAAAACCAACAATCTATTATAAATTTAGTGCCATGGATGTGCTTTAAATTGAGAAAACTTATAAATAATTGTATTTAAACCCATACACTAAATAATATCTCTTGTTGAAGTGCCTAGGGCCTACTGATTTAACATCCATAAAACTTAATTCACAATAGAAAGCAACATTGAAAAAGAGGTACACCACATCTATGCCAAAAACTATGGTATATGATCATGCATTGGCCTTGATGATTTCCACTAGCTAATCCACACCATTTTCGCTAAGAGAAAGTGTGAACACACCCCCAAAAAGTTCATGGATCGAACATCATCAAGCTTGCATGGAAGTGTAACCTATTTTTTGGCCTTTCAAGGTGTGTGCCCTTTATGATTCTTAATAAGTAGGTTAAGAAGTTCCATAAAGCGAATTTACAAAGAAAAAGCAACATTGAAATAGAGGTACAACACATTTATGCCAAAAATTCAAGTATATTAACCTTGATGCTTTTTACGAGTTGATCAACAACTATTGTCAATTGGCATGTGTGAAAAGCTCTGCTTATAACAAAAGAAGAGATTCCACGTATATTTGAGGCAAGCTTTAAATTCACATATCAAGGATTAAACTGTTTTGAAATATGTCAAATGGAAATTGAACTTGGGTCTTTATACACCCAATAGATTACCAAGCATTAAACATCAGAGGGAAAATTACCAAAATACCCTCTAATTTGTGGAAATTTCCAAAGTACCCCCAATATTTTGTTATAAATTCCCAGAATGCCCTTCAAATTTTTCAAAATTCCCAAAATATCCTTGGTTGTGAGATTAAATTTCTCCAAAGACAAAAAAATTATAGCTTTTATAAGAAGACCGATTGTGTATCAATGAAAGATGCTAAAACTAGCATTAGAGTAGGTTATGTGGGCTTTGGAGATGAATTGCTTCATTATTTTTAGACATAATTGCCTTTTTTTGCGAGGTAATTTGTGACATTTTTTGTGCTAAGCACTAAAAAATGGGTCTTAATTGTCGAAAAGGAATAAAGATTAGAAAATCTTGAACAGTCCAGCCAAAATAGATACAAGGGTGTTTTGAGAATTTTTGAGGTATTTTGGTAATTTTCCCAACATTAGACATGGGAACAACATAAAGCGACCTTTCAGGAAGGTTTTTCACTCTCTCTAGATCAGCGAGTCCCGAGCCCCGAGTCCCGACCCATTAAGCTTTTACCTGTG
Source organism: Adiantum capillus-veneris (assembly GCF_014529385.1). Lineage (NCBI taxonomy): Eukaryota > Viridiplantae > Streptophyta > Polypodiopsida > Polypodiales > Pteridaceae > Adiantum > Adiantum capillus-veneris. Next base: position 128,388,711 of record NC_140953.1, read on the forward strand.
AGCTCGGGCAACGAGAAGACGCCTCTCTTTCTCTGTTCTGCCTAACCTGCGCTCGTCAGCCCCACTCCATATCTCCTCTTCTGTGGGCTGTCAGCTGCGATTCTACCCATTCGGTAACCCTGGCTCAGAAGATCGGGAAATCGACTCGCAAGCCTGGTGTTATGTCCAAGGCTCTCGTGTACGCAGATGTGAATCTAAATCGCCCTAAAGAGTACTGGGACTACGAGTCGCTCGTCGTGCAGTGGGGGTAAATCACTTAAGTTGCACGCTACACACACACGCAGACTCAGAGAGAGAGAGAGAGAGAGAGAGAGAGAGAGAGAGAGAGAGAGAGAGAGAGAGAGTTCTTTATTGGTTGTCTTGATTGGATCTGCTCTTTCAGGGATCAGGAAGATTATGAAGTTGTGAGAAAGGTTGGTCGCGGCAAATACAGCGAGGTTTTTGAAGGAGTGAACACTGTCAACAACGAGCGTTGCATCATAAAAATACTGAAACCAGTGAAGAAGAAGAAGGTCTGTTGTGGGTGCTGCTCTTATTATTATTCTTTTAATTTCGATTATATGAGTGACATGTGGTATATGGCCACCTTGAAGCATCGGGAATGCTGTCTGGTGTTTGTTCATGTCATGGATTGCCTCTCAAGAGTTAACCTTATGGAACATGGATGTGAAGCTTTCTTTTGCTGCATTATGGTTTTTTTCTAGGTATGCATAATCAAAAGATTTTGTGCGCAGAATGTGTTTCTTGTGTGCAGCTTCTGAGAGCTTTGTAACTTTATTTTAGATCAAAAGGGAGATTAAGATTCTACAAAATCTTTGTGGAGGACCTAATATTATCAAGCTATTAGACATTGTCCGGGATCCTCAGTCAAAGACACCAAGCCTGGTTTTTGAATATGTCAATAACACAGATTTCAAGGTCCTTTATCCGACTTTGACAGACTATGATATCCGCTACTACATATACGAGCTTCTGAAGGTAAAGCTCTTTATTAATATATACTGAAATTTTGTAGGGCAAATTTACTGTTCTGGTCTTACAAGCTGTTTCTAGAGTGTTAAATTGAGCATTTATTCTCATGCTTTTATATGGATTTCAAATCTAATGTGTAAATAGTGGTGCAACTAAGCAACATAATATGTTCACGTCTTGAGTTTTCTCTTACAGAAAATATTGTTCATCCACTAATAATTCCTCATACTTTGTGGAAGAGTTTAGCTTAATGTTGCTGAAGGTGATACTTCCATATGTGTAGTATGTACTTCGAAACAAGGAAAAAAATTCACTTGGATGTCAAGTTTGTCGATGAGAATTCTTTTGCTAGTGATATCACTTTGGTTCTTTATGTCATGGGTTGTATATGTCAATAGTTCTGTATATGTCAATAGTTATGACAAATGTAAGAGGACGAAGGTGGATTGACTAGTTAGAAGTGTTATTAGGTCGATTAATGCTCCTCACTTATGAGTACTTGTGTCCTTTCCGTAATCTGCGGGACAAGTAAGTGTCCATGTAGGCAAGCCTGCATAAGAACCCATCCTCTATGAGCCGAAGAAAATGCTCTGTGTCTAGTCATCTTCAAGCCCAGCTCTTATATAGGTTGTGTACATGTCCCCTAGGTCTCCAACTGAAATAAATCTTGTTATAAGTCTAGTGACCTTCCTTTGTGTTAGAGAGAGAGAGAGAGAGAGAGAGAGAGAGAGAGAGAGAGAGAGAGAGAGAGAGAGAGAGAGAGAGAGAGAGAGAGAGAGAGAGAGAACACGAAGCGGCGGAGTTCCGCTTCCAAAAGCACTGGCCCCAAAGATTGGTGTTCCTTTCGGTATTTCTTTATTATTGCTTCACAAAGGTAAAACGTCACGAGGACGTGGCTGCTGCTAACCTTAATTGTTGGTTTCTTTCCAATGATTTTTGTTTTATTTTTGAGATCCTCTTTTTGAAGTTGCAAATGGTCGGACATTGTATGGCCAATGTGAATGGTAGTTTCACCTGCAGACGGGAAGTTGGTCGGCACTGGAATTCGTATAGTAAGAGGATGTCTAGGCTCAGTGCAAGGTCATGTAGGTCTCCTCGTTGCACTTAGCAAGTTGGTGGATACTAGGAAGTGAACTCAATAAAGACAGAGTCGAGGTGGGATCACCAACAGAAAGTATCTGATAGTTGGGCCACATTGCACTTTTGGATGCGGTCCCAATGAGGATAGATGGTCAGATGACCAGTGGGAGCCCAACGGAAGCATCCCCTAAAATTTAGGAAACTGCTATTTTGGGCCGTGAAATGTGTTTGCGTCATTACTTCTGGTATGACAAGGGAAACATTTTATTACTCTGTTGCAAAGTCAACTAATGCACCAGTTGAGAGATTTTTAAGCAGGAAGCCCAAGGCGGGGAAATTGCATGCATGAGTGCCAAGTGGAACTTTTTGGTCAATTTACCAAGTTTGGGAGAATATAACTCGTAACTGACTTTTTGGAGCAGTTTTGGAGGCTGATGACTGTGATTTTCAGCCATTTCTCTCCATTTTTAAGTTTCCCATGACTTTACCTAGGACCTATGAGCTCATTTTCAGCATTGGAAGGCATCGGATGCGTGTTTACAGGGCTGTTTTGTTGCTTTTCAGTGATATGTAGCTTTTGGAAGCCATGGAAATCTTTCCCTTTTGCATCTATTTGTTCACAGATGCATTACAAGCAAGCGCAGAAGAGGGGACGCTCAATTTATGCGGGGGGATGCTTCATTGAGAACCTGTCACAGATTAAGAGCTATGGAGTGCTTTCTTTCCCTCTCATGTACAGTGTGGTGCTAGGAGTGATGCCTTGCACACTACACACTGCTCTCTCTCTCTCTCCCCTACGTACAGTTATGTGATGCCCCACAAGAGGGCTCTTCATTTGACTGATGTACAACTGTGTGGTTTCATGCTTTTGTGCCGAGGCAAGAGCCTCCTCGAGGAGGAATAGAGGTAGTTGACTGCCACGCCAAAGCAGGTACCACTGAGGGTCATAACCTAGCGGTACATGTGCGTTTTCAGCGCTGTGTATGCGCTGTAAATTGACCGTTTTTCAGCCATACGGACGCCAGAACCTTTGGGAATAGTCTCCATTGGCAGAGGACAGTTAGGGGACTGTTTGGGATTGAAAACATGGCAAAAACCAGTAAATACAACGTGCTGAATTTACTTTTTTTGGCATGTATTAGAGGGTATACGCCAGTGGAAGTGAGTTCTAGTAGGGGAATTGGTTTCTCGCAAGTTTTGGGGTGGTTATGTTGCCGAAATTTGGCCAAAACAGGTGGTATCTAGCGGGATACTAGTAAAGGATTCCCAGGACTCTACTTTGTAATTTACCCTCCTAAAGAATAAAGAAATACCGAAAGGGCGCCAATTTTGGGGCCTACAGGTTGTCGCGTCTGCTCGGAGCATTCTAGCTTCCGAGCCGTGTGTGTGCTTAAGTGTTAATTCCCGTCACAGGTTTCCTTTGCACGTTCTCTGTGTGTGTGTCTAAAGTAAAGTATAGAATTTCGAGTGAAAGCTAAAGCCTACCGCCCCACGGGCCGGTTTCAATGTTTCATTGCTCGGACATTAATCATTTTTTCCTCATAGAGTGAGCCTCGGTTGTTTTGGGTAAAGACAGAGAGAACAGGAACGCGTGATTACACTATGGCCGACAAAGAGAAGGGCATTATGAAAGAGGGTTCCTCTTTCCAAGATAAACAGGAAATTCCGCATGTTCGTCCTGCGAAAAAGTGGTCAAATTAGGACTGACTTTTTGCTGCGTTTTTAGGGTTTGCAAGTATGAACCAAGATGAGATAGGGAGAGGTCTCACGGTGGTAGATTGGCCACTAGATCTCCTGCGCGAGTGATGTGGGTTTGCCAAGTGGCACGCTGCTCGTCGATTCTCTGAGGCGATTGCTTGGATTCTTTGACGCATTGGTAAATCATCTTGAAATTTGAGCTTACTTGGTCGTGGGTGGTACGTCATAGTATTGTGGAATTATGCTCGTTTGCAGAGGCAAGAGTCTCTTGCACAGGTAAAAGTTAAGGGACAAGTTGCTAGATGCTATTTGGTGAAGTTCAAGAACCATCCAGCTATGGATGCAAAGTGGATGGAAGAGCATGAACAGTCAGAGTCACCAAATGTATGGCAGCTTTATCTTGAGGCCTTTGAGTTATAGCCTACATATGTCCCAACCCAATGTCTGCAAAGGAGGGGTAATGATAGAGCTAGCAAATCAAATGTACTCATGGATTCAGTGCAATAACATTGTACAGTTTGACAAAAGTATGAAGGTCTCATTAAGTCATTTGTACACATGTTTTGATAGTCTTTCTTGCGGATACATGCGATGATAAAAGGGTGCTTACCACACAAGATTATCTATGGCATGTATTTATGGTATGCAATCGAGGACGTTTGCGATTTCAAGAGGGGGGTATGTCATGAGGACGTGGCAATTGCTAACCTTAGTTGTTAGTTTCTTTCCAATGATTTTTGTATATTTTTGAGACCCTCTTTTTGAACTTGCAAATGGTCGGACATTGTATGACCAATGTGAACGATAGTTTCATCCGCAGACAGGAAGTTGGTCGGCACTGGAATTCGTATAGTAAGAGGATGTCTAGGCTCAGTGCAAGGTCATGTAGGTTCCCCCGTCGCACTTAGCAAGTTGGTGGATACTAGGAAGTGAACTCAATAAAGGCATGAAGTCGAGGTGGGATCACCAACAGAAAGTATCCGACAGTTGGGCCAGATTGCTCTTTTGGATGTGTTCCCAATGAGGATAGATGGTCAGATGACCAGTGGGAGCCCATCGGAAGCATCTCCTAAAATTTAGGAAACTGCTATTTTGGGCCGTGAAATGTGTTCACGTCATTACCTCCGGTATGACAAGGGAAAAATTTCATTACTCTGTTGCAAAGTCAAGTAATGCACCAGTTGAGAGATTTTAAGCAGGAAGCCCAATGTGGGAAAATTGCACGCATGAGTGCCAAGTGGCACTTTTTGGTCAATTTACCAAGTTTGGGAGAACAGAACTCGTAACTGACTTTGTAGAGCAGTTTTGGAGGCTAATAACTATGATTTTCAGCAATTTCGCTCCATTTTTGAGCTTCCCATGACTTTGCCTAGGACCAAGGCATCGTATGCGTGTTTACAGGGTTATTTTGCTGCGTTTTCAGCGGTACGCAGCTTTTGGCAACCATGGAAATCTTCCCCTTTTGCATCTATTTGTTCACAGATGCATTATAGGTCAAGCGCAGAAGAGGGGGCGCTAGATTTATGCTGGGGGATATGCTTCACTGAGAACTTGTCACAGGTTAAGGGCTATGGAGTGCTTTCTTTCCCTCTCATGTATAGTGTGGTGCTAGGAGTGATGCCCTACACACTACACATTGCTCTCTCTCTCTCTCTCTCTCTCTCTCTCTCTCTCTCTCTCTCTCTCTCTCCCCCCCCCCCCCCCTACGTGTAGTTATGTGATGCCCCACAAGAGGGCTCTTCATTTGACTGATGTACAGTTGTGTGGTTTTATGCTTTTGTGCTGAGGCAAGAGGCTCCTTGAGTAGGAACAGGGGTAGCTGACTGCTACTCCAAAGCATGCACCGGTGAGGGTCATAACCTCACCGTACAGGTGCGTTTTCAGCGGTGTGTGTGCGCTGTAAATTGACTGTTTTTCAGCCATACAGATGCCAGAACCTTTGGGAATAGTGCCCCTTTGGCAGAGGACAGTTAGGGGACTGTTTGGGGTTGAAAACATGGCAAAAACCAGTAAATACAGTGTGCTGAATTTACTGTTTTTGGCAGGAATTAGAAGGTATACGCCAGTGGAAGTGAGTTCTAGTAGGGGAATTGGTTTCGCACAAGTTTTGGGGTTGTTATGCTGCCAAAATTTGGCCAAAACAAGTGGTATCTAGCGGGATACTGGCAAAGGATTCTGAGGACTCTACTTCGTAATTTACCCTCCTATAGAATAAAGAAATACCGAAAGGGGCGCTAATTTTGTGGCCTACAGGTTGTCGGCGTCTGTTCGGAGCATTCTAGCTTCCGAGCCGTGTGTGTGCGTAAGTGTTAATTCCCGTCACGTGTCCTTTGCACGTTCTCTGTGTGTGTGTCTAAAGTAAAGTAAAGAATTTTGGGTGAAAGCCAAAGTCTACCGCCCCACGGGCCGGTTTCATAAAATGTTCAAGGGTCGTCTCTCCGTGATTGCTCCCAAACTAATCTACCAAGAGCAGGAAATGAGCAACTCCAAATAGCATGTAGGAATATATAAAAATGGGTTGATTCTTTTCCCGGAAATATGTGAGATTCACTTAAGGCACCATCCCCAAAAAAAATTTGTATACATCTGTACGTGGATGTATTGAATACTTTGATAACATGTGGGAAGAAAACCATGACTTGAGTCACTAGAGATAGGTGAAGGATCAAAGAAATGTCTAATTATTAAGGATGATATATGTGATGATGGGAGATTGGTCAAAGCTATTCTTTGGTGTACACGACAAGCCAATTAAGATTCCTACCTTCTTAACCTTTTCGACAGATGAACACTTGAATTGTCATGTGCACATCTAACCTTTTGTGCATGTGGACAAGCTAACTCTTATTTCTAGGGTTTAGGACGTGTGTTCTAGCACCCTTGTGAGCCTGTACGTAGGATGTCACGTGACATATCCAACCCTATGTGTCCGTGGACAAGCTACAGCATGATCATGGTTCAGTCAGTCCAGTCAGTCTAGATTAGAAGTGATCTGGCACTTTTGTGAGTCTATTCGTAGACCGTGCATGCCCTGTCACTTAATATCCTCTGGTTGCACACAACATGATCATAAGCATTCCCATCAGAATCCTTCAGGGGAATTTTCGAGTGCATTTAGCCTATTTTCCCTGTTTTTGACATTTTTTCACTAATTATTTTTAAGTGACTTTTGTTGGAAAGTAGGTAGGGCAATTTTGCTAAGTTTGTATATAAGCAAACTAGAGCTAGCACTATTTGGCAGAAGAGGCAACAGGAGCCAAGCTCAGCAGGCAACTTCTCAACAGGAACTTGGTGGATTTTCCTTCAAGCAAAAGAAGAACCATCCCCCTAGCCTAGCGTTTTCTTTCCACAAGCATCCCTAGCGTTTTGGATCATCTTCGCCGTCGCTCCAAGCCATTGGCGTTTTCAACAAGAAGAACATCGCCACAGTACTTCCATGAGCCAGCGTTTTTGAAGACCTTCCCTAGCGTTTTTGGAAACACATTAGTCTAGCGTTTTTGCATGTCCCACGATTGCAGATTTGCAGCAATTATGACCAGCCTGCAGCGTTTTTCAACAATGAAGTACTTGCAGATTCAACCCTAAAGGAGGTAGCAGATTCAGCTCGGAAAGACACATCAGTTTTCTGCCTAAAGAAACCTCAGTTTTCAGCCCTAAACGTGCAGATTTTCAGCGTCAAAGACCCACAGAAAACAGCCCCCAAATCAGCGTTTTTGGACTAGTCGCAGATTTCAGCCTATAGCGTTTTTGGACAGCAGTAGAAAGATTGCAGATTTCAGCCCTTAGGTCGACTTCATCATCACCGTTGTCAACGATAGCCTAGACTTGCATCAGTCACATGCATTCAGTTTGTACCAGTTTGTGCAATCATAAGTAGACCACTCTCGTCGACGAGAGTGGGGCCTTCGGAGGAGGGTTTTACGTCTCTGGTGTCGTATCTCTCTTCTCTCTCTATCTCTCAGTCTCATACACTTTCACGCACAGTGTCCATTCACTTTGTTTGTGATCATAGCATTCTCTTACTAAGAACGGAAGGCTCTACCTTCCATAAGAACAAAAGGAACCTTGAGCACAGTTTGGAGCACTCATCTTGAGCAAAGCGCAAACATTCATTCCGTTGCACCTTACATTGGTATCAAAGCTTTGACACTGTTCTGTATCTCTCAAGGAAAGAACCACAAGAACCACATAATTTTTTTTGCTTGTTGCGGTCGCACGAACCCAGGTTGGCTTGGGCGTGTCGATTCCTAGTGGTGTTTTTGAAGAGTGACAAGAATCCCAAGAAAGAAGGGCTTGTCCAGCCTCCCCTTGTCTCTTTTTACTCATTGAGAGCGGACCGTGCACTTAGCGGCCGGCCAATCGACGTGAGGTGGGAAAAAGTGTCACAAATACGGAAGCGTAGCTGCTCACTCAGATAAATATCATGCGGAAATTAGAGAGAGACCGTTCATCATGACGAGGAGAGAGAGAGAGAGAGAGAGAGAGAGAGAGAGAGAGAGAGAGAGAGAGAGAGAATTGACACAGTATTGGGGACCAGAAGATGGGCTGGTCCCCCCCCGTTAAGAGTATTCTTTATTCAGGGAGAGTCGTATACAAGCACAAGAACCCGAGGAAACCCCTCCATTCTGTAATCTTAGACCCGAAGGTCGTTCTTTCTCGTAAAGGGCTTGGGCACAAGGCTGTTCCTTCCCGTAAGGGCTTAGGTGCGAAGCCGTTCTTTCCCGTAAAGGACTTAGGCACGAGGCTGTACTTCCCTTGCTGGATACTTAGGCATCAGTTCACTTCCCTGGCTGGGAACTCCGTCGTCAATTTCCTTACCTTGCTAGGAACTCGGTCATCACTCCTGCATCATCATCCAAACACAAAGACTTCATCATAAACAAAGCTGAAAATCGTTACCTATCACCCCTCGGACATGGAGGAGAGTTTCTGTCGCGATAGATTTCTTCTGGAATTCGTTCTTCGCGATGAAAGCTTGCTGAAATTGCAGGACAGCAGGGTAGGACTGCGGTAAATCCTCCTGCAATTGAATTCTGGCGACGAGATCTCTTCATGCGAGCAGTAGGGCAGCGTGAGGGTGCTTCTGCGATCTCCAATTGCTGAAATCTGCTAGCGCTGGCTGCTTTTTGCTCTTCCCTTGCAAATTCTACCTCCCAGAGATGAGAGCGCTGGCTGTTGTATAAGCCGTGAACGTCGGCCAGAATAGGGAGGGTCGACTGCTTTTTTTGCCGGAATAGTGGGCGCTGGCTTTTTCTTGCAGATTTAGAAGGCGCTGGCTTTTTCTTCTTTTAAGAGAATGTCCAACATCAATTTTAGTACTTGGCTGCCCACTTATTAAGTGGGCGGCCGGTCACTTAATAAACTTATTAAAAGTTAGTCTGTTCACTTAAAATTGACTGGCCGGTCAATGTGAACGTGTTTAAACTCAGTTTAAACCTTATAAACTCATTCTAATGCTTGCACTTATTCCTTCCAGGCGTCCCTGGATATGAACTCAAGCATTCTCTCGCGGAAAAACATCTGCTTCTCGTCTTGCTTTTTACCAAAGCTTCTTAGAACCCATCTTTATCCATGTGCTTGCGTTCTTACGCATATTTTCTTACTCAGTTCGGATTTCCTCCTTAGACCCTTAGTGTGTCCCCTTACTGATGAACTTGTCACCCATCTTGTGACTCATCAGGGACCACCATTACCTGGTCTTCTCCCACCGAACTAACATGCCAACTCCTTCACGGTGTTTCTTGTCACCCATCATATGACACACCAAAGTTGTCTGTTTCCTGATGGCTTTTCTTACAGATCTGTGATTCCTTAACTTATTAGTTAACTTGTGCACATTTCTTATTATAGTCCTAATTCTAGAAAATAGAAATTAGAAACAAAATAGTCAAATTAGTTTCAAAAAGCAACCTTGGTGTGAGCGCAAGGCCGCCAAGGGGTGCGCCCACGGAAAGGAGTAGAGCTCGGGTGAAGAGAAGATCCTTCTCAAACACGGTTTGCAAGCGAAAGACAACCTCAAGAACCTCAAGAACCCAAGAACCCAAGACCCTTAAGAACCCAAGTCCCTCGTGGACTTAAGAACCAAAGATCATAGTGCATGGTCGTCACCCGAAGCGGAATGGATACTTTGCATATAGGTGATGAGCATGAGAGAGGCGACGAAGAATTTTCCCCACCAAGAGGTTTTTTCGACCCTCCCCCTTTGCCATCTACGCCGCATAGTGTACCAAACCCTATGGAGGCAATGGTCAAGCAGATGATGGACATGATGGCCAAACAAGAAGAGACTCGCATTGCTTTGGAAGGCAAACGCGACGAACGAAAAGAAAGAAAAGAACAAAGAAAGGAAGCATAGGCAGCATGACGCCCGGCCTTGGAGGCCGAGCGTGAAGCTCAAAAAGTGACCTTGGCGATCGAGCGTGAAGCTCAAAGAGTGGCCTTGGAGGTCGAGTGTGAGGCTCAAAGAGAACTACGCACTCAAGAATCGATTCGACAAGTACTTGTCGCGAAGTCCGAACCAGCCAAAGATCGTGGGAGTTCCTCAAGTGGCGCAAGCCACGATGCGGATTCCAACCATCCAATCACAGAGAAGTTGACTTTCAGTAAGTATGATGGTAAGATGGATGCTACGGTTATTTATTCTCGATTGCATCAATTTAATGCTTATTTTGCGACAACTAAGAAGACAAGAGATAACAAAGTTTTGATGGCAGCCATGTACCTTGTTGGTGATGCCATTAATTGGTACCACGCATGGCAAGAGGCACAGTTAGCGGTGCATGTAGAGGAAGCCGGCGAATTCACGGCGCACGCCCCTTTCTTTCAATTGGGTTGATTTCCAAAACAAGCTCAAGGCATGGTTTATGCCACCTCAGTACCTCGCACGATTGAAGAACGATTGGCGCGCTCTCAAGCAAAATGGTATGCCGGTTATGTCTTTTTCTAATCGTGTTTTGCAGCTAGGTACCCAGTTACGCAAGTCGGATGATGAACGCAAAGAGGCATTCCTTTTTGGATTAGACGACTATATCAAGTTTGATGTAGAAGTCTTCGACCCAATCGATCTCAACAAGGCGGTAGCGATTGCTCTCGCACAGGAGATGAAGCACAACAAGGGAAAGCCCAAGGAGAACAAGACTTCCACAAGACCCTCGCAGACTTCTCAGAACCCTCAGAACGGTAAGAATGGTAACTCTTCTAACCAATCTTCCAACAGTCTCTCAAAAAAGAATTCTTCCAATGACTCTAAGGGTAAAGCTAACACAATTGCTAAACCTAAGCTTACTTTAGATGAAAAGGTAGCACAAGGAGTTGTAGGAGGATACATCACGTCGGAAGAGCGAAGCATTTATTCTAAGGAAGGTCGTTTTCATTGTCACATTAAGGGTCACATAAAAAGAACACGTCCCAAGCTTGAATCGAATGAATCTAAAGAATCCACAAAACCCACTTCCTCTGTCAATAGAGTTAATGATAACACGAGTGTACCCCAAGTTTCTCTTGACCCTCCCATTGATGATTCTCTCATTAAATGTTATGGTCAGGTGTCGGGGCAGCGTTTTGTCATATTGTTTGACCCAGGTAGTATGCATGATGTGATCAGTCCCTCTCTTGTTGAGAGAGCCCACGTAGAAGTTAGTCAGAAATCTCCTCTCGAGGTCTCTGGCTTTGTTCCCGGTATGGACTCTCTCATCACGCAGGAGTGTCTTGGTGTTTTGTTAACAACTCAACAGCAAGCTGCCTTCACGAGAAGATTTTTGGTCTCTCCTCTCTCAGGATGTGATATGATTTTGGGTATTCGATGGTTTCGTGATCTTAACCCTCTCATTGATTGGGAGGCTAACACTTTCACTCTCTATGCCAAAAGTGATTCTCCCATTGTCATTCGTGGAGAGGATATTGTTCATTCTCCCTCTCTCATTGCTAATATGCAGGACAAGATTGAAAGGATTCAGGAGAAGGAGACTCTCTTAGTCTCTTCTTCTCCAAAGCAAGACACACATGATTTGCATGATGATTTGAATGACAATGATTTGCATGATGATTTGAATGATAAGATGAGCATGATGATTTGCATGATCAAGATGTGATTTCTCACAAGCATGATGAGTTGCATGAAGATGACGTGATTGTTCACAAGGATGATGAGTTAGTAGATGCTTTTTTCTAGCGAAGCTAACCTCGTTGTAGATTCGATCAATCACGAAGAACTGATCTTGGCTTTCGAGTCGAGGTCCAAAGAACCCCCGCAGGACGATTCGATCATTCAGGAAGAATCGATCTTGGCTCTCGAGCCTAGGTCCACAGAACCCTCACAGGAAGTATTATGTATTTGCATGATTGATACGCACGCATTGTTCGAGTGTTTCATTCGCGATCGTTTCTTGTATTTTAGTCAGCGTCTCTATGTGATCCCTTTTCCCAGGCATGACATATTGTACATTGAGCACGTTTCACTCATGGATGAGCACGGATGTATGCGTATTTTTCATGAAAAGCTGAAAAGTATGCATTCAAGGAAGTCACATTCCCTGTCTCTTCCTTGGCATGACACATTTGTAGAAAGAGCACATGAAAGTATGAGCACAAAGGATGTGCATTTCCGTTGTGAATTGCCAAAGTTGATTGATTTAGATTAGAATGACAAGATTCGATCTCATTGTTTGCGTGTGTGTGATGAACGGTTGTCTATTTGTTCATCTACATTGCATGCACAGACTTTGAGGAAGACAAGATTTTTTCCACTCACTTTACATGGAATGGGTATGTTCATGTTTTTGTGTTGGAAGTGGTTTCATGAATTTTCAGCCTTGGAGATTCTTGAAGAAGATTGACCTACGTCCATAGACAAAGTTGAAGCATTAAAAGAGCTACAGAAGACTTTGTGTCGCTTTCGGCGCGGCCCAAAGAAGTAAGCGTTGTAGACCTTTATGAAGTTCAAGTACTGCACGACCCACACATTAGATTGGGCCGGCGAAGAGTCCCTTCCAAGATTCCGGATGCTATTGGTAATCTCCCTCGACGCCATACAGTTCGGTACCAGTATCTCACTTTGAAAAGGAGGGGATGTCATGTGACACATCCAACCTTATGTGTTCGTGGACAAGCTACAGCATGATTAGGGTTCAGTCAATCCAGTCAGTCTAGATTAAAGTGATTTGGCACTTTTGTGAGTCTATTCGTAGACCGTGCATGCCCAGTCACTTAATATCCTCTGGTTGCACACAGCATGATCATAAGCATTCCCATTAGAATCCATCATAATCCTTCAAGGGAATTTTCCAGTGCATTTAGCTTATTTTTCCTATTTTTGACATTTTTCACTTATTATTTTTAAGTGACTTTTGTTGGAAAGTAGGTAGGGCAATTTTGCTAAGTTTGTATATAAGCAAACTAGAGCTAGCACTATTTGGCAGAAGAGGCAACAGGAGCCAAGCTCAGTAGGCAACTTCTCAACAGGAACTTGGTGGATTTTCCTCCAAGCAAAAGAAGAACCATCCCCCTAGCCTAGCGTTTTCTTTCCACAAGTATTCCTAGCGTTTTGGATCATCTTCGTCGTCGCTCCAAGCCATTGGCGTTTTCAGCAAGAAGACCACCGTCACAGTACCCCCATGAGCCAGCGTTTTTGAAGACCTTCCCTAGCGTTTTTGGAAACACATTAGTCTAGCGTTTTTGCATGTCCCACGATTGCAGATTTGCAGCAATTATGACCAGCCTGCAGCGTTTTTCAACAATGAAGCACTTGCAGATTCAACCCTAAAGGAGGTAGCAGATTCAGCTCGGAAAGACACATCAGTTTTCAGCCTAAAGAGACCTCAGTTTTCAGCCCTAAACCTGCAGATTTTCAGCGTCAAAGACCTACAAAAAACAGCCCCCAAATCAGCGTTTTTGGACTAGTCGCAGATTTCAACCCATAGCGTTTTTGGACAGCAGTAGAAAGGTTGCAGATTTCAGCCGGTCGACTTCGTCATCACCGTTGTCATCGTCGACATAGCCCTTGCATCAGTCACATGCATTCAATTTGTACCAGTTTGTGCAACCATAAGTAGACCACTCGCCGACGAGAGTGGGGACTTCGGAGGAGGGTTTTACGTCGTCTCTGGTGTCGTATCTCTCTTCTCTCTCTATCTCTCAGTCTCATACACTTTCACGCACAATGTCCATTCACTTTGTTTGTGATCATAGCATTCTCTCACTAAGAACGGAAGGCTCTACCTTCCATAAGAACAAAAGGAACCTTGAGCACAGTTCGGAGCACTCATCTCGAGCAAAGCGCAAACATTCATTCCGCTGCACCTTACATAGGATGTCCATGTCCAGGCACTTTAGTGTAGCTTGCACAAGAGCACAACCCGTGTCTACTAGGTGTAGGTACTAGGCATTGGGGAGTGTTCCTATTAGTACCAAGCCTATGTAAAACTATATGCTACGCACCGCTTATTAGTAGTTTCCCAACTTATTAATAAGTGACTTTCAAGCATTATTTTTCCAAGGTCATGGGGGCTCATCAGGACACTGCCCGATCGAGAATCATTGTGCTATATAAGTTCACCTATAGGGGTCACTTTGAAGGGAAGAAGTAACTGTAGTACTTACAGCACAACGACACAGAAGCACCTCAGCTTTTTCCAGCCGTTAGTTCAGCGTTTTCAGCACCTCAGCACTCCGGTGTTTTTACCTCAGAAGCACTAGTGTTTCCAACACTTAATCAGCCAGCCTTTCAGGCCCCAGCAGTAGCGATTTCAGCCGTGCAGATCAGCGTTTTTCAGCATGGCCGATTTCAGCGTGCATCACCAACTATTTACAGAATTCAGCCTGCATGTACCAGCATTTTCAGAATTTAGCCCGCAACCTCGCAGTTCGAAGCATCGACCACAAGTACCATCAACACCTCAGCATATAGAACCATTGTATAAGCATTTGTGCAATCTAAAGCAAATCCTCTCTAGCGATAAGAAGGGGCCCTTTGGGGGGGGGGTTTTGGACCCCATTTGGTGTTAAGTCTTCTCTCTCTCTCTCTCTCTCTCTCTCTCTCTCTCTACTCACAATGTCACTCTTCTCTCGAGTCTATTGCACAACTCTCATGAAGTAAAAGGAATTCTGTCATTCGTTAAAAGGAATCTTGAGTACGCAGCGAGCACTAATCTATAGCACACGCCATCAATCACTTCCGTTGCACATAACATTGGTATTATAGCTCTTTGGTAGTGCTCGGTATCATCAAAGAATCGCCGTGTCCTTGGCTCGGACTTATTAGCCACTCCCACCCTTAGTCCATCGCGCATTGGGGGTGCTCCCGTCTTCATCGCTCTGTCTTAAGGGCAATTAATCTATAAAGAACCGCAATTTTTTTTCTTTTGAGATTGCACGTAACCCAAGACCACCTGGGTGTGTCGATCTCTCCAATTTGTGGTTTTGAAGAGTGACAGGTAATCCAACAAAGAAGGGTTTTTCTAGCCTCTCATCGTTCCTCGTTTCCACTCATTGAGAGCGGACCTTGCACATTGCGGCAGGCGAATGGATGTGAGGTGGGAAAAAGCAACCTTGGTGTCAGCATAAGGTTGGCAAGGGGGGCATTTGCAGGAAGGAGTTGAGCTTGGGTAAGAGAAAAGCCTTCTTAAACGCAACTTGCAAGCCGTACCAAGTACCAAAATCCCAAGAACCCGGTACCCCAAATATCCAAGAACCCGAAGTACCCCAAGAACCCAAGTATCCCAAGTAGCCAAAGTACCCAAGTACTCAGTGCATGGTCATCACGAGGAGAGGAATGTCTACTTTGCGTGAAGGTGATGAGAGTGGAGTTGGAGAAAAAGAAGTCCTTACACGAGGAGGACGGTTTCCCTATCCTCCTCCATCCCCATCTACGCCACAGATTGCACCAAATTGTATGGAGACTTTGATGAAGTCCATAATGGAGATAATGCTACAACAAGAGACTCAGCAGGCTGTCGCGGAAAGGGAATGTGAAGAATGGAGGGCAGCTATGGAGCTAAAGCGCAAGCAAGCAGGTTGAAGAAAAGATGGCAGCTATGGAGCTAGAGTGTGAGCAACCACAAAAAGCTCAACGCATAATCATTGAGAAGTTGACTTTCAATAAGTATGATGGTAAGATGGATGCTTATGTGATTTATTCTTGGTTGCATCTATTTAATGCTTACCTTGCGACTAACAAGAAAACCAGTAACAATAAAGTTTTGATTGTTGTCATGTATTTGTTGTGTGATGCCATTAATTAGTATCAGGCTTGGCAAGAGGCATAGATGGTGTCACAAAGTGATGACGTGGCGGACAACAAAAACCCTAATTTCTGCCAGAAACCCTAAAATTCTTGCAAACCCTAAATTTCGGAAATCGCGGAGGCGGATTATTAAAAAAAATAAAAATAATTTTTTTTTTGGAAAACGATGAGCGACGCGAATTTTGCTTTTGCTTTTTATTAAAAAAAGAGAAAAGACTCTCTAAGAGAGAGAGAACTGATGCTTTTGATTTTAAAAGCTTTTGGGGCTCTGCTTTTGGGCATCCCTTGTAACCTTTA
Organism: Adiantum capillus-veneris; assembly: GCF_014529385.1. NCBI lineage: Eukaryota > Viridiplantae > Streptophyta > Polypodiopsida > Polypodiales > Pteridaceae > Adiantum > Adiantum capillus-veneris. Next base: position 128,404,996 of record NC_140953.1, read on the forward strand.
AATTAGTGGTGAGGGCCTTACTTCTCAGGGCATCTGGACGCAGAGTCTGAGAGTGAAACCCTAACCGCTCTCTTGTACTTTGATGATTGATTAATACAAAAAGAAATACCGAAAGGGGCGCCAGTCTTTGGGGCCAATATCTCTAGGCACGGAACTCCGCCGGGCCAGTGCAAATCTATTGTGATCTGTGAATTGTTTTGAAGTGGTTATTTGGTGCTGTCGCGGTTGATTCTTGACTTGGAGTGTCCAAGTTTGTTACAGTGGTATCAGAGCACGGCCGATTTCTCTTCTACGGGAAATCCGATCCCCGAATTTTTTTTCCGCGGCACCTATGGCTTCAGGCAATGATCAGTCGACTCCCTCTGCATCTGGAGATGCGGGCTGGGATCACAACGAAGATTCAGGCAGAGAGTATGGCCCGCCTTGGCCTACTTAGGCGAAGCGGCGAGAGATAGAGCGTCGCCAGTTGATAAGCGATGCAACAAAGATGATGCTCAATTTTGCCAAGGACCCGAAGATGGCAAAATATATGAACCAGACCTCTTTGGAAGAGGTACAGATGGAGTGGCAGAGAACCACAACACCACTCCCGAAACCCGCTCTCAAGAAACCTTCTGCCTCCAAGAAATATACGGAGAAGGAACTGGAGAACGTGGTTGATGCACGGATTGCTCAGCTTTTCGACGTGCAAAAGAAAGGCAAAAAGCACCGCAAAAAGCAGAACAAAGGTACTGACTTCCCGGGATATTTGGGTCGTCAGTCGACATTCGACAAAGCAAAGAAACGGAAGAAGCGTGTTCGATTTGAAGGAGTACCCAGTTCTTCTTCTTCTTCTTCTGACAGTTCTTCTAGCTCCTCGGATTATAGCGAAGAAGACAGAAAAAAAGCAAAAAAAGCGAACCAAGACACAAAGCTTCGGAACGGGCAAGAAAAAGGCAAAGAAGGCTACATCTCGCCCAGAGACTGACAGTTCTATTGAGGACTCGTCTACAGACAGCTCAGATTCCGATGACGGAAAGTTTTATGCGAACAAGAAGAATTTTTACAAAGCCAACCAGTATGACTTTCTCGAAGATAACAGCAAGAAAGTCCGAGAGTTTAAGGAAGGTGGCCACTCGATCAAGTTTGATACTTTTCAGGATACTCAGATGCTTCGAAGGCTTTGTCTTTTATACAGCAGTTTGACATCGCTTTCGCGGGAGGACGCTATTCAGAGCACTCCAAGATTCGGAGAGCTGCCTCTTACTTTTAAGGGGAATGCTCGTACTTGGTGGTCCACGCTTCTATTAAGCAAGACTGTGCCAGTTACATGGCTGAAATTCAAGAGGCTTTTTATTTCTTCTTGGTTGACTCAAGAGTTTGAGCGAGATATACGAGCTGCTTGGAACCATCTTCGGATGATCAAGAAAGATGCAATCAATGCTTATTGTGAGAGATTCTGGAGCTCTTTTCTACCCGCCTCTTCCTTCAAGAAGATCTCGTTCAGAGAACAGATTGAGCGGTTTACCTTGGGTCTACCTACAGAGATCCGAGATCACTGCTTGGAACAGAAGTCAGCTTCTATTCAGGAGTTGATGAGTCATGCGAAGCGGGGCTTTGCCATTCACTCTGGTAGTCTGACCTACCCCACAGATGAGGCCATGACACAACGAGCCGAACAGACTTTTGGGAATGAAAGTAGAATGAAAAAGAGCAACCTAGAGAAAAAAAAAGGATGCACGACCCAAGCTTACTCCTGAGGAGAGAGCTCGCTTCATCAGAGAGGGGAAGTGCTTTGGATGCGGGGAACATGGACATATTTCCGCGAAGTGCCCTGATAAGGCACAGAAAGAACAGAATGATAAAGACGACGACAGGTCTGAGAGTTCGAGAGCAGCTGAGGAATGTGGCAGAAAAGGCAGATAGAAAAGTAGAACCGGTACCACATGGCGTGGGACTTGCACCGAATCAAATGAATGAAAGTACAAACTTTGCCGTTTTTTTTTTGGGGCAAAGTGAAGGATCAGGAAGCTCTTTTGAAGGAGCCAAGGCCAACTTCTTTTCACTTGGAATTGGCGGCTCGATTTGGAACTACGCCCGACAGACTGACGCCACAGGCGGAGGTAGTTCGACTGGCACCCGGATGGGATGTTGCCATTACACCGAGCATTGGCAAACTTTGTTTGCAATGACAGGGGTGTTCAGGGCACGCGAGTGACGTTCTACTCGGGATCCCTTGGTACCACAAGAACTACGCCGTGGTTGACTACCGGGCCGAGAAAGCGACTTTGATAAATGAAGGGCTTAGAGATTGTACTTGATGAACTTCAGTTTTCTTACTCATTCTTTTGGGAGAACTGAACCATGGATAAAAGTTGAATATGTTTTGACCTGAAGAAAAGAACGCCAAGATTTTTTTCTCCACGCTCATGCCGATTGCTTTTGAGAGGGCCTGAAGATCATACCATTGATCTGATATCTGGAAGCACACCACCGAATCGGCCACCTTATTGTGTGAGCCGAGTACAGAATGAAAAGATTATGAACTCAGTGAAAGACCACTTGGAAAAGGGTCTTGTCCAGCCTAGTACTTCACCGTATTGCTCTCCAGTGTTGTTGGTTTTGAAGAAAGACAGATCTTGGAGAATGTGCATCGATTATAGCACTCTCAACGAAATCACCATCAAGAACAGATTTCCGATTCCTAGGATCGATGATATACTCGACAGGTTACAGGGATCCTCGTGCTTTAGAAGGATTGACTTGAAGAGTGGATATCATCAGATCAGGATAGCACCAGGAGATGTCTACAAGACAGCTTTTCGGACGACTTTTGGGTTATTTTTTGGTGATGCCTTTTGGCTTAACCAATGCTCCTGCGACATTGAACCGGATGATGGACAGGATTTTTCGAGAGTACAGACTATTTGTTGGCACTTTCTTTGACGACATCATTGTTTTCTCCAAGAATGAGGCAGAACACAGAGATCATCTGCTTCAAGTCTTTCAGGCAATTACGAGATCACACGTTAGTGATTAATGCTAAGAAAAGTGAATTTTTCCTACTAGAGATACACTTTTTGGGACACATTGTGTCAGCAGCAGGAGTGCGAATGGACCCGGCCAAGATAGAGACTATCCGTGATTGGCCCGATTTGAGGAATGTCCATGAAGTTAGAAGCTTCTTGGGACTGTGTTTGTACTACAGGCGGTTCATACGAAAGTTTGCAGAGGTTGCTTCCCCTTTGCATATCTTGACACAGAAAGGAGCTTTCGGGAAAACAGATGCGGTGGGCGAACATCTTGTCACAGTTCCACTTCCAGATTGTCCATGTGCAGGGACAGAAGAATGTGGTGGCAGATGCTTTGTCTCGGAAACCGTTGGTTCTGGCTATTTCCGCGATACATCATAGGAGCTTCGAGGATATGGTCGATCAGTATGCCACAGATACAGATTTTGCAGATATTTTCACACGGATACGGGATGGGGAGACAGTAGCTGGATACTCCCTTCGGGAAGGCTACTTGATGAAAAAGACTATGTTGTGCGTTACACAGCCGTTGAGGAAAAAGGTTATGACTGATTGCCACTGTCCACCTTTTACGGGTCACCGCGGCATTGCTACCACCATGAAAGGGGTAGAGAGAGATTTCTTTTGGCGGAGACTGAAGAAGGATGTGGAAGAGTTTGTGCGCAGTTGCTTGGTATGCCAGAAGGTCAAGTTTGACAGGCATAAGGCACAGGGATTGTTACAGCCTTTACCCATACCCACCCGCCCCTGGGAAAATATTGAAATGGATTTCATTTTTGATCTCCCGAGAATACAGAATGATCACGATGATTTTCCGATTACATGGCACGTCTGAGACGATTCTCTCCGACAGAGACCCCAGATTTATGAGTTTGTTTTGGAAGGCAATTTGGGAGAACATTGGCACGCGGTTGCAGTTCTCGTCATCGTTCCACTTGCAGACTGACGGGCAATCTGAGATTGCCAATTCAGTGATTTTAGATTTATTGAAGTCTTGTATCTCACATCAGAAGACTCAATGGGAAAAGAACTTACCTTTGGTGGAATTTGCCTACAATAACACGATACACTCTTCGACGGGGAAGACGCCATGAGACATTGTTGAAACTGCTGCGAAGGTTCCATCCTTCCTGAGCACGAAAGATTAGAAATTTGAAGCGGATGAATATTCGCGAGATTTGGATACGGCTTTTGCCAAGGTTCGCGAGACTTTACAGAAGTCTCAAGAACGACAGAAAAAGGCAGCGGATCGCCATCGTCGCGACTGGAAACTGAAGGAGGATGATTGGGTGCTCTTACTTTTGAGAAGGCACGCCTAAGAAAGAAAAAGGGAAAGGAGAGGCTTTTTCCAAAGCTTAGTATGTGATACTACGGACCTTTCCAGATTATTGACAAGATAAATGATGTCTCCTTCCGATTGAAACTGCCAGATACTTGGAGGATTCACAATGCATTTCATGTGAATCTCTTGAAACCTTTTAAAGGTGATGTGCCTGATGATGGGGAGCCTGATGAGCAACCCGAAGCGGAAGAAAACGAGGAGATCCTTGTTCCTGAACAGATTTTGGCACATAAGGATACGAAGAATAAGGGTAAAGTTCGAAGGCGGTTCTTGGCTAAGTTCAAGAATTATCCTGCACTTGATGCGAAGTGGATGGAGGAGGAGGACCTAGCAGATACTCCTCAGATTGTGAAACTTTACCTTGATGCTTTTGGTTTAGCATAGTCTACTCCAAATGGAACCCTGAATTCAGCTTGGCCGAAGATCTGGTGCAGTGGGATGCACAAGAGGGGAGTTACTCCACTCCTTTGTCAACAGATGCCTCGATTTTGATACTAAAGTCACTGATGTCTCTTTGAGCTTCAGGGATACTGAGAGCTGATAGTATTCTGCTGGATGACTTTATGAAATGGAATTCCTGATTATGATATTGATTTGTTCTTGACTTCTTGTGAGTACAGGAACTGATAGACGAAATGACTGCAGCATTTTGGTCTGATTGATCTCGAATAGACATGGTTGCAATAGGGGTTAGTCAATCGGACATCGATGAGGTCCTGATTGGACCTAGATGTGATTGCTAGCTACATTGCCGATAAATCATGGTCTAAGATCCGAATGAATGTTGAATGTCATGTGATGTCCTGTGATGTCTGGTGATGTCCTGTGATGTCGTGTGATGTGACTGTCGATTTTGTACATGTGCTAGATGTGCGTTCCTAGTACGTAGGTACTAACAGTCAGTGTCTGCTAAGACGGTTTATGGCTTTTGTCGGTTTTGCAGGCGTAATCGCGGTCGATTACAATGCTTTCAAGAGGGGGGTATGTCACAAAGTGATGACGTGGCGGACAACAAAAACCCTAATTTCTGCCAGAAGCCCTAAAATTCCTGCAAACCCTAATTTTTGCCAAAAACCCTAAATTCCGGAAATCGCGGAGGCGGATTATTAAAAAAAAAATAAAATAAAAATTTTTTGGAAAACGATGAGCGACGCGAATTTTGCTTTTGCTTTTTATTAAAAAAAGAGAAAAGACTCTCTAAGAGAGAGAGAGAACTGATGCTTTTGATTTTAAAAGCTTTTGGGGCTCTGCTTTTGGGCATCCCTTGTAACCTTTAAATTAGTGGTGAGGGCCTCACTTCTCAGGGCATCTGGACGCAGAGTCTGAGAGTGAAACCCTAACCGCTCTCTTGTACTTTGATGATTGATTAATACAAAAAGAAATACCGAAAGGGGCGCCAGTCTTTGGGGCCAATATCTCTAGGCACGGAACTCCGCCGGGCCAGTGCAAATCTATTGTGATCTGTGAATTGTTTTGAAGTGGTTATTTGGTGCTGTCGCGGTTGATTCTTGACTTGGAGTGTCCAAGTTTGTTACAGATGGCCGAGCACCTTGATCGTGTTGCGGATGGCGAGTCACTGTCTTTCAGTTGGGTCGACTTCCAAGTCAATCTTAGGCTCGTTTTATGCCCCTACAGTACCTTGATCGGTTGAAAGAAGATTGGCGAGGCCTCAAGCAAAATGGCACTCTTGTTATGTCTTTTTCTAACGGTATTTCATAGATAGGTGTTCAATTGCTCAAGTCCGATGCGGATCGTAAGGAGACTTTTTTCTTTGGTTTGGACGAGTACATCAAAAACGATTTGCAAGTCTTCAACCCCAAGGACTACAATGACGACTTCAGAATTGCTCTCGCGCAGGAAATGAAGCACAACAAAGGTAAGCCGTCGATCTCTTTAATTTGTGTTTTTGAAGAGTGACAAGTAACCCAGAAAAGAAGAGCTTGTCTAGCCTCCCTTGGACCTTGCACATTGTAGCATGCCAATGGACGTGAGGTGGGAAAAAACAACCTTGGTGTGAGCGTAAGGCCGCTAGGGTAAGAGAAAAGCCTTCTTAAACGTAGATTGCAAGCCGTACCAAGTACCAAAATCCCAAAAACCCCAAGTACCCAAGAACTCGAAGTATCCCACAAGTACCAAGAACCCCACGTACTCGAGTACTCCAAGTACCCAAGTACCCCAAGAATGTAAGTACCCGCAGGAAGTAGTTGAGCTTGGGTAAGAGAAAAGCCTTCTTAAACGAAGATTGCAAGTTGTACCAAGTACCTAAATCCCAAGAACCCCAACTACCCGAAGTACCCAAGAACTTGAAGTACCCCAAGTACCAAGAATCCCAAGTACCCAAGTACCCCAAGAACCTAAGTACCCCAAGTGCCCAAGTACTCAGTGCATGGTCATCACCAAAAGCAAAATGGATACTTTGTGTGAAGGTGATGAGAGTGGAATTGGAGAAGAAGTCTTCGTCCCCATCTACGCCATGGATTGCACCAAATTCTATGGAGACTTTGATGAAATCCATGATGGAGATGATGCTACAACAAGAGGCTTAGCGGGCTGTTGTGGCGAAAGGGAACGTGAAGAACGGAGGGCAGCTATAGATCTAGAGCGTGAGCAAGCACGTGAAGCTCAATGCATAGCGGCTGAAGAAAAGAGGGCAGCTATGGAGCTAGAGCGTCAGCAAGCACGAGAAGCTCAACGCATAGTGGCTGAAGAAAAGAGCAGCTATGGAGCTAGAGTGCGAGGCACAGCGAGATGAATGCATGCAAGAGTTGCTATCCTCGAAGAGCAAGCCACTCAAGGAGGTTGACGAGCCATCACGTAGCCCAGGTAGAGATGACGACTCCAATAACCCAGTCACTAAGAAGTTGACTTTCAGTAAGTATGATGGTAAGATGGATGCTTTTGTAATTCATTCTTGGTCGCATCAATTTAATGCTTACCTTGCGACTAATAAGAAAACCAGTAACAATAAAGTTTTGACTGTTGCCATGTATTTGTCGGGTGATGCCATTTATTGATATCAAGCTTGACAAGAGGCACAGATGGCTGAGCATCTTGATCGTGCCGCGGATGGCGAGCCAATGTTTTTCAGTTGGGTTGACTTCCAAGACAAGCTCAAGGCTCAAGGCCGAAAAGTAAAAGATGTGTCTATGGTATTGTGGTTGAAGTTGTTTTAGGGAAATTCCTAAAGGAGATTCTTGAAGAAGATGTACCTGAGATCGTAATCAAAGTTGACATGGACTCGAAGCAGATTTTTCTGCATCGCTTTCGGCGCGGTCCAAAGAAGCAAGCATTGTAGACCTTTTTGAAGTTCAAGTATCGCAACACCCACGCAGCAGAGTGGACCAACGAAGATTACTTCGCAGATAACCTGGAGTTGTTGCCGGACTACACGGAAGCCATACAGCTTGGTACCAATATCTCACCTTGAAAAGAGGGGATGTCACGTGCACATCTAACCCTATGTGCATGTGGACAAGCTAACTTCTATTTCTAGGGTTTAAGACAGCCTAGGAAGTGTTCTGACACCCTTGTGAGCCTGTACGCAGGACATGCATGTCCAGGGCCTAGGCACTTTAGTGTAGTTGCATACCCTCTGATTGCCCAAGAGCACGAGCCGTGTCTATTAGGTGTAGGCATTGAAGAATTTTCCCATTAGTACGAAGCCTAGGTAAAACTGCATGCAACGTACCGCTTATTATTAGTTTCCCAAATTTTTAATGAGTGACTATCAAGAATTATTTTTCCAAGGTCGTCTCGGCTCATCAGGTTACTGCTCGTATAACCGGCTTGTACATAGTAGAGGGCTGTACTATTTCAATTACCTGTTACCTTTACACAGAGCACTGAGAAGAAAAGAGAGCACATAAGCATCCAACGACTAGAATGTCACTGCGCACATGAAGACCGACACCCTATAGGCCCCAAAAATTGGCGCCTCTTTCGGTATTTCTTTATCAATTAAGAATAGACGATCCGGACATGTAGATCAAAGTCTCACAAAGCTGTTCAAACCTGGCGAGGGCTGAAATTGCAGGTTTCTGACCCAATTCGGCAGCATAACGACGTCAAAACCCTTGTAGGTCAAAAGCACATGTGTATGAGGGATTCCGTCGCAGTTTAGGAGCTGTCTGGTGAGCTGTAACAGAATTTCAGCGTGTTGTAATTCTCTGCTTTTCCACTTCGAGGTGCCCAAAGCCTTGTCTAAGCATCCCAAGGCCTTCCTGAGGCTCCCTTGGTGTTCTCTTGCAATTAGATGCGAAATCCTAAACGTGCAGTAAAACACAGCAGACTGTAATTCTTTGTTTTGGATCGTTTTTAGTGGAGCAAACACGTCTACGCATGTTCCAAGGGCTCTGGCATGCAAAAGGGACAATTCCCTTGTAATTTGGACGAGTTCTCACGCAAGAAAACTCTTCAAATTTGCAATCCTACGCGATGGAAGTGTGCCTACTTGTGGGGGATTAGCAATTAGCTGATCCGGTTCCTAATCAGAAGGCTCTTGCCTTGGCAAACGTGCATAAAACCGCTAGAACTGCACAGTCAATTGAGAAGCCCAACTAGTGGCCTAGTGGGGCATTACCATATGTGCAAAGGGGAGAGAGAGATTCATGAGAGCAAATGATCACACTACATGAGACAAAGGAGAAGGCAAGCTTTCCATCAAAGCTGTGAACCTGCACCCACTACTCACATATACTTTGTAATTCACAATGAAGAAAAATCAGCCTTCACTCTCATTTGGGCGTCCCCCTAGTTCCCGCCAACTTATAAAGTTGTAAGTGACTCGCCGAGTGGCCCAAATTCTCTTCTGGCGCATACAAGCTTCCATATTCATCAGAATTCAGTGCTAACTGGCCCGACTAGTCCTAGAGAGACCAACTTAGATTCTTGATGTGAGAAACCGGTTCGGCCGCAGTCGTTTCACACTGCCCATGCAATGTCCACTTGCACCTTTTGAAGGTATCCGGGAAAAACAAGTAAAACTAAAATAAATAAAAATATGTAGTACATATTTAAAGAAGGCAACAGAAAAAATACACCTCTTGTTGACACACCCCACCCTTGAAATATTGCATGCGACCTCGCTTGCATGCCAATAATACATGCTGATATCTCTTGATATCACATATATTCTAGGATGGGAATCCAAGATATACATTGTGTCGGAAATGTAGTGTTGGTCGATTAGATAATCCCACCAACCTGGCTACCACACATATATAAAGCATAGAAGTATTCTAGTGTACTCTCAAGCACAAACTTCTCTAGCCAAATTCTGTCTAGAAAGAGTAGATATAATTGCTTAACTACTCCTTTGAGCATCATGAACCATGCTCTTACCTTGCTTCAAAGGGCTACCTCAAGTCAGTGTGGGTTCCATTTGAAAGGCTTCAAGATACGATTGCAATAGTTGAGGTGAATCAACTAATTCAAACTCTTCCATCCATTTAGCATCCAAAGATGGATAGTTCTTTAACTTCACCAAATAGTGTCTTGCAATCTTTCCTCTAACCTTTCTTTCCTTATATGCCAATATCTGTTTAGAAACAAGAATCTCATCCAATTCTTCCACTTCGGGTTGTTCCTCATCAAGTATATTCTCTTGCACATCGCCAACAAAGGGCCTTAGAAGGTTGACATGAAAAGCATTATGTATTTTCCAACGTTCTGGTAGCTTCAACCTATAAGCTACATCGCTAATCTCTTGTGAAATCTGAAAAGAACCATAACATCGCATACTGAGCTTTGTAAACAAACATTCCATGCCTTTCCTTTTCCTTAAGTTGGCCTTTTCAAAGCGCAAAAGTACCCAATCACCAAGTGAAAATACAAGTTCACGACGGTGACGGTCAGTAGCTTTCTTTTGCTTAGCTTACAACCTTTATCTTTCTGTATGTTTCATCCATATCTTGTCCTTAGTTTGCAATATGGGTGGGACTTTCTTCCCTCCTTTGACTATATTAAATGGTGCCTTGCCTGTTGACGTATGCGTAGTGTTATTGTAAGCATATTCAACCAATGGGAGATGGTGTTCCCAAGTTGCCTTGTGCTCTCACACATAACATCTGAGCAGATGTAGGACATTAGAGTTTGCCTCTTTTGACTGTCCATCAGTTTGTGGATGAAACGAAGATGAGAACTTTAGCGTAATGCCCATGTTCTCAAACAATGCCTGCCAAAAAGGACTCGTCGTACGTGGATCCCTTTCATCGACAATTGACTGAGGCATCCCGTGATACTTAAAAGATATTGCTCATGAATATCTTGACCATGTGTTCTTCCTTTATCTTCTTCTTAACAGGAATGAAATGGGCTTGCTTATTGGACTTACAAATGATAGCTTAAATCCCATCGTGGCGTGTTTGCGTTCTTGGAAGATCAAAGGTAAAGATGCTTTCCCATGGCCTATCGAGGATCGGCAATGGTTGCAACAATCTCGGTTACTGTTGCCTGTCAAATTTGACTTTTTGACATACTAGGCATGATCTCACAAATGTGTCAACATCTTGACGCAAAGCTGGCCAATAAAAGAATGCCTCAACCCCTTTCCCTGTCGCATCAATTCCACGATGCCCAGCATATGGTGGAGCATGACTTTCCATCAAAACCTTTGGCTCTAAGTGTTTAGTAACGCATAAATTTCCATGCATCATGAGAAAGTCATTCTTAAGCATATAATGTCCATGATGTTGCGTATCAATAAATTGATCATAGATCCTTGGAAAATTTGAATCTTCACCATATTGTGTCTTCATTTCGTCTAGTTCACAATGGTACGGAATTGATATTGTTGAAAATTGGGGCTTTTGTGACAATGCATTAGCCACCATGTTCTTTTTCCCTTCCACATGCATAATCTAAAAATGGAACATTGACAAGATGTTTTGCCCATCGCATGTGTTTCTCAAGCAACTTCGTTTGTGTGAGAAAGTATCGTAAGGTTTGATGATCTGTTTGGATAACAAAATCAGCCCCTAGCAGATCGTGTTTTTAACTAGTGAGAGCGCGAATCACTGCCAACAATTCTTTCTCATAAACTTGCAAGTTCCTTTCGGTCTTCAAAAGAATTTTTCTCTCATATGCGACTACTCGGCCATTCTGCAGTAGAACTGCACCAAGGCTGCGGCCACATGCATCACATTGAACCACAAAAGGTTTTGAAAGATCTGGCAAAAGGATTATTGGATCCGAAGTCAGCTTTTCTTTCAAGTGTTTGAAGGCTAAAGGCTGTCCACTTTAAAGTAACACCTTTTCCTTGTAGTGCACGGAGTGGAGAAGCAATCTCAACAAAAATTTGGATGAACCTCCTATAGTAGGGACATAAGCCTAAAACGCTTCTGATGTCATGTACGGACTTCAAGTCTGGCCATGACTTGATTGCTTCCACTTTGGCGAGACTCATGCTCACCCCATCCTTTGAAACAATGTGCTCAAGGAAGTGAATCTCTTTTAGAAAGAATTCGCTCTTTTTCGCATTAATGAGTAGCGTGTTCCTGTGTAGCTCATTGAAAACTGCAGTCAAGTGATCCCTATGCTTCTCTTCAGACTTTTGAGTAGACAATCTTGTCATCAAAGAAGGTATCCACCAAGTTTCTACGTGGTCTAAATATTTTGTCCATCATTCTATTGAACATGGATTGAGCATTTGTGAGACCGAATGGCATGACAAGAAACTCATAGAGGGAATAAATGTTGTCCTCAACACAGTCTTATGGACATCTTCTGGCCTAATGCGTATTTGGTGGTACCCACTCTTTAGGTCTATCCTGGTAAACAATGACGCTCCCTCAAGTCGATGTAGGATGTCTTCTATCCTCGGTATGGGGAACTTGTTTTTGATGGTTTTCTTATTCAAGGTGCGATAGTCAATGCACATGCGCCATGAACTATCCTTCTTCTGCACTAGGAGTACAGGTGAACAAAAAGGGGATGAACTAGGCTGAATCAGCCCCTTCTCTAAAAGCTTGTTGACCTGACTCATAATCTCTTTCTGCTGGGTTGCACCAACCCTGTACGGTGGTCTATTCGGTGGACCAGAACCTGACACAAGATCTATGGTATGATCCTCAGGTCTCTCAGGAGGTATCTCCCCTGGCAAAGAGTCCAAAAAACAATCATTGAGACCACTTGGAAAAGTTGACCTGTCTTTATCTAAGGTAGACAAATTAGATACAACTCAAGGTACTTCTTTTGCAAAGATCAAGTATGTAGAAATATGATTCTTTATTACAGACGAAATAGCAGTAGGAGAAACAATTGGAACAGACTTGCCTTTTAGCAATAAATCCATACTCATCATAATTCAGTGCTAATTGGCCCGACTAGTCCCAAATTGACCGACCTAGATTCCCGATGTGAGAAACCCAGTCAGCCGCAATCGTTTCACATTGTCCATGCAATGTCCACTTGCACCTTTTCAAGGGTTTTGGGGAAAACAAGTAGAAATGAAATAAATAAAAATATTGAGTACATATTTAAAGAAGGCAACATGAAAAATACACCTCTTGATGACAGCTCGACCCAACATTATTGTGCTATATAAGTGAACCTATGGGGCCCGGGGGTCACTTCAAAGGCAAGAAGAACTACCTGCAGCACAAGGACTCAGAAGCACCTCAGCGTTTTCCAGCCATCAGTTCAGGGTTTTCAACACCTCAGCACTCCCAACATTTTTACCTCAGAAGCACCAGCGTTTCCAGGACTTCATCAGCCAGCCTTTCAGGCCCCAGCAGTAGCGATTTCAGCCCAGCAGATCAACGTTTTGCAGCATGGCAGATTTCAGCGTGCATCACCAGCAATCTGCAGAATTCAGCCCGCGTGTACTAGCGTTTTCAGAATTTCGCCCTAAGCCTCGCAGTTCCTAGCGTCGACCGCAAGTACCATTAGCATCTCAGCATTTAGAACCATTGTATCAGCATTTGTGCAATCTAAAGCAAATACCTTTCTAGCGATAGAGAGGGTGGCCCTTGGAGGGGGGTTTGGGACACCATTTGGTGTCAGTCTTCTCTCTCTCTCTCTCTCTCTCTCTCTCTCTCTCTCTCTCTCTCTCTCTTTCTCTCTCGACCACACATCAAGAGTCACTCATCAACCACACACATACTACATCACATGTAACTTTGGTCCCATAGGTCATATTTGACCTTTGAGGTTGATAATAAAATTTATCTATCTATCTATCACTCACAGAACCTTCACTCACAGTGTCACTCTCTTCTCTCGGGTCTATTGCACAACTCTCACGAAGTAAAAGGAATTCTCTCATTCATTAAAAGGAATTTTGAGTACACACCGAGCACTAATCTTGAACACACACCATCAATCACTTCCTTTGCACATAACATTAATGGTGATAATTATGCTATCTGACATGCCAACGTGACAATAGTCTTGGTCTCATATGAGCTTGGGGGACTTTGTGGTCAAGGACTTTAAGAAGTGAGTAGATGCGGTTGGAGTCCTTGCAACCCGCAAAATGTAGCGCAATCTACGTTCCAAATCATGGGTTGTAGAGATGATGTGGGAGCAGACGTACGGATAGTTGATGTGGCACTATAGACATGGTTGTATTTGTGCAAGTGCAGTGGAAGGGTTTAAGGATTTTAGCTCAGATCTTGTACTTCACTTAAACACAAGGTTACTTTACTTCACTAGAGAGAAGTGAACACAATAAAAGAGAGAGAGAGAGACAGAGAGAGAGAGAGAGAGAGAGAGAGAGAGAGAGAGAGAGAGAGAGAGAGAGAGAGAGAGAGAGAGGACACCGCAGGCCGGCCCCCTACCACCATCAAGGGCCCCCTTGCTCTGCTGCCAGAGCAAGTACTTGCTTTAGATTACTTGCACAAATGCTGATACAATGGCTCAATGGTTCATACTGATGCTGATTTGATGCAAAAACGCTAACGATGATGTGATGCAAAAACGTTAGGGCTGGAGTTGATGCGGATGCTGAGGAACTGCAAAGGCTAGGGCTGATCTCATGTTCAGGCTGATACTTCATGGCCGAAAACGATGGTGCTTCATGGCCGAAAATGTTGGTGCGTAATGGTACTGGTTACTAGGGTATTGATTGCCCATGCAAGGGGTATTGGTTCTGGTGATCTTTTGATTGCTTATATAGGGTCAGTGAGAGAGGCCCACGACTTAATAAGAAAAAAAGGCTTATTTTGATTAATTAATAAATTGACGTGACTTTGGAGACTGGTCGTATGCCTATATGCATAAGTGACTGTAGAATGCAACTATTGACCTACTGATCATGCCTGTCTTGCTAGAGGCTCACAAATTTGCTAGGCTAGATCCTAAGCTATATACTCCTATAGTAGTAGCTTGTCCACGTGGCTCAAGTGCAATGCGCACGTGACAGTTTGAGTTGAGGAGTGCTTTTTAGGTGCCAAGCTAATGAAAGTAGAAGACACCTTTGGATGCTTTTAGTAGTGTGTTGGTTGCACGAACTTTGTGGATCATAGTATCATACCGCCAAGGGTGCTTGATTTGAGGGCCAGTCTCTGGAGGCAACTATGCCTCTCCCGTCCTGTCTTAAATTTGCAAGTGTGATTTGTTTATTCTGTTTGAATTCTTCAGTTGTAGTTTGTGTGTTTGAGTAGATCATCTGTTTGGTCAATGAGTTGCAGCCCAATGCCTCATATGATTCACCTTTCTGTTGCCACTTTGACACCTCTTACTCTCTTACTCTTGTTACTTCAAAACATTGACATTTCTTGTATAACTCTATTGCTAATAATGCTTCATTCAACTATGCGCTTTTCTATGCATGATAACATGGATCAACCCCTTGTGACCTATATGGCTTGAATTGATCAAAACCTTGTACGATGCTGCTTTGTGTCTGCTTTAATCATGCATGGTAGCTGTTGCAACTTGCAAAAAGCAAAACCCAGACAGGTTTGATTTGGAGGCTCTCTGAGGCACCATACATTGGCCACGAGTCTCCTTTGGAAGTCTTTGAGCTAGATCGTCAATATTCACATTCATAAGTTGCAGGGCTATGTTTTGCCAAATAGATTTAATATGCTTGGAATCCATGGCACAGAGGAAGGATGTTGCTTCGGTTGTAGTGGAGCAAGATAGCACCTTGCTCTTTCACCACTGTACTGAACCTTACAAGAGAATGGGTTGAGTGCAGAAGAGAGATTAACTGAACCTCCATGTCAGCATCCTTGGCTAGATATTTCTTCAATTTGATTGAAATTTGGTACAAGTGGATGATCTCATGCAAATTCCCATGCAATGCAACTCTTTTGCAAGGGTCTATTGCGAGGTCATTTCTTTTGGATGCTAGGCATGAGGAGCTCAATTGCAATTTATTAGACTAGGATTTGATGGGTAGCTGATATGTGGCTTGCTTATAATTTGTGTAATTATTAGGTAGACATGTTCACTATGGAACCAAGTTTTGATGCAGGGTTTGAAGTGGTTGTATGCATGATTGCGTTTGTTTTTTTTTCTATGCCGTCCAGTCACTTAAGACATGTTCGGTATTGATCTCGCTTGACCAAAGCTTGGTGTTAGGGATGAGTGGGTGCCTGATTGCATGTGGGTTTTCAGCTCTCTGATTTTGGGTGCGTTTCGAGGTTTGTGTAATCAGGGACAATCCTGCCTCCTTTGAGAGAGGGGTGTGTCTTAAAGGATGCTGACGTCACAATCTGTTGATGCGGCAAATAGATGACTTGACAACCGATGATGACATGACATGTGTTGATCTGGCACCTGATGGTGTGGTAGCAAGGTGGTTCCACCTGCACGAAGAGCCTGACGAGAGGTTTCTCAAAAGAGGGAACGTATAGTGGGAAGCCCACTTAAGTAGCCAAAAACTTAAAATTGCAGTTTAGCTCTGTTTTGCTAAAAAAAGGTACCAGGACAGGTTGTTTTGGGTGCCCAGCTTTTGGGAATGTCCTTTATGCGGCCTTTGTAAAGCTTGGCCTTCGTGCCTCTTTCTAACACAAGTATTGTTAAGTTTTCAAGATTGTGTCTTAAGTTGATTATGCATTGCTTCGTTCCATTTGGGAATCTCACTTGGGTCTATAGCTTAGTTTAACAATTAAGAATCTGCTCGTTGTGTTTGTCTGTTGTGGGATTCAGTTTTTAAAGCTTTGAAGTGATGTACTTTAATGACGTTTCATTCAGATGAGATTCACTCATTTCTTTGCCCATCTCTTTTGTCTAAGTCACTTTGAAGTACAGATTGTTTTCTAAAAAGTTTATTTATATATGTTCTGGAATTTTTTTTGAACCATCCGTTAAACTAGTCTTGCTTCATTTTTCTCTTTTTTTTATGGGTTTTTGCGTGTCGTGGTTTTGTTCAAGTTCTTTTACCCTTTTTTCAGTTGGTAAGTTCGGACATTTCTGACATCATAAAAATAAATTATAGGCTCTCTGAGATGATTACTAGGGCCCTGTTTGTGTGTGTGTTTTGGCAAGTGTTCTTTTGTGTGTGTCTGAGTCAAGAGACACAAGGTGAATTAGCATAAAATCATTGGCTATCATTTTCATTCAGTATTGTTTTCGAGAAAACAGCTCTGCTCTGACGTTCCAAGTGACATAATCATTTGTTTTCAGATTTTTCACTTCAGCACTCTCGAGGTTATTTGTTCTAGTAAATACTTATGTTAACTGTGTGCCACAGGCACTTGATTATTGTCATTCACAAGGGATCATGCACAGGGATGTCAAGCCTCACAATGTGATGATTGATCATGACCAAAAGAAGCTGCGACTCATTGATTGGGGTCTTGCAGAGTTTTACCATCCTAACAAGGAATACAACGTTAGAGTTGCCTCAAGGTTTATTATCTTTAACTGCTAAATAGGATTTCCTTCAGGTTTTCAAATTGTCTGTGTTTTGAGGGTGATCAACCGGCTATGTGCAGATACTTCAAGGGACCTGAACTGCTGGTGGATCTTCAAGATTATGATTACTCTCTGGACATGTGGAGTCTTGGTTGTATGTTTGCAGGAATGGTAAGCCCATTTTTCAAAGTTAACAAAGGTAGATTGTGCGAGTTTTAATGTCCAGAATTTGAAGGATGTGCTGTGAAAACTTTTATTTGGGAAAGGATCGCTGTTCTTGTAGAGCCATATTTTGAAGCTTATAAAAAGTAATTTAATAATCCAGTACCTTGTGGGCACATGCGTGATGTGTGCTAATGAAGTTACACTAATGATTGTTTGTAAACCACATGGTTAAACGAGGGGAATACTAATTTGCACAATCCTTGTACCTTGCATCATTTCCTGCCCTTCTTACAAATATCTGATAGCTGGTAGGTGGTTTTAGCAGATGATATAGTTATGAATGTAGACAGGAACAGGAACGAAATCATTGATACCGTCTTTGAGAAGAACTCCAACTTGAAAGTACATGAATTAATCGACTCAAAAGCTATCTTGTCTTGTGGGCTGTTGACTAATAAAAGCTATATCTTGTGCAATGGGCTTTGAGCATGTTGCTTCAGGCATTACCTTTCGTTTAACCTACCTAAGTGGCTCAGCTTGAGAGTAGTTCCATAGAAACTTTGACCTACTTCTTGCTCAGGAGTTGTCCGCAACGGTGTTGTTAAACTGGCTGTATTTGTACAGTTCTAGTTAATGAATGTATCTCTTTTATATTTAAATTGTGCACATTTAAAATTTTAGTCAAGTAGTCGATCCACAGTTGAATCGAAGAGAATATTCTTGGTGCATCATTAGGGGGAATGGCATAGAACATCGTAGAAAAGATACCCCTTGAGCCATCCTAGATCAAATACTCGTAGTGCGTCATTCTAGGGAAATGAGTAGACTCACAGTGTTTTTTTTTTTTGGCTAAATATCGCTAATTTGGCTAAAAGCACAATTTGAACCCAAGATTTTGGCTATAACTAGGAGTGAAATTTTACATATTATCGCCAAAAATATGAGCATTAGGTAAGATGTATAAACTTTTATAGCCAATTTGTAATGTTTTATCTAGAGAACATATTGTAAATTAGAAACAATATAAGATTTAGAAAATTACCTCTTATAAGTGAAAATCATACCACAACGTATTAATCATTTTGACTTAAATAGTGTTTGAGGAGCTAATTTTGTTTCTAATGCTATTATAAGCCTTCAAAAAAAAAAGACAATTTTTCTCCAAAACTTATAGTTTATCGCCAAATAGTTGAGCAAAAATCTTAGGGTCTACCCCAAAAAAAGTACACTGGAGTAGAGCACTGTGAAAGCGAATATCTGCTAGGCCAGAACGAATATTTCTGGTGTATCACATTGGATGGGTGACTCAGAGCATCTAGAGGAAGTATTTGACCATCCTGAATGGGCTACATAAATCCTTGCATGAGATTGCATCCGGGAATGCATGGGCAATGTGTCTGCAAGTAGAAGCCTCACCTAATATTGTTTAGTGAGTTTTTGGTTGGTTTACTGTTCACTAAAGAAAAGCAATTGGAATCTGGCTACTCTTTCTTGAAGGGATTCAGCCCAGAAATAGGGCGGCCCCTTTTATGGCAGCAAACCCCCCCTATAACAAGCGAGCCGTCTCCCTTGTTTTAGGTGCAAAAAACAGCCCTCCTCTCTCTCCACTTTTGGTGTCCCCTATTTTTGTTCCACACAACACCCCCCCCCCCCCCCCCCCCCCCCCCCCCCGCCTCCAAGCCAGCCCCTTTATTTCCTTGAGGGTTTGCTATATCTATAAAAGCAGCCCTTCTCCCCTCCCTTTCGCATCCGTTTTGTTGCCGGGGTTTGTTACTTTTTAGGGGAGATTGGGTAGGTGCGGGACCTTTGGCTGTGGATAGAGATTAGTTTAGGCTAGAAACCAAGAGATTAGGATGCAGATAAAGAGAATTTAGAGCTAGTAAGAGAGTATAAGGAAGATTAGAGATGTATTGTGAGAGATTAGAGATGTATTGTGAGAGATAATTGAGATGTGATGATGATCAAAGACTAATTACGAGAGATACTTGAGATGTAGAGCATAATTTTTGGCTAATGGCAATAGGAAAGAGAAATTGACGCAAGAATTAGGCTCTGTCACAAACGGGAGCGCATAACAGTATAAAATATACTCGGATAAACAGAATTTATCACTCAATATTGAAGCTAGAGGGTATAGAGAGAAATAGAGAGAGGGAAAGGTCTAAGTCATGGCTAAAAATGTAAGGGAAGCAAGTTTGGATGTGACCAAAAGATGAGCACTCTAATAGTGTGTGGTATTTAGACTCGAACTTGCAGTGCGGATAATATGCATAATCTATTTGTGGGAAATAAGTTGAATGGTTGCGATAGTGCATATCCTTGACAAGGGGATAGGCTCAAGCATGTAAGGGTGAGTCCGGTTTCCTCTTTCAACAAAGAACATGGTTTTGTAGTTGGGGCAATACGGTGTAATGTATGAAGCGTGACCCACCGGATTCCTCCCGTTGGTGTTGTAGAAAAGCTTCGTTCACTTGGGAGTCCTTTTGAGGCATCATGCAGCAAGTGTAATGCATCCCATCTCCCAAACCACTTCTTTATGTCTTGCATCCATCCTGTGCTCAAGATCTTGCTTTTATGCGTCTTTTGAATTTTTTTGCTTGCTTTCCATGCAATTGTAGAAAGTCAATGTGAGGGGGTTTGACACATCTCTATCATGTAGTTTACAACCCTTTCCATGCCCATATGGAAGAGATCCCAACTCAAGAAGTAGGAGCATATATGGAGTTTGTGTCTTAACTTGGAGAAAGTTTGTAAGAAAACACACTGACATTTTCAAACTCTTTTCAAGTTGACTTTGAGATGCTCCCGTTCCACGCTTCAACTCCATAAAGAAGAACTAGTGTCACCAATGTGTCAAAAAGGTACTTCTTGAGAACCCAATATTTGACATTTCGCGCATTACACATTCTCAAATCCATAGTACACTTTTCTTCCCAGCTTTCAAACGACTCATAGCACATTCATGCCACTTGTGATTGGCCGGAACTTCAAGGCCATGGTACTTAAAACTCTCAACAACTTCCAAGTGTCTCATTGTTGTACATAGTGCATGTCTTCTCTTGATGGTTGTTTTTTACAAGCATAATCTTTGTTTTTTGATCCATTCACAATTTGTCCACTATGCAAGCAAAAGTTCTCAAGGACAACCATAAGCTTTTGTGCCTCCTTTAAAGTGTGTGCTAGAAGCACTACATCATCCGCATACAACAAAAGCATGATTACCGTATTGCAAATAGTAACCTCTTTAATACCTCCTTTTGGCATAAAGTCAAGTACCATTTGTTCCAATTGATCAATGCATAGACCAAAGAGAGTTGGTGACAACGGACATCTTTGTTTAACCCCAATAGTGCTCATAATTTTTTTTGAAATTCCTCTTTCAATGCGTAATTGACATATCACCTTCTCATAGATTCGAGAAACCGCAAGCATAAACTCATTTGGCACTTGGAGTTCTTTCTTTCTTCTCCACAAATGGTAAAGTGGAATTATATCAAAGGCTTTCTTGAAGTCTACAAAGCAACAATACAATCGCTCGCCTTTTAGCCGGCTTTCCTCCATGAGGACATGAAGTGACAAGATGGTTAATGGTGCTATTGCATTGACGGAATTCCGCTTGTCCTTTTACACGCTTGCCATTCTTTTCAGCCCGTCACTCAATTTTATCTCCATTATGCACCCAAAGAACTTTGCTATAAGAGACCCAATCATTATAGTCCGATAGTTATTTACATTCTTTACATCTTCTCTATGCAAAGGCCTGACCCAATTAGTTCTCCAATCACAAGGCATACCATGTTGAAGTGCAAGGTTGAATATATTACACATCCAATCATGTGTAAAATCTCTCGTCCATTTAATCATTTCCGGCTTGATACCTTGAAGATCTTCCGACCAACTTTTCAAGCCCGCCGCCCCGCACATCCTCAATAGTAAAAAAAGAGGACATACATGGGAGTATACCATAAAATGGCATCTTTCTAGCATTGATTGCTCATATAGTTGCCTACAATGTGTGTACATATCCGTAAGACTCAAGTTACCAAAGCTCTCAACCCGCTTTTCCTTCCAAGTTTTTTCAAAATCTTCCACGTGCGCGTGCTTTTTCTTTGACTTGAAAAAGTGATACTTGACTTCTCATGTTCTTCTCTTCTATTGAATCAATGCCTCGTATGTATGCAAATGACTTCGATAGTTATCATTTGTCCATAGTTGCATCTAGCTTTCTCAAGGACTTTCCAGCATCTTGACATTCGTTATCAAACCTCATTTTGTGCGATCCACCTTTGTTGATACCATGGACATGCTTTATGGCAAAGCATTCTTCGGAGCAAGAACAAATAACTTTCTTGAAAGCTTCCCATTTGGTTTCCAATGGTGTGCCATATCAAAGCTTTGTCAGTTGTAACTTTTGCTCAACCATTTCAATATACATTGGTGCCCGTTTGATACCATACAAAGAGATAACTTCTCTTCCCTTTGGTTGAGATTTTCATGCATAGTTGTTCCTCCACACATAATGTCAATCCATAAGGTCCGATGGTTTGATTCCGGGGTCCATTGGCCAAGCGTTAAACTCTTTATGCGATACATGATGGCTTTGGAAAGTTTAATCGCACTATGATGATTGTCAATCAGTTTTTCTTTCGCAACGAGAGGGAGGGGAGCATTAGCTGCCACCATATGTGCCGCAGAGTCCCGCACTCAGTGCAACATGGCTTATTTGTTTACCTCCTGCTCATCTGGTTTGGTGTGCTGCCCTCTTCTTTTGTGTGGGTCTTCATCAGAGGTTTGTGACTAGCAGTTTCCTGGCTTTTACATTCCTGGTTCTCATCCGACTTGTGAGAGGGGTTGGTTTTCGGTAGCTTTAAATGAAAACATACTTGACTGCTAGCCTTCTCAAACCCTTCGTCCAGTCCAAAATTTGAATGGATATTGTTCCATCTCATTTTCATCTTGGAAGGAATATTTTTTTGGAAGCTTTTTGTACGAATGTTCTCATCTGTAAAATCAGATTCTTATCTGTCCGATGTGTTTCCCAGATATTTCGAAAAGAGCCTTTCTTCTATGGGCATGATAATTATGATCAGTTGGTGAAAATTGCGAAGGTGAGGAGAATGTTGATGGATGTCTTGGTATTGCTGAAATTCTGCTTGGGCCTCTTATTGAATTTATATGTGCCTTTTGTGCAGGTTCTTGGCACTGACGAGCTGAATGCATACCTGAACAAATACTGCCTCGAGCTTGATCCTCATTTGGAGGCATTGGTTGGCAGGTTTGTACTCTCTCTCTCTCTCGCTCTCATAACAGGTCTTTGAGTTCAAGACTC
The DNA here is from genome assembly GCF_014529385.1 of Adiantum capillus-veneris. NCBI lineage: Eukaryota > Viridiplantae > Streptophyta > Polypodiopsida > Polypodiales > Pteridaceae > Adiantum > Adiantum capillus-veneris. The sequence goes on from NC_140953.1 coordinate 128,427,647, forward strand.
GTTTGCCACATCTTTTGAGGTCTCTTGGTTGTTTTGACGATGTTAAAAGTTCCAAGTGTGTGTTGTGTGTATGTGGGTGTAAGAATAAGAAGAAGAAACTGGAAAAACCTTTCTGTCAGCCAAGCGTGGTACAATGGTTATTTCAGTTCTCTCTTGAATAACAGGTATTCAGTTCATGACTCGTCGGACAGAGGTCTCTTGGGATTGTTCCTACGGTGTGAAAAGTTTTAATCTTCTTCTTCTCTCTGCTGAAAGGAAAGGGACTTGAGACCTATTCACATTACTCAAAAGCTGCAAGGCTTCATTAGAAGATATAATTGAGGAGGACAACCCCTGGGGCTTTCAACTTACAATGTCTGTTTGTTGTATATTGTACTTAGTCTGGTGAGCATTGAGTTCAGTGGTGGTGGGGTAGTTGGGCCTCTTTCTCTATGGCCTCTTCACTTGGCCCCAACCCGTGATTGCTCAATGCTGCCATATAAAATATGTAAGCCAAATAGCGATGGCTTGAAATTTCAAATTTTATGCAGGCACAGTAGAAAACCATGGGCGAAATTCATAAATTCTGACAACCAACATCTTGTCACGCCAGAGGTCAGTACATCTTATGGAAAGTTCTTTTTCAAGCAAAAGGTTCTACTAAAAATAATCTATTAAAAAAATTCTATATTTAAAAATGTTTCTTCCAAAGTAAGTTCTATTTCAAAACAGCAAACCTAAAAGTTCTTTTTAAAAGAAATCATTCCTACTGAATTGTCATGCAGGCCATTGATTTTCTAGACAAGCTACTTCGTTATGATCATCAGGAGCGGCTTACTGCCCGAGAAGCCATGGTGAGCAGTTTGGGATGAGTTCTGGATCTTCACGCATTTTAGATTTTCTTTGTGTGAAGCTTATCTTTGTTTGGATGGATTGGTATCTTCTTGCAGGCCCACCCTTACTTTTACCCTATTCGGACGGCAGAAGCAAGCAATCGCCGCTCGCATTTAAGCTAGAAGCCAGCACAGATCAGACTGACTTTTCTTGTTGGAAAACCAGCTTGGTGTAAGATAAGGGAACCTTTTAGCAGAGGGCATCTTGTTGCTGATGCATAGTGCATTATGCTATTGTTAATGACATTTTACTAGCCTGGGCTCTATTGCCATCTTACTGGTGCGTCGGTTTTGTGGGGCTATGATTCCAATGTCCCAATGCATTGTATATGTATGCCCAAAGAAGGCTCTTCTTGTATGGTCTATACATCTCCCTCATTTACCTATCTTTGGCAAGGATTCACCATACAGATCTCTGTGTACCCCCCTATCTTACCGGAAAGAGACCGTTTTTTTTGGGTCGCTAACTGCTAGTTCACGTGTGCTGTGCTTGATTTCAAATGTAGAGGTACAAGGTGTTGTGGAGACCGTTTTCCATGTGTGTGAAGATCAGGTGGTTTGTGATTTGTTTTGAGCAGAGCGTAATTAAAGCCTCAGGATGGCACCATTTAGAGAATTGAGGTCCTTTTGGGGGTTTTTTGGGGAGGGGGTGGGGTGGAGAGAGAGAGAGAGAGAGAGAGAGAGAGAGAGAGAGAGAGAGAGAGGGGCTTTGGTAACCTCTTCTAGAGGCCGAAGTTGGCCTATGAGACAGAATGGTGTACATGTGTGACCTCTGAGCCTTGCTGCCCATGGCTGCATTCTCCCTCTCCATACGTGCCACTCCTACACGAGCTAACACAGCCAGCTCCCCTTTCACGTGCCACAAGTGATGAGACGTCTGACTTGACAGATGAGGACGTGTCCTGAAGAGCAGGCCATTATGATTCTGCTGTTGCTGGTCCTAGCTCTCTTGCCTAAACCTACGATTTACTGGCCGCTTCATCCATCCTGTAACTAGTCCATCCCCAGTGTTGCCTGCAGTGCAGTGGGTAGCTTACTACTCTCCAGCAACCACATATGTGTGGTTCCACACTGCAGCCTCCACAGCTCTCCACTGCCTTCACCTTCGCCACATACGTTCATACATCCTCTCTCAATGTGCACTCGTTTGATAGGAAAGATAGGAAGCTTGCAGGCTATCATGCGAAATGTAGAGGTTTCGAGACTTTTAGGAGGCTCAAGAGACCCATATCTCTCTGTGTGTACTCATTGCAAAATTGGTGGGATGCTTGTACCTGCTGCTCCATATGGACTAGCCTCGAAGGACCACAACCTTTGAAACAGCATATGTAACTGGCCAGCACCACATGCGGACGGGAACAACAAAAGTGACGAAAAGAGACTTCACACTTCACTGAGCTAATGCAGAAGAGGCATAGTTTCCCTTGGAATCTAGCGGCCCTCAAGTCGAGAGCTTAAATTGCTTGGCAATATTTCTTTATTTCTTTATTATTAAGAAGAGAAGAGTTTACAACTCTTTTGTGTGACCATTAGAACTGGCTGCAAGACTGTTGATGGTTGGCATCAAAAGCTGCAGTCATAAATTGGCAATCATAAGCATCTACTAATAAAAAGTCAGCTCCAACAGGACAGAAAGTTAAGGATAAAGGTTAAGCCATAGAAAGATGAAACCGAGATATCCAATCTGTGTTGAGTCTGTGTTGTTGCACAAAAGATATGCATTGCCTTGGCCTCGTTAGCCAGAAGTGCATTAGTGTCATCACCAAATTGGGGGAGACATTGTTGATTTCTCTGGTCTGGGAGGGAGACACCTTTGACGAGGCCCCAATTTTCCAAGCTTTGAAGAATGAAGGACCATTCAAGGCGGTCATATGCTTTATCAAAGTCTATTTTGACAAAGTTGAATTCCTTTCTAAAGAGCAATGACCGCCTCTAGGATCCTTTTTCCTTTAATGAGTCCCTTTTGTTTTGAGTTTATCCATTGCATGAGGATAGTTGTAATTCTCTTGGCTATTGCCTTGGCAAATATTTTATATTCTTTGGTGAGCATTGTGAAGGAGTTTGATGATGCTTGTATTGATTATGTAATTTCCAAATGTTTTGATGGAAAAAAAGTAAGCTAAAAAAGCATTTGGCATCAAAAGTACTGCCTTGTCATCAATTATGTATGCTCTACCATGTCATAATCATGCGTACAAGCATAAGTAAAACCTTTCATTTGGGCAGGATTTTGCAATGCAATTTCCATGTTTTTGTGCTTTGGTTTTGCTTAGTCTTTTCCTTTGCTCCCTATTTGGTAGCTTATGCTACCTCAATAAGTATTGAAGAAATCCTATTGATGGGTAGAGGCATTGCGGTTCTAGTCCTTCTGCCTTGATGACATGCTTTCCTCTGAATTTGGGAGTACAATTCATCTTCTTGATTCAGAGGGAAGAAGGCAGGTATCAAGTAAAATCTGTTTTCCTTGGTTGCCAACAAATTTTAAGTTACCGATATTTTACATCTATTTGTGTTTCTCGGTTGATTCAACTTGATAAATCTACTCCCTTGAAGAGAGAATTACAACACATCTTGGTTTTAATAAAGTTCTTTTTCTGGTGTAGCAATTTCTTTCTATAGCCATCAGTGTGGGGAAAGGAAGTAGGGAAAACTCTAAACATATCCATGTACTGACAATTGTACATTGCTGTACATTACCACTCAAGGGGCCATATTGTGGTGACAACTTCCCTAACCTTCAACCTTGGGGTTACATCATGAAGGCTCAACAAACAGAGCTTTTGCTCAAGGTACATTGTTGAAAACATTTATGTATGGGTTTTATGTGCTTTAGGGATTTAGCCGCCACCTTCTTGGCTTACACTCTGTTTTATCAAGACCCGCCAAACAAAGGACTTGGTGTGTGGTGTGAGGGTTGCATTATGTTGATAAAACACCCGCCAAACAAAGGACTTGGTGTGTGGTGTGAGGATTGCATTATGTTTTCTAACATGGTTATGTAAGCTTCATGCTATTAGGTTGTGTTATCATGTATGGATCATTATTTTTGCCTTACACATGTTTGCAATTATTCACAAGAATGTAGAATAAGGTGCTAATTAGAAACGATTGAGAGGTTGGTCTCTCAATTGTTCAAGCTGCGACGAATGATTAGAAAAACATGAGTGTGCTCTTACATATGAGTCATCTTCTTCTAGACAAAAATGTCAAATAGCACAGTGATTTTGAAATTGAAGTTTTTATAATTGATCTTGATTATTCAAGATGCTACAATTCAGTACCTAGCCAAACTTCAACTAGGGCCTCAAAAAGGTGAACTCCCAACAAAATTGGTGCAAAAGGAAAAATGAAAGGTGATAACTATAGAAAACCAAAGTAACAGAGTGGGAATGAATAAGAATAGACATAATAGACAAAATTGCACCATTAAGCTCTTGAATGCAAGCTTTCCTTGAGAGTTGACAACTATATGCTTTTATTGTAAGTTTGCTTGCTTGAAAATTATATCCTCCTCTTAAAAATTTGATGGTTATGGAGTCCCCCCCCCCCCCCCCGCACGGCCCCTCGCCCGCTCGTGCACACCTGATTATATTTTGTTCTTTAACTCTCCTATGCAAAATACCCCAAACATCAAAATACCTCTTTAATTTACCTCTTACTCCACTTGTCTATGGAAACTTACTTTTTCACCCGTAAGAAATGCACAAAATACAAAAAAGGGCTAAAATTCCGATGAAAAATCAAGAGTGTTGATACTTTTGATCTTGGTTATAGATATTTTTGACCAGTCCTTAGAGTGTGTGCATGTATGTATGCAATGGGAAAGAGCTCAAGCTTTGTTCTCTTAAACTCGCATAGCTCTTTGCATTACAGTATAGCAAGCAATGTTAATTTTTGACGGGCACCGTTGCCCTTCAAATGGCCAAGAATGTTTCGTTTGGGTGGTAATTTAGTGTATTTTTTGCAGGGTAACTCACATTCTTATCGGTTAAAAATAGGCAAATACCCAAAAACGGGTAAAATGTCCGTTGAAAGAAATCTTGGTAGCAAGTATTGGGTTTTTGACATGGCTAGAAAGAAGTAACAGATTGCCATTGCAAATGCTACTCTTATTTTGGAAAGGCCTATTTTAGCACAAAAAGAACTATGTTTTCGCTACAAACCATAGGATAGTAAATATATTAGTGGCTCCACAAACCATAAGATTTTCATTTCTATTCATGTCTCAAGGAACAAATGTATGTAGTGCCAATAGCAATTGGTGTGTGTTATGTATTGTCTCCTTTGGTTTATATGTTCATTTGTGTATGTGTGTTTATGTTGTCTTGGTGCTTGCCATTGATTGTTATCAAACGACCTAGAGGAGACCTATAATTAATTATAAAGGTACTAGAAAAATTACCAAAATACCCCTCAAATTTCTAAAATTCCCAGAATACCCCCTTCAAATTTTCAAAAATCTCCAAAATACCCCTTGTTATTCTCGCCAACATCTCCAGACACCTTCCTTTTTGCAACTCTTCACAGGAAGATTAGTTCTCTATCAACCAAAGATGATAGAAGTAGGATTTTGGATGGTTCTGTGGGCTCGCAAGCTCAAATAGCTTATTATTAGTAGACACAAATGCCTCTATTTGTGGACACATTGGTGAAAATTGTTATATAAATGATGCTTAAGATAGATCTCTATCACCAAAAAGATTAAACTATGCAAAATTTGGAGCACTCCATCTTAAATCGATTCAATGGTATTTTAGGAATTTTTGAAATTTGAAGGCTATTTTGGGAATCTCACAAAATTCCAAGGGTATATTGGTAATTTTCCGTAAAATAGAATATCAAAGCTTCTAATCTTACTATGTTAAACATGTTCACAAAGTAAAAACAATACTTAAAAGCAATTGCCTAAAATCAATTATAAAGTAGGATATAAAGTTAAGATCCTGCTTATTGCCATTTGGCGGCGGTTATGTTGTATTTGGTTGATGTCTTTGCTTGGTTTGAGTAGGGTTCTTGATGTAATTCTTTTTTTTGGGTTTTTGTATAACACTAAGAGTTTGTGAGTATTGCTCAAGCAAGACCAATTTTCGCTTAACTAGTTAAGATATGATTACAAAATGTATAATTTTTTTGGAGAAAATAAAAAAGAAGAGTACACTGACCCACAGGTAGGGGGAGGGTCACCCCATCAAAATGAGTCATCGCCTAAGGATGAGTTCTCTCATTCTAAGCCTTAAGGTTGAGTAGTACAAGAGGAAAATTCTCAGATGGCCTCACTACCCCATCTCTCTGGCCAGCAAAGCCTTTGTGCTTAATCAATATTTGATGCCATCTCTAATTTATTTTTGCTGACAGCCTGCCAAGAATTAGATGCAACAAGCAATTGCCTTGTATAGATCCTCTCTCGGGGGGGGAACTGACCAACACAAAGTTCCAAAAGTATCCTTGGATGTGTGCTGCCTACCCAAAGCCAATGGAGGGATGGGTCTGCTCAACTTGAAACTTATTTCTACCAAATTAGCAACAAAATTGGTCCTCAGATCCTTGGACTCAAAAGATTTTTGGGCATTGCTACTAAAAAGACACCTAACTAACTATAAAGCTTGGTCTAACTGCACCCTCGGAGACTCAGTGTTCTCTCCAATCAAAGTTATACCCTTTGGCTCTAATCTTGTCAGAAGGTTAAAGAGCTGTGCATTGTTTTATGCATGACCTTGGCTGGGGTGACTGTTTCATCTCAAGGCATTTAGAGCTAAGGCGGGCATCAAAAGCTTTGTGTAAGAAGGTAAGTACCCAACAGATCTTGAACTACCAATTCCTATATGCAAAGAAGTATTCCATGGTTTCAATGTAGAGGAAAAATGACAAAATGTATTGCAACCCTCAAAGGATAGACTTAAAAGTCTAAACCAATTTCTCTATCATCATTATGGACTTAAGAAAAAAAATCACCTACTAAAACATATGAATTCCTTGGGAAGGATAAAAAAGCTACACAATATTGTTAATGGAGCAGATATAAATATGTTACTCTGCCAAGTAAGGAGATTAGATAGTAAAGAGCAAAGGAGCTTAGATAGTAAAGAGCAAAGAACACAAAAACAAAGAATTAAATTTTAACACAGTCATGACCAATTTATGGTCTAAAACATTGGCATGATCTAATTCCAATCCATAATCAAGTTTGGTTTTGGTCCTAGGAGCATGCTAGGGTAATCTTGTGGTGGATGCCATCTCTGCTTGAGCCTATCTATCATGAGTGTCTTTTCTAGCATAAGTTTCGTTTAGTGGTGGGAGGTTAGGATTGACAAGCGACATTGCTTCTTGAAGCGCAACATTCACCCTTCCCCCCTTCTTGCTCTTCTCTTCATCACACAAGGTATCAAAGGCTTGAGTGGTTTTGATTTAAATACTGAATATACATTGGGTAGATATGGTAGCTTGACAATTCCACTTAGTATGTGAAAGAACTTATGAAGGAATAACTGTATTCAAGTACTACTTTATAAAGGACAAAATTTAATCCTAACATCAAGAGAGGAGGCATCTTTCACTACTTTTCTTGGAAAGGTGCTACCTCTTACTCAGTGACATCTTATATCTTATAGAGACAAATTAATATGCTAATACTACCATATTATCTTTATTATCATTCAATCATGCAAATAAATAAATGCTAGAGACTCACACTATTGAGCATCTAAATTATGTGTCTATTATGAGTGTGTTCCCATATAAGTAAATGAAACATTTTTTCTAGCAACCTTGAAAATAGTGGGAACTGACTCTATACTGGCACTTGTACGTAGTCGGATTAGTAGTCACAAGTAGTAATTACAACGAGTTACTGTAATAGTGCACGATCGGTCTGAACCCTATATAGGCACCTATAAATAGGACCCACTACTTTCATTTTAGGACCCTTTGTAGTCATCAATCTACTGCTCTTATTGTAATCAAGCTCTATTATAATCCAACATTCAGTGCAGGTTGTATTTCTAACTCATTATCTGAATACATCAATCCCAGTATCTTGTGTCCAACAACTTGCATTTACTTTAGTTCATCATTATCTAATTTCCTTATGTTCATCTAAAGTTTGAACCTATTGTTCCATACTATCTGATTTGACATTTGAATCTGAATATCCAACTTGGAATAGATGCAAAAATGACTAGCTCATTCCATTTTTGCGATTACGGTGGTGAGCTTAAGCTCTTGACAAGAACCTCTCTCCCAATTAGACTTTGGTGTCAATTAAACATATTCAATGCAGCCAAAACGTTCAGTAAGAGAAAGGAGATCTAGAAAATCTTTGTTGAGGCTCAAGAACATATCAACACGGTGGTTGAAGAATTGGAGGAGAGTTCTGATGATAGACCTCGATTCTAGAATAAGGAGTAGATGTTAACCTTGGAAGGAGAGACACTGAGGGGCTTGGGGACTCATCATTCAACCCAATCCAGGAGAAGGAATTTAGAGAGGTCTAAAAGACGCTCTCATTAGTATGGGTCTCAAAATTTGGACTTGAAGGGAAAAGAAAACGTTCATACTGATGCCAATCATGGTAGCAAGCAAAGTAGAAAAGCAACGTCACATGGGAAACCAGATAAGAGGAATGAAGTAAACACTATGATTGAAACCAACAATCACTATAATGATAGATGGGATGCTGACACTGGCCATTACAACATACATAGGCATAGGGAGAGAAAGTCTAATCACAAGTAAAAATCAAATGCGGAGAACGAGAGTCGGATTACCACAGGCCTAGACATGGGGAAAGATCAAATGGTTTGAAGATTGCCTTTCTGTTCAAGGGTGGAAGAGAGGATGATCTAGATGTACACGTACACGATTTTGAAGAATATGTACATCTAAAAGATATTTGATGAAGATGAGTGGGGTGAGTACTTTCCACACCATCTAGAAGGCCAAGGGAAAGGCAAAGGAGGTAGATCAATGGAAAGAGTAGAGGAATTTGTTAGAACAGATCACAAAGGATCTTGTCAAGAAGATGCTAGAGATTCTTGAATGTTCAGAGGCTAGAACTATCCAAAGGCTCTAGAGGTTCTAGAGAGTGGACTCCTAGAGAGTAAATCTGTTAAGGTGGAAGTTGAAAAGAAATCTGAAGAACCAGTGAAGGACCCAAAGGGGCGCTTGGGAGAAGTTATTCGGCAAGTCAGGGAAGACTTGGCCGAGGCTGATAAAATGGATCTAGGGATGAAAAATGTTCAACAACAACAATTTGATTCCTCACAGAAGGATCCATCAACTAGGAGATGCAAGAGGCCAATAGAGGCATGGCATTGTAAGGAAAACTATCCAAAGAAAGGATCCTCCAATTTGGATAGCAGCTTTAAGAATGAGTAGGACCAAATCTATATAAAGGTCTATGAAAGAATTCACAAGCTTATTGTTGAATTGGATGATGTTAAACGAACCTTACTAGAGGCTACTAAGTTTATAAGAAAGCAAAGGAAAAGGGAATAAGATGCAATGGCCATGGATCTATCTGAGATTAAGGATGATCAAATGCCAATCATCTAGATGGATTACAAGCTTAGAAAATAGTGGGAGCCACTGTGGGGAGTGATATTGGATGGCGAGGCTCATGTTAACATCCTCCGGGAGTATGTTAGACACAAGATATGAAACCGGATCCCTTAAAAATTAGAATGGTAGATCAAAGGATAGTCCAGGCCAATGGCTTAGTTGAAAACTTACAGACCATGGTAGGATTTGAGAAACTCAAAACTAGCTTTCTGGTACTAGGTTTGCAAGGAGCTTACAATATGCTATTGGGAAGGCCTTGGATCAAAAGTGCACGAGCCATTTATGATCATGCGGACCAAATGTTAACAATTCAAGGATCTAATAGAGGAACTCAATTGAAAACAAATAAATATCGGAAGCTGGTGGAAGAGGGCAATGAGGCCACATATATTATGTAGGAAACATGGAGCGAAGAAGATTGAATGAATGTTAGCGTCTATGAACATATTTCCTATAACAAAGATAGACTTGGCGAATAATACCAGAACTTGGAAGAGGGTAACCACGCTAGAGGAATTTAGGGAATATGGCACAAAGAGGATCGAATGAATGTTAGCGTCTATGAACATATTTCCTATAGCAAAGGAAGAATTGAATGTAGTACTTATGGACCAAGAGAGAGCAGAGCATTAGAGACAACTATATCCAAAGACAACTAGCAAATCTAGACGGTAGGCTGCTAGAAGCACCAAGTTAGACTACGGAGGAGGTTATCCCAGATGAGGAACACATGCAACAAAGTGCAAACATGCCTAGTTGGAATAGTATCCAATTAGATAGAGAAACAGATTCAGTAGGAATGGGAAATCCCTTCAATGAATATGCAGCAGGTATACAACTAATTAAGGAAGATAAATCTTTGGCAAAAAGAAAAGGCAGTGGACCAAATTGGTTGTTGCCCAATGATTAAGAAATTGAAGAATGAAATCTTAGTCCAGAAGAAAATCCAATGAGATGGTCAAAATCAACAAACATCTAAAACCAGAGAAAAAAGAGAAGGCCAGAGGAAAATTGTTTTAGAAATATAAGGATGTATTTGCATGAGAGCATAGGGATCTGAAAGGAATAGATCTAGAGATATGCCAACATTGGATAGAACTGAAACTAGATGCATGACCACTATGGCTTCAGAGATACTGAATGAATCCAAACTATGCCAAGAAGGTGAAGGGGGAAATTGACAACATGAAGGCAAGATTCATTCCTGAAGTAGTGAGTAGTGGGTGTTTGTTTCTAGTAGTGATTGTTTTGAAGAAGAATGAAAAAATGAAAGGCCGTGTCGATTATCAAAGCTCAATGCTCAGACTATTAAGGACCCGTTTCTTCTTTCATTTATTGATATGATGTTGGATGAGATTCCAGGCCATAAGATGTACAGTTTCATGGATGGATTTAGTGGCTACAATCAGCTGAAGATAGTACCAGAGGACAAGACAAAAGCTACCCTTCATCTCTAAATGGGGAGATTTTATGTACTTAGTAATGCCATTTGAATTATGTAATGATGTAGTAACCTTTCAACGATGTATGATGGAAATCTACAAAAGTTCTAACGATATTTGTGGATGACTTCACCATGTTTTCAACTGAAGATATGCATCTTCTATTCTTGGAAATGATGCTTGAGAGATACATAGAGAGAAGAATTTTCCTAAATCCCTTCAAATTATTTATGGTATGGAAGGGACAACTTTTGGGACATATTGTGTCCAAAAATGGAATGGAAATGGCTGAAGACAAAATCCAGTGTGTCCAACATGCCAAATCACCAACAAATGACTGAAGACAAAGTCCATTATGTCCAACATGCCAAATCACCAACATATGTGTTTGAGTTGAGCTCATTCTTGGGGTATATTAATTTTTACAGACGATTCATTCACAAGTTTTTGACAAAGGCTAGTCCCTTATATGATTTAACCTAGAAGGAAGTGAAGTTTGTATAGAACACAGAATGCAAGGCAATTCTAGTGTCTGAAAGAGGCCATTAGTATGAAGGCCATTTCTTCGTTAGCCAGACTGGGAAGTGGTATTCCATGTTTATGGGGATGCATATGGTATGGCAATGGGGGACTATTTTGGCTCAGCTTGATGGAAAGACGGATTACCTAGTATACTTTTCCAGCTGCACATTTAGTATGATAGAGCAAGGGTACTCCACAAAACTGAGAGACATGCACTGGGAATGGTGTTTAGTGCAACCAATTCATGCATTATTTGTTGGGGAATCATTTCATGTCTATGTAGACCATCATGCATGTCTTGTTTTGATTAACAAGTTGGTGATTCAAGGACAATCACTTAGATGAATGATGTTTTTGCTGTAGTTTGAATTCAAGATCTTCCATAAGCGATGAAAAAATCATTGCGTGCTGACTTCTTATCTAGAAGTAATGACATAATTTCAGCTACATTAATAAGAGACGAACTAGTCAATGCTGAAATATTCCAAAATATGGCAAAAAATGGGACAAATCCAAAGTGGCAAGATCTGTATGATCTTCTATAGTTTGAAGGATTTCTAGAGGATTGGTTTCAATCCAACAAGAAGGTTTTGATTATTAATAGCCCGAAATTCACTATCATAGTTAGATCATTATACATGCTAGCAATTGATGGAGTTTTAAGAAGATGTGTACCAATGCAGGGTAGAATGCAAGTCATAAAATTGAAGCACAAAGTGGGAGCTCGGGAGAACATTTTTCCATTGATCTATCACTTGCACAAAGCTTTTACAAGCAGGAATATGGTGGTAGAGTATGATGTCAGATGTTAGGGCTCTTTGCAAAACACATGATATTTGCCAGAGAGGGAAGAAAAACTCCAATATACATGATACCTATGACCACAATACAAACATTGGGTATTTTTATGAAGTGGGCTTTGAACTTCATGGGTCCATTTAAGAAGGTCACTCACATGATGACTAGATAGTTATGGCCACGTGTTATGTACGCAAATAGGTGAAAGCAAAGGCATTACCTAATAATACAACAAAGTTCTTATATGAGCATATTGTATACAGATATGGCTATCTGATCGAGATAGTTTCAGATCAGGGAACCCATTTCATCAATGATACAATTTTGATTCTAACTGAATTTTTTTAAATCAAGCATGAAAATCAACACCATATTATCTCATATGCAACATGTAGGTTGAGAGTAGCAATACGACCATTCAAATCGTTCTGATTGAGATAGTTCAGAAGGAGACTCACATATGCGATGACAAGCTTTAGACAACACTCTGGGCCTACAAAGAATAGATTACAAGATTACAACTAGCATGACACCATTCGGAATAGTAGTACCTATGGAGTTTATTATTCCTAGTCTCAAAATGACTATTGCACATGATATGGACTACAATCTAATACTAAGGAATAGACTGGGTGAGCTATTTGATTTGGAAGAGAAGAGAGAGAGAGAGAGAGAGAGAGAGAGAGAGAGAGAGAGAGAGAGAGAGAGAGAAATTCTAGAATAGGAAGTAGTAAAACAACAAAGGAAATAGTGGCATGATAGTAAGTTGAAGGTTGGGGAGTTCAAAAAAGGCGACTTCATCTTACTATATTAGTCAAAATTAGGCCCCAAGAAACCCAATCTGAAGATAGCATGGTCAAGACCATATGAGGTGGACTAAGTCTTCTCGAGTGGCTCAATTAGATTGAAATATTTTTTTGGATTGATGCTACTAGGGGCCTATAATGGGAAAAAGATTAAGTTGTATTATTTTAGATCCGTAGAACCTCTAGCAAGATAGGGAAGCATTTGATTCTAAAGACCCCCCTATTGGATTTGTTCTTGGTTAGACCAGAAGCAGTAAGGATAGCTAACAAAGGATGCATAAAATGATATTAGGTTCAACAGACTCCAAAATCAGATAGGGGTTAACTAGAAGGCATCTAAAATTCATAACAGTTAGTGGTGGTGCATTATAGGCCGCATCTTTTTGAGTATCCCGCCAGTAATCATCCTAAGGACAAATCAATGCATGAAGTCCACGTCAACAAAGGTTTCTATACTCCCAAGGCACGCAAAGAGTGGAGCATTCATGGCTGAAATTAGAGACTTAACTATAAGGAGGGTGTGTGACCCTGTAAGCATTCCTTCACCCTTTGCACACACAGAGCTTCCTGAACTACAAACACTCCTGATGTATCTCCTTCACCTCCAGCTCCTACACGGATTGACTCAGCTGAGTTCTCATGATTTGCATCACCATCATCTTCTAGTGAGTTCCCTTTCTGCATGCACAACTTGTGATAGAGTTCAGAGACTGTAAAATGAGGTGCAATTTCTTCTCAAGCCACATAGGCTGTGCTCGACGAGAAAAATCATGCCATTGTTGAATCTAGCAAGGATTAATGTGTATGGAGTCACAATCCACAATCCCTCACTAGAATATCAACAAATACGTCTTTCAAGAATGAGAAAAGGAGCTACTACAAACATGGGGTATGCAGGTTGTGGTGGAAGCTACTAGATTGTCTTTCAATGACAAGATCATCCAATAGGTCATAAATATTTTTGAATTTGTCATGGGGACAATCATTATCAGTGGCAAAAATATTCATATGACTGCTGCAGTGATATCTTATGTGTCCAGATTCCCCTTTGACCAGAAACACCAACTTTGCAGTGCAGACACGATCAAAAGTTTTCTAAACAAAACTACTCAATCAAGGAAGAAAAGCAAGGATGGTGGTCAAGGAATCCTAGTTTTGGAACTAGAAAATACAGTAGCTTACAAGTTTGCTATTGAGGCCATCAACTTAAGGAACAACCCTACTTATGTATCAAAAAAATTATTCATACATTAATTTGAGTTCAATTCTCTTCAGTAGTGTCATCACCTAGACTGCCAAAGTCATGACACAACTTGTTTAAAGCCTAGTATGTGTCGCAGTTTCTCTTGTCAATGTTTAGAATGTGATGTTGAAGATCAATGGGCTGAAGTCCCAAAGGACCAGACAAGTCATATGGAGTCCTAGATAGAGCAAAAGGCTTTGGTTACAATCAAGGCAAAGAGGGATCTGGGCAAAGTTAAAGCTGTCACATTTCACTGACCACAAAGAAATTAAAACTGACTAAAGAATTTTGGGATCAACTAGTCGAACTACGAAGTCTGCTGCAACATCTGACTTTAGAGAACTGACTTCAGACAAGTCGTCTAGAGTTCTAGACAGAGAAAATGGCTTTGGATACAATCAACACAAAGAGGATCTGAGCAAAGCCGATGCTGGCACACCTAAGCTGACTGAAAAGAAAGAAATATTGATTGAATAATTTTGGGATCAGATGGTCGAACTAAGAAGTCTGCCGCCACATCAACTGTCGAGAAGACATTAGAAACTGCTTATGAACAAGCTACTTGGACTTCAATTGTGATTGCAATTTTGTTGCCCAACACTACTCCAAAGACTGCCATTGAGTTGCAGAAGAGTCTAGAGCAAGGAAACACATATGAGCAGCCTACCATTGTTACATCCACTATTGTTTAAACATCAGTTGATAGGCTGCAAGCACTTTAAAAGGATAGACTAGTGGGCAACACGGTAGTCAATGTATCTCAAAAATTACTAGAACCCTAAAAATTCCCAATGCTCACTTATAGGATTGACAAGATGGATCCAAAAATTATTACAGATAGATAATTTTGGGATCAGATGGTCGAACTAAGAAGTCTGCGCCACATCAACTGTTGAGAAGACATTAGAAACTGCTTATGAACAAGCTACTTGGACTTCAATTGCGATTGCAATTTTGTTGCCCAACACTACTCCAGAGACTACCATTGAGTTGTAGAAGAGTCTAGAACAGGGAAACACATCTGAGTAGCCTACCATTGTTACATCCACTATTGTCAAAACATCAGTTGATAGGCTGCAAGCACTTTAAAAGGATAGACTAGTGGGCAACACGGTAGTCAATGTATCTCAAAAATTACTAGCACCCTACAAATTCCCAATGCTCACTTATAGGATTGACAAGATGGATCCAAAAATTATTACAGATAGATGTGTAGCAACAATCCAAACGGGGTGGAATACAATTCTCAATGCTATTGGACAAATGATGAAAGCACAAACTTCAATCAAGTAGTATGACATCACCCATCTAGCGGAAGAGCTTGAGCATGAGATATTCAAGTTTGAGGCACCAAAGAAAGAAATCATTTCAATTAAAGGATATTTGATTGAAGAGGAATGCAGAAGAAAATAGAATATAAAAACCATCGAGGACCTCCAACCTCCAACAATAGGTGGAGCAGCTAAAGGTGTAGAATTCCACTTTGAATTTTGACAAATGAAAATTAACCAAAGACATGGCTGCATAGAGATTGCAATTGGACTAGAAAAATGCTACCCTCAGCATTATGAAGGAAATGTCCTCAAACAGTCTATTCTTGACAAGTACATTTACCAATTTTTAGTCAACATATCTAATTTTGACAAAAAATTAACCCTAAATCTCAGAGATTTGCAAAACCTGGTTGGTAACATAAAAGATAATGTGAAAGAAAAAGGTTCAGTTTACACAAGCTTGATGGCCACACAAGCTCTTATTGAGCATTTCACCCATAATGTCAATGATGACGAAGGTGACTAGGTGAAACACGATAAGGACCAGGAGATTGAGGGGGGACCTCCTGACAAGAAAGATGATGATGATGATGAACCCCCTCCACTTGCTCCACCTCATAGGTCTACTTCGGGGGTTAATCAGCCTAGTTCTACTCATGAAGGGTCTAAGGGTCCAATATACCAATCTGAAACTCAAAATCAAGGAAACCAAACTAAGGAAGATCAACCAGATGTGCCGCCAAATCAGTCAGTAGTAGCAGATGAGTACTAATAGAGCAAGATGTTGACTAGACAAGATAAGAGGAAGGTGGTGTTGATCGAGTTGGATGCAGAGCCCAACATAGAATACTCAAATCAATGTTTAAGAGATCATGTGAGGAGAAAGTCCTCTAGATCTAGATTTTTCTATATGATGATGATGCCTATTCGGATCTCGAGAGGTTTCAAATGCTTTATGTGGGTGCCAAGCGAATGATTGAACAATGAAAAATCATTAGTGGTCATGAACAGCCTGCAGACTACCCCTACACTCAAATACCATTCAAGTACTGGAATATTTGTTCTGACAAAGGATGATGTAATGGTGAACCTCCAAGCTTGAAACTGGCCACAATGAAAGTTCAAAGTTTGGGTATCTAGCTGGAGGTGTTGTTAGGAAACTCACCAACTCACAAATCCATGAAAGATGTCTGATCAGAGATGCAAGCTTTTTTGGTTAAGATGCAGATTTCCAGGCGGTTGCTAGACCAAGAAGTTACAATTCTTCTGGAAAAATAAGTGTAAATGCTAAATGCGGGCCTAAGAACCAGGATAAGTTTCAAAGAATAGGGGACTCACTAAAATTTTTATTTCATCTGGTTTGCATCTTGAGGAAGATGATGCATTAAGAGAATCAAATTGTGCTTAACTATATTGAAGCAATTCGTGACTCACCTTTTCTAATGTATGCCTTACCAATGAAGGATGATGAACTTCCACAATTCTATCAATCCTTGTATCCTAAGTACAATGAACCAGCTGATGAGAATAGATGCACAAAATTGTAGATCAGATTAGAGAGTGGTATGAGCAGAGCAAGGTGCTATGGGTCGTCTGGAAAAATGTTATGAATGAGACAGAGCAGAAGACCCCCATCTCATAGGTGAAAAATGAATCAATTAATTTCAAAGGGATGATGACGTGGTGGCAAAGCCAAATCAGTGTTTGATCCAATATACAAATGAATTACTACAACTCTCAATAGAGGCTTCTGGAATCCCTGAGAAGGACTTGGCCAACAAAGCTAGTTGTGAACCTTAGGTTAGAGAGATGGCCAATTTTTTTTTGAATGGATTCACGCTACCTCAATATGTCACAAACTGGCCAGGGCAAGGCTTACTAGAGGCAAGAAGACCTTGTACGACCCTGACACTAAGACATGGAATACACTAACACCCTACGAGGTGGAAATGATCACTAAACGGAGGGACTAGCTGGAGCATGACGCCATCTATCGAATTATCTAGAAGGAGAACACTAGCTCCAATAGTCAAGCTAGTGGCCAACCCAGATAGTTCACAAGGCCAATGTGAAGAAGGCTCCGGATAAACGCAAGTGCAAATGCTGACATTAGCATGACATCTGTAATTTTGGAATATGCCAAAATTCAAAGAAGGGGAGGATGATGTAGATAGTGGGAACTGTTTCTGTACAAACTCTATTATAATCCAACATTCAGTGCGAGTTGTACTTCTAATCCATCATCTGAATACATTAGTTCTAGTATCTTGTGTCCAACATCTGACTTTGTAGTTTCAGTCTAGTTCATGATCTGATTTTAGTATGTTCATCTAAAGTCGGAACCTATTGTTCCATTCTACCTGATTTGACGTATGACTCTGAATATCCAACTTGGAATAGATGTCAAAATGACGAGCTCATTCCAAAAATTATATTAAAAAATGGCTTCTATCAATGTTCAAAATATCAATCAAACCTTGAACAAACTTGTTAGACAACCCAAGCTTGTTCATCCTTTATGGGTTCAGTTATTTCTCCATGACTATACCCTAATTTAGGTTATGATAATCAAACAAAGCATGCCATCTTTCTTTTTTTGTAAAAAGCATGAAAAATTTGTGCAAAATAAAAGCACACTCTCGAAGAAGAAGGTGATTAAGTCTCATTGATCTTTCATCTTGAAGTTTATGACATCTTTTAACATCTACAAACAATGACTAGTGCTTGAGATCTCTAGCCTTTGCAAGCTATGCCACAACCTTGTCTCTTGGATATGATAGCTAGCTCTCTTTCAAAGGTAGCAGAGAAGACTTGGAGGGGGAGTTTTCCAACTCATGTTGGCTTTATCTTTCCTACTCTCACAACATTGGAATCCACCTTATCCAATGTGCTTTAGCGCATATAGATGGTATTAGCACCTTCATCATTCATCATATTTCAATCATTCATTCCAATACAGAGGAGCATATTTATGTAAGTAGGAAAAGTTAATAGAATCCCTCCATATCCTAAGTGACATTTTTGATTTTTTGCATCCATCAAAGAGGAAGGCGATCTCATCCATACAAACACCATACATTCTAGCGTACAATTCTTTAATGAAGCCATAAGATCGATGCCACTTAGCAACTAGATTGTTCGCATGCTCATGTCTAGGGTTGTGCAACCACAACCTATCAACTCAATACTTTGCACACCTTGATGTGTAGGAACATGGTGCATGTGCATGCAAGTGACAATATGTGAAGTGCTTGACCTACCCACCCACCCCCCGCCCCCAGCCCACCACATTGACTTTGATGGATATGAAAAATCCTCTATTGACCTTTCCTTGTCATGCCTCCGCCAATCATAGACATTACACAAAAGATCACCAGAGGACCTCTCCCTACTCCACTACAAAAGATTTCTCACTGTAACTTAGGTACGCCCACAAGAGAGGGAGTAATTGTAGGAAAAAGGTGATGTGACTCTTGTATGTATACAATCTCATATACCCACACTAAAAGAGGTACCCACACTAAAAGAGGAGGGGGGCTAACTTTTGCAAATCTAACTTTGAGGTGCAATTAGCAAAGGGAGGAGGAGGTGAGTCAAAACATTTACCCCTCTGGTGTAGGTTCCCCCCCTTGGCACTAAGTGACACCTATATTTAATATGGGGAGGGGTAATGGGATCGATGGTCGGGTTGGGGGGCGGGATCTCGAGGCGCACTAAACCTGATCAATGGGAAAAACGAGGTGCGGTGAGGAAATTTGAACCGATGACCTCGCCGCCCGAGTTTAGGGTCACATAGGCTAACCACCTCACCCGCGCATGCATTGTGTATCCACAACCATTTTTATAAAATTATATTGTAAGTTAACATGCATTGTCCAGGTTGTCCAGGTTTAATGTGTGTCCAAGTTTAGTTTTTGATTTCATATTTACGACTGCGATATTCTTGGCTTTCGCATGTGAACTTCTCCGCCTTTGATCCCATTGCCTCCCCCTCTTAAATATAGGTGTAACTTAGTGCTTAGGGGGTGCCCCCTTACATAACTAACCTTGCTAGTCATTGAAAGAGCATAGCATGGAGAATGCTCAACCTTAGAGGGCTCCCCCATGGGCCCTCCATGTAGAGGGCCATTTACTGGGCAGAGCGTCCTTTCTAAAAGAATGGGCACCTCATAAGCCACTGATCAACAAGTAATTCCTCAGATTTCAGTGAGCTAGAAATAACCCAGAAAGCCCTTGAAGTCATGCTCTATTCTCAATTGGATGCAGCTTGTTAAAAGGTGCATCTTAAATATGGGGGGGTTGAAGCACCCCCTAGCTAAGCTTCCGCAAGCATTCTCGGACGATACAGTTCTAGGCTCAAATTGGGTATGGGGTGCTCCTTTTTGGAATCAAGGGTCCTCAAAGCCCTCATAGCATTGGATATAGCAGTAGTATTTTCATTAACCAGAAAAAGACAAATTTTATGTCGAAACGTGTGTGTGTGTGCGCTTTTGTGTTCCTTTGTTTTTTTGTGTGTGTTTTGGGAGAGGAGGAGGGGGTGGGGGGGCTTAACACAATATACCATGGGGTCTTCAATGAAGACCAAGGGGTGGGGTCTACGATCGAGAACTTGGGTACGTTTAAAAAAAATGCAAAGCATCGTTGGATGGGGTCCATGTTTACTTTTTATGTTTTTGTTTACTTTTCCTTGCACTGAAATAACTTACATAGATGTGAAATGGAAGGATTGATAAGCAAACCCACGCATGCATAGGACTGGGAAGCTTGCCATTGTGGGTTCGAGGCCCAAGCAACCAACTAAGAAGTCAATGTGTGTGACTTTTTGTAGTCTATTTATCCTTCTCATCGAGATCCCCCCAAAGCCCTGCCCACCGTTGATCCCACCGCCCAGGGTTCATTTAAGACCCTTTGTGTCATGCCAAGGGTAGGATCGAGCAAGGCCAAGGGCAAGGACGAACGTGCGTTAAGGGGGTTCCTATATTTAGCCTGGCCAAGGGCCTATATAGGACATGGTTGGGAGGAGAATCACACGTTCCAATCCCCTAGGCCTTTCATTGGTATCAGAGCTTAGGCAGGAGAGCTATGGAGGAGGGGGGAAGATGAACTTGCATGGTGGCTGCATGAACTCTGTGTGTGTGTGTGTGTGTGTGTGTGTGTGTGTGTGTGGAGGGTCGTGGGCAAACTTCACGAGGAGACCCTGCTGCAAGGCAGGCATGGCCCCTTGAGTAGAGGAAGCAAAAGTCGGCTAACCGGGCAGGAGTAAGCCCTAAGTAGGAGATTGGAAGCTGACAAGCAACAAAGGCAAGCTCGCTTAGTAGAGGAGGGAAGGGAGCGACCTGCATGAAATCTCGGCATGTCAGGCCCGTTGGGAGCACAAGGGGGCAACGATTAAGGTCCGTTTCAGTAGCGCAGATTATCCAGCATCGCATGAGGCACTGGCTCCTCCTCTCTCGCGCACATCCCTGCAAGCGCTATCGCCATCTTTTTTCTATGGTTTTCATATTAGAGATTTATTTTGGGCGCCCTAAAGTGACCAAGGGTCACTATAAGGGCCCCTTCTCACCTCCCATGCCACTCGCAAGAAGACACATACAAGCTGCCGAGACGGAACAAGCAGGAAATCAAGGAAATGATGGCACCATGTGTCATAGAACTGCACAACATACAAGAAATTCCAGCTGTCAGTTGAAGCTCAACCCGATATGCACCATGAAAATCTAGGAGCCAACACATGCAAGTGGATGGGCACTACCGGATTTAGACCATGGAAATGAGGCCGAGCTCGGCTAAAGCAAAGGATCATCGGAGGTTTGTGAAGACCCGCAAGGCTGCATTCAATGGCTGTGCCAAAGGGACAATTCTACAATGGCTAGAGTCGGCACATTGGGTAACTTTGACAGGGTCTAATGTTCGACCGATTTCCAAGGTAAAATTTCCAAATAGTGTGTTATCGAGATTCTCCAAGGGAGCTTGAATCCAAGGGATATACTCATGGTTTGACTGGAGCACGGTTTCAAGAAGAGCACCATGATTGAGGCTGATCAATAGGTGGTGGTGGCACTGAATGCCGATGCACCACAGAGTTCCCAAAAGGAGCAAGGATCCATACACTTAATTGGTCATCAACAAGTATCTCCTTGATTTATATTCTTCCTACTCTCAAGGAGAGGGGGGACGCAAGGCTTCAAGCTGCTAGAGCATGACTCATAGGCAGGTTGTCTGTCATTAATGCAATCAGACAATGACATGATCCACCCATTTTTGGCCAACGTGATCCGACAATTGCTAAGACATCACGGGAGCAAGGCTCTGTCTACATCTCTTTGTGATAACAATAATCAGGTCCAACAGGTACGAGGTACATCTCTTGCCAGTATTTTTCTGTTTTTCAATATAGTATACAATTCAACATGGTCGATTACATATGAATGCTCGACATGGTCGACTTTATTTTGCTATCACATTTGTCTATGAGCAAGAGTATCAGTAGCTATGAGCATTGGTAGCATCCAACATGGGTCTACTGAGAAATATATGCAAAGACAAGACTTCCATGTTTGGAATATGCTAGGAGCATCCGCACTTAGGGAAACTTGTCGAGATGTCTGCAGTTTTTTACATCACAAGAGGGTGTATATGATACACTTACTCACTCGAGCCGAATTCGAGCGAACTACCAGAAACCTGGCCACAAGTGGGCGACAAGGTTAGTCAACTTTCACATTCTGTTTGTTTTTGTCTATGCTTTACTTTTCGTTTTTGAAAATGCTCTCTCTGCTGTGCAAGCAACGTGCTTGGGAAGACTTTATAAGAAGCCACTCTATACAACAAAGTGCTTTGCTTGTCTTCATGTGAAGCACTGCTTCTCTTCTGTGCCAAGGTATTCTTGATTGACTTCATCTCAATGCTAATGGCACACATCTTTAGCACTATATGGATATAAGCTCACATTTTATGCCACGGTGCACTGTGATGTATCCATGCTAGTGTAATCATCCATGGCACGTATACCAATGGCTCACAGGTTGACACTGTCCTCGAAGTCAAGGGCTTATTATTCTATTTTTTGGCATGTATGCACGACGTACTAGTCCGGTGGACGTATGACACTCCATCATTGTATACGCTTCCGCTATAATTCTAAATACTTTGTCAAGGACAAGGTAAGTAATTGCTATCTTAAGATATTTTTTATGTTATTCACAGGCAAAGTGCCATATTTAAAGTAACCTTGATACAGTCATGATCACATACACGGTCAGTGGGTCAATATGTGACTTACGGTACCTCTCTCTACGAGGGCGTGGTCCAAGTACATAGTTGTAAGCTTATAGGATAAGATAAAACACATACATGGTCTGCACGGGATCATATGCAATGGGCATCCAACACATTCAAATACGGGGCTTTCCTCAGTCTAGCATGCTCTCTCTCTCTCTCTCTCTCTCTCTCCTCAAATTCCATGCGGGAAAGCTGAACATAGACATGATTTTATTGAAATCTTCCTATGACAATATGGTAACAGGAAGGGCTAAGAGCCATCTATTACCACCTCTTTTGGACAGGCTAAGAGCCATCTGTTGGTAATCTATAAGTGATTTCTTTTAAGATTGAACAATTCTATTAAGTTAAGTGACCATCGATTATAATGGATAAGCAAGAGTTTTGCCATTTTGGACATTATTTTAGCACTCCACACTTTAAGTGTAAAAGTCAAATTGAGTTTTGGAACGTCTTAAACTCGTACATGGCTTATCTCTACCAAGGTGTATGGACGAAGCCAACATTTCACACCGCACGACTACTCACAAAAACCCCAGATTATGGATTTTTGGGTGTGGTAAAGATCTAGTTGTGAATACAACTCCAACTTCAGTGGAGCTCCTCTTAGCACTAAGTGTGCCTATATGAGTACAATTTTGAGGTAAGACGCGGCTCGTTATTACTAAATCACGTAATAAAAATGAATGGTCAATACTTGGAACCTTCACACTTGCATTTTCAAAAAAGGAAGTCCATCGACTGCCAAGGGGTAGTGTGATACCATGGTCAAACCCACGGGGGTTCCCGAACATAGGCCAAGGGCCGACTGCTAGTTGAGCAATTTTTATTCACAGTTTAACCAAGATGTTTGACAATGTTGATTTCCACCAAGGGGTTTGGATTGCAAAGGCAACACCCAACGTTACATGTGCAATACTACTTGCATTCTCAATTAATGTTCCTAGGCCTTTGCATACGGGAAATTTGGACATATGCCTTTCCCATTGAATAAGTGAACACTATGTTCACCCTTCAGGTACGCATCTGATTTGGTTTTATGTTTTTTGTTTCCTTTTCCAAATAGGATGCAGAAACTTCTATGTTTTCATCCATTTTTTCTCTTAAGAGAAATGACCAGGTCATGTAAGAGCCAAGAAATTTGGGTTGTAGTGTCCAAAATAAGTTTCTGCATTATGGAGTTATAGACCCAATTGTAGGGTTTATTTGACACATGTTGTCACACGGGATGCAACATGGTCTAGGAACTCAAGGAGTTCGGTTTAGCCAGTTTGGAGCAAGGCTAATGAGGGTCCCTCTCACTCTCGTCGTAGAGTGTTTGTAGTTACCTCCACGCACGAGTACATCTTGTACTTAAAGGATGTTCTTTTTTTTAAACATCCTTACATGAGACATATTCCACATATGGAGAATATGAGTCTCTGGGATTGACACTCGCGCCCACTATTTGTATGTGTCACTACAAAGTCCCTAGGTGCTGGTCAAATTTGTTCTCTAGACCATTTTCAGAACGACGTATCAGGAGCAATTTCGGTGGCAAAAAAATGTCGGATACTTAGAATGACTTGTTACGGAACAAGTGCAACTAAACAATATTATAGATGGTTGTTTTAGCATATCGCAAGGCTATGAGTTGTTAATGAAAAGGTTTCATTGTTTGTACCTAGAAGTGATTAATGTTTTACTTTCTATTATGGTTAAACATTTCAGCACAGCTTGCAACAAGGTGAAGCAAAAAGTATTCAGTTTCTTTTTAGAACTATTTACATTCCTCTTAATGTGTGCTAGGAGCATCACATTTTCCATACGTCTTGGTGGCAAGGATGATCATGGATATACAGGTTTGGATCTGTTTTTGTCAAATGCATGCACACTAGGTGTTATGGGCCCTAGTGTTTAGCAAAGCCTGATTTGGAGCGGCATGCATATTCATCACAGTAGTTGCTTATGAAGAATTTTTCACTCCATGTACAATATCTCTATGAGATTACTTTGGGGTCTACCAATCACCAATAGAGGTCATGGCTTGGTTTGGGTGTTTGTGGATCTTTCAAGTTAACCACGATGGTTATTCAGGACATTGTTGATTCCTCAGCAATGTTGTACAATATTGTGATCCCCGTTTACCAGTCCTCTGGGATGACTGCCTGTAAACCGTGGGGAAAAACACATCTCAATACTGTTAGATTTCAAAGAGGATAGGTAGATTACAAGTTACAAGTGTACTCTTGTGCTGAAGGATATGCAAAGTGCGTACATTAGCACCAAGAAATCCAATTAGCAAGAATGTATTGCTCTAGTTGGCGTTGCTTACAATAAGGTAAAGCATGTTTGTGACTCAGTTTAGTCCCTTCATGTTTAAGTATGGTTCTCAACCTTGAACACTAGTTATGGTGTGGTTGTTTACGGATGAAATTTGAGAACAAGTCAAGGACTTAAACTTGGCTGATGAGTTATGTCAGCAAGTTACTTTGATGGAAAGTGGTACTCTTTCGGGTACATCTTTGTTGTGATAACTCGTTTAGCATGCTCATGTGCGTTCTATATGGAGTCTACACACTATGATTAGATAGGAACCAGTAACACAAGATGGTTGCAAATGGACAAGAATGTGAAAAATCAAGATGGTATTCTTGGTTTTATTGAACCTCCTACTGAACCGTGTCCCGATCAAGCAAACAGTTGGATCCATGAAGGATGCCACTGTGGAAAACATTAGTGTATTATCACTCTTGTTTTCGAGGAAAAAAACACTTCTCCAAAGGGGGAGTAATGTCATGCCAAGGGTAGGACCGGGCAAGGCCAAGGGACAAGACGGACGTGCGTCAAGGGGGTTCCTATATTTAGCCAGGCCAAGGGCCTATATAGGACATGGTTGGGAGGAGAATCACACGTTCCAGTCCCCTAGGCCTTTCACTTTGGCACATAGTAATGTGTGCCGTGTATTGGGGGGGGGGGGGGGGGGGGGGGGGGTAGGGGGCTCAAAACAATATACCTTGGGGTCTTCAATGACGACCAAGGGGTGGGATCGACGATCGAGAATTGGGGTACGTTTTTCAAAATTGCGAAGGGTCGTTGAATGGGCTCCATATTTGCTTTTGATGTTTTTATTTACTTTTTCCTGCACTGGTTTAGCTTATATAAATGTGAAATGGAAGAATTGACAAGCAAACCCATGCATGCGTGCGATCAGGGGAGCTGCTTGCCATTGTGGGGGTTGTGGGTTTGAGGCCGAGCAGCCAACCAGGAAGTCAACCGCGTGACTTTTTGTAGCCTGTCCATCCTTCTCGAGATGCCCTCAGAGCCCTCCCCACCGTCGATCCCACCGCCCAGGGTTCATTTAAGACCCTTTGGGCACATAGCACCGTGTGCCGTGTACCGGGGGGACAGGGGACTCAACACAATATACCATGGGGTCTTCAATGAAGGCCAAGGGATGGGATCGACAGTCGAGAACTCGGATACGTTTTTCAAAATTGCAAAGGGTCGTTGGATGGGCTCCATATTTATTTTTAATGTTTTTATGTACTTTTGCCTGCACAGTTTAGATCATATAGATGTGAAATGGAAGAATTGACAAGCAAACTCACGCATGCATGCAACCAACCAAGAAGTCAACCACACAACTTTTTGTAGGCTGTCCATCCTGCTCGAGATTCGCCCAAAGCCCTGCCCACTGTTGATCCCACCGCCTGGGGTTCATTTAAGACCCTTTGGCACATAGAACCGTGTGCCTGTATTTGGGGGGGGGGGGGGGGGGTGTGGTGCTCAACACTAAAGACCACGGGGTCTTTAACGAAGCCCAAGCCGTGGGATTAACGATGCGCGAGCAGGGCTAGAAATTCAAAAACGCGTGTGTGATGTTATCCAACTTTACCTTTTTTTTTGGCCGAGTTTACTTTTTCTCGTTTGTGTTCACCATATAAGGGTGTGTTTTGCCTTAGATGCCATCAAAACCTACGTGCCCGCGTGGTTAGGACAACATCGTGTCAACGGACATATGGTGGGTTCTATTCACATTGGGGGCATTGACCACAACCTTTTTTTGTCCGTCCATCTGCCTCGAGATTCCCTCGCTCGGCCTACAACCGTTGATCCCATCTGTCCAACTTCATTGAATACCCCGTGGGACTTAAGTGTTGTGGGGGGCAGAGGGACTCATTATTGCCTTGTACTTAGGGTGGGTTCAGACGATCTCGACAACAGAGAATACCTTTTCTACTGCCTTCGCTTGCCTTGTTCACAAGAGACGAAAGCCATGAAAAGTAACAAGAACTGCAACCATTGATTGAGTCCGAGCCGCACAGTCCGCCATTTGAGTGTGCAAATCACTTGGCAGCAGTTTATTTCTGGGGAGGGGGGGGGGGGGGGAGGGTTGCCCAAGATCGAGGTGTCTGAAAGGTCTACTCCTCTACTTCATCCAATCCATGTACGCCACCAAGCAGAGACGTCCCTTTCCTTTGCAATGCCGCTGGCCCATGTAAACCTAGCCTTAATATGGTTCTCATCCATCCCTTCGTAGATCCCACCCACCAATATAAGGCCATCTAAGAAAGGGAGCCTAGATTTCTGGTCTCGGAGCTCAATTATAATGGGTGAGTAGCTCATTTGATTCGTTTCATCGAGAGATTTCCAAAAAATTTGATCTCAGCTTGTTTGACAATTAGAGCCGGAAGTTACAATTCCATTTGTGCAATGTGGTGTAACAAAAATGGGTGTGAGAAAGGAGACACACCAACCCCAAAACAAGACAGAGACATGGGTGCCAACAAGGCTTGAACTCACCCATTGTCCAATGAAAAGGTTTCATTTCAAATAAATTGGCAGTTCACTATCCTTTGAATTGTACAAAGTAGGTCCAACTTTGTCTTGTCATTGGGGGTGTCATTCTCCTTTTCTGGCTTTCTAAAAGAAGCCTTAGTGTTGAGTAGAGTTGGGCATCCTTCCAATGTTTTCAGTGCCAACGATGGAAACTCATCTTAAATGTTGATGGAGTTTGTCAAATGGGTCCCTTTTATTTCATAGCGTTACAGGGCTTTTTAAGACTGTCTTGTTTTTCTTTTTTTTCCTTGTTCATCTTATATTATTTTCAACATGAACACACAATTTCTTTTTTCTTAGGATGGGACTACATTGCTTTTATTTTGTGTACCTGTTTATTTTTAAAGCTTTTAAAGTGTAAAGAGCTTTTTTCACAAGAACAAGCGATTGCGACTCTCTCTCTCTCTCTCTCTCTCTCTCTCTCTCTCTCTCTCTCTCTCTCTCTCTCTCTCTCTCTCTCTCTATATATATATATATATATATATTGTATTTTTATTTCCCTCATATCTTGATTTCCTTTTTGAAAAGCCATCGTGAAATCTCACCTTGTTTTTGGTGGTTTTGGGCCAGGGACGGGGGGGGGGGTTGGGGTTTAGGCCCTTGTTGATAACTGACACGGACACAACTCATGGGATTAACGGCAGGGGCAGGATCAGCCATTGATCGCATGCCTAGTTTAGTCTATGTAGTCACGTGTTCAAATTTCCTCATCGTGCCTTGCTTTTTTTGTTGGCCAAATCTAATGCACCTCTCTGTTTTGGCGACATGCCTCTTTTTTCTCGTTGGCCAAGTTTAGTAAGCTTGGAAATGCCGTCCACCAACCACGACCGTCGACCCATTTAGCCCCCCCCCCCCCCCCCCCCCCCCCCCCCCCCCCCCCCCCCCCCCCGCGCTTTTACCCTAGTCAATCTCATCAGCCATCACATCTTAATCTTACACATCCCTCATCGGTCTAAGGTTCATCCCCACCATCAGCAGCAATTTATGCGAAATCGTATCATGTATCCCCCAATTGTCAACGAAACATGTGGATTTTTCCAATCATAAGTTATGAACATTTGAGAAGGCTTCTTAGCCACTCATACATTCTCTCTGGAGCATCAACATTGTTGCACTTATCATGTTCTGTTCTGCCTCACCATCTTCTTGATTTGTTCCAGTTGAGAAAGAGAGAAAGGGGGACAAAGGGGGGCTCCAAACAATGGATAATCCCCCCATCTCCCTCTCAACACACACACACACAAAGAAGAAGAAGGAAGGAGAGAGAGAGAGAGAGAGAGAGAGAGAGAGAGAGAGAGAGAGAGAGAAGACGAGAGTTGTAACGTCGTAGGAAACTATCCCAAGAGACCTTAAAGATCTATCCGACGAGGAGAGTTAAACTCAAGACCTCTTATTCAAGAGGGAAATGCATAACCAATCTACCACACTTTGAAGAGGAGGGAGAGAGGGAGAGAGAGAGTTTTAAAGTCATAGGAAACTAGAGAGAGAGAGAGAGAGAGAGAGAGAGAGAGAGAGAGAGAGAGAGAGAGAGAGTTTTGGGGACTCAAAAGGCTTCCTTCCCATGCTTTCCAATGAACTTAGTATGATTGCAACTATTATATTAGCAGGGGATGAGAAATGGACACTATCTACTTTGGTGGAAATACTTATGTATTTGCACACCGGCGCAAATGACAGAGGATGCAAGAAAGAGCTTGTCAAACCTCTGGATAAACCTGGACAACCTGGAAATGTGGAACATTACAAACTTCACAAAGCCCTCGTGCTTCTTCCTTCTCTTCTTTCTAAGGCTCTTGGGTGAAGCTTCTTGCAACCTTCTTGCAAAAATTACACATGCTACTTGGCTCTTCAATGCTCTTATTGCCCTCTTCTTCTTCTTTGCATTTGCCGCCACCATGAAATTGGCAGGCTCATTCTCTGCCACACCCACTGACATACATGTTTGCTTCACTTGCTTCTTTGTAGCAGATGCCTGCCCTTTTGTTTGCACCTTGAAATTTACCGTCGCCATGTGAACCTTCACATTTGATGATGATGAAATAGGGTCCTTGAGGCCCTTGGCTCCTCCCATGCTCGCCGACACCTCCGCTGCTTGTACGGTGAAAATATGCTCAATGTAGCTCAAAAGACTATGCTCTTTCACCACATCCAATGAAACCCCTCCCAAGTGGAAGCTCAAATGGGTGTTAAGCGTCCATTGCTCTCGGTTTGCAAGCTCGAATGCGCTCGTCTCCGGGTCTAGCAGCATCATTTGCCCTGCAAATGCATACCCATAGCCCGCATGAAAGGAAAGAGCAAGTGCTAACAATCTATGCAATACAAATCTTGATATGGCAGGAAGCCAGGAGAGACCCTGCGATGCCATTGCAAGTAGGCGAGCCTTTTCTGTGATCTTTAGCCGCATCTTCATCATCTCCAGCACTAGCATGCACACCCTTGTGCAATGAAACACATCTTCAAGAGGCCCTACTTGAAGGCCTGCCCATAAGCTGTAAAGTGTGTAGGCTACCGGCATCACTTTGGGCACAAAATCGTTTCGGGAGACTAAGTGCACAAAATGGCGCTTGTATCGCATGTTGATGTACTTTGCAAGTTGATAATCTGCAAAAAATGGAGAGCCAAATGTGTAGCATTGAACCTGCATTCCATCCGAAAAGACAGAATTAAACACTTGTCTAGGTAAGACGCGCTTCAAAAGCCTATGTGACAAATGATACCCCAATATAACACTAAGCCCAGCATAAAAAGCACAAAACATCTACCCACATGTGCCATGATAAAACTCTATGAGACCAATTCTGTCAGTGGAAGCCATCAAAATGACAATGGAAAAGAGGGGGAAAGGGTCGACTTCTTACAAAAGCTAATCATGCAAGGCATCACAAGCATTGGTATCTCTGTAAAAGTGGCAGCACAATCAGTTTCGCATCGTTAGGACAGTGAAATGCATGTGTTAACACCATAAATAGCTATGCCTAAGCAAAGAAGGATGGAAACTTCAACTTTGATTCAGCAAGTGGCTCAACATTCTAAAGCTTTGCATGCTTGCTCGCATCTTTGCATCAAAAACAAACAACCCCACCCCCCTACTCCAGACATCACAGTCGCATAATACAGGAACAAAAGAAGACTGGTAAGGCCATTTAAGATGGAAACGACTTGCTCTTTTCAATGGAATGGCTTGGAAACGGCTTCTTATACGTATATTTTGTATGCAACCCTCGATACTTCATGAGAGACGGCATGAAGAAATGGGAAACTGATGACTTTGGAGATGGAGTGCCTACTCGGATAGGCCCCAAAACGGAGTTTCCATATGACTATGGCTGGCATGCTTGACAAAAACCTTCCTTTTTTTCCCTATGTGGCCAAACTACTAACATTGCCTGAGCAGTAAAATGCCTTACAGAGGCTTCCTTCTTATCTCTAGGTGGCCTGATCACATGCTTGGCAAAAAGCTTCCTTTAAGAGGAAGTTTACTAAGATTGCCCGAAGTTCGAACCCTACTTGTGGAATGCAAAGCTTGCTTCTTACCTATATGTAGCCCATATCATGTTAAATAGAAAATACAGCCTTCTTGTATCATTCTGGCAGTGATCATACAGAAAACCAAATGCCAAAATAAACACACACAAGTGCAGTCTTCCTTGGCATCAAATACACACTCTGTGCCTATATATCACAAGAAGTTTTGGACAAATTCTCACAATAATTCCCACATTGTGACTTACCTCAACATCATGAGCTTCTAGAAGTGAGGAAGGCACCGTATACCTAGCTAGGTATGCGGTGCCTCTGGAGCGGAAGCTCATGATGTTATGCATTGTATGAAAAACACTGAAAAAGACTCCGTTTTCCTACATGAGAAAATTTCTAAATCTTCTTGTGTATAGGATCCCTTGCCATGTGTGCATCTCCTGGAATAGGTAGCCTCTAGCCCCTATTCCCATAGGCTCTAGGCTCTTAGCCATACGACCTATGTCCCGACATTCTACCAAATCATAAAATGACCAACACTTTGTACAAACAACCTTGGGACTTCCAAATTCCAGAAAACCGACCATTCTCCAATGCCAGACTCTGAAGAATAGGAAAATACCTGTTCATGGCACCATCTCCCGGTAGCCTCCAACAGCCTCAGCGTCAAAAGAGACGCAACTGCACCACCTAGTGAATGTCCTGCTAAGACAACCCTTTCATTTCTGACCAAAAGCCTTCTGAAGTAGTCCAATGGGATGCTCTTCGCACGGTCGAGAAATCCTGCATGTGCCGCACCTTCTCCTAAGCTCACGGTCCTATGCACTATGTTGAGGTCCACAAGAGCATCGCTCACATCCATTGTCCCTCTACAAGCCACTATGTAATGGCCTCCTGTAAGACTCCTGACCACAATAAGGGTTTGCTTGCAATCTGCAAAACCAGCCGCTTGGAGTTCCTCTTCGGAGAGAAATTCATACTTTGCTGTTGCAGGGAGGCCATAATCTTTGTCCATGGCGTCCAACTCCTCTTGAGGGTCCTTGCCGTATACGGCAGCAGACAGAATGATGGCATCGATGAGCCAAATGGGGTGTCTGTCGTCGTGGATGATCTTGCCCAAGGAAGCCATAGCCAGAAAAAGGGTAGAAGGACTTCCTGTATGTCTATGTTGAGCTAATCAAAGTACTTAATACACAAAATAGGCAGCTCAATCTTACTTAATGCACAAATGGGCAGCTGCAGATGACCTAAAACGCAAATGGGCAGCTAAATATTGAACAAAGACAGCTGACATGTCCCTAAATTAGCAGAGATTGCTGCTAAACCCATAAATCAGCAGAAGTTTCTGCTAAAGCCAAGTGCAAGAAGAATACTAGAGCTGAGCTTCACCTTCCAACAAGCGGCAGCTCAAGAAAAGCACAATGCCGGAACTAAAGCATATGCCAAAAAGGAAAATGAACCTACAAATCAGAACCCATTATAACATGAAATTTCGTCACTACATCCAGAGATAAGGCAAACTGAAATTAGCAGATCGGACCGCCCTTTTTGACCGCCCACTCAGCTTGGCGTGGGACATGTGGCTTATTCTGGCGTTTTCTTGTAGCGGTGATTATGTCAACCGCTCTTCCATCACGGCCCAAACCCTCCGCGGTTCACCCTCTACCTTTTTGACATTTGGCATTTCTTCTCCTCCAATCACCTCCTGCCGCTTTGCCTTCTTTCCTTCACTTAATTTTTGTTGGCCGCATCATATTAAGAGCCTGGTCGCACCAGGGGGAGTGGGGGGAGGATGTTTACCATTTTCAGAAATTTCGAAAATGTTTAAACAAAATCCAAACGCTGCCAGTAACCCTACTGTCACTTTGAAAAAGGGGGGCCTTAGGCGAAGGTTACGGGAGAGCTGCTTCCTTTTTCATCGTAGGGTTATAAGAGCCAATCAGAGCGAAGCATGTGTGCTGGTCTTTTCTGCGCTGAAAGGAAGTTGGGTGCGACTATGTGCATCCCACTCCCCCCACTGACACGAGCGCAACCTAGGTCTAAGGAGGAGGCCATGGATGCCAAACTTTAGAATTGAACGTTGATGAGGTCGGCTTGGGCTGAGGTTGGTCCACCAAGGATGGAACCAATTTAGAGATTCTGTTCATCGTGCACAAAATGATAAGACCACCTCATGAAAGGCTCCACACATGTGTTTAAGGATCAGTTGCAACATCCAAACTGGTGACATAGATCAAAATATTCTATATGTCATGGCTATTGCATGTTCAAGTAGGATTCATCATACAATTAGCGCTGCATCAACGTGATTTTTACTCTCAAGGGAATTTTGTGAGGCGCTTGATGTGAAAAAAGGGATTTGATGTGCGTGCAACAAGCATGGCGGCTTGGGCTGAGGTTGGGTCCACCAAGGATGGAACCAATTTAGAGATTCTGTTCATCGTGCACAAAATGATAAGACCACCTCATGAAAGGCTCCACACATGTGTTTAAGGATCAGTCGCAACATCCAAACTGGTGACATAGATCAAAATATTCTATATGTCATGGCTATTGCATGTTCAAGTAGGATTCATCATACAGTTAGTGCTGCATCAACGTGATTTTTACTCTCGAGGGCATTTTGTGAGGCGCTTGATGTGAAAAAAGGGATTTGATGTGCGTGCAACAAGCATGGCGGCCGTCCCCGAAGATGGAGGCCCCTTGAAAACTTTTTGCAAGGTGCCTTCATGTGCGCACCCTTTGAGAGTGGTAATGGGAGGCGATTTCCGTTCATGAAAAAGTTACTTTGACAAGATGGTCTTTGTTAAGCTCTTGAGTAGCCAAAAAGGGCTCATGATACTGAATCGTGGAGGGAGCTTGTCTTATAGGTGTGAGCAGCCTGTGAGACCCACATGAAAAGGGAGGCTCCAAGCGAATCTATGGCAGGGTTTGCATCTGCGGGACCTTGCTAGAGCTGTGGTGAGTCTTGGAGAAGGCTTGTCTTGAGGGGTTGAGGTTGTCCCAAGAGGGGACTCTTGGCAGCTCCTTCCTTGTTGGCTGCATTTCAACTCCCTTGCCCTCCACCCACTTTTTTGGCATGTGGAAGCCGCTTTCCCTCCCACCTCTTTCCGAAGAGGGGAATCAGAAGCTACAAGGCCATGCATCGAGAGGGTGGATCTTCTCGTGGAAGCGGTAGATGGATTTGGATGGGGTTTGGATCCCCTTAAAGCTTAAAAACATCATGATGGATGAATCGCATGTGCGAAAGTGCTCTTAAGCAAGGTACAATCTATCTAATATGTTTTTGTTGGCACTCAGTGCTTGAGTGGCAGTCAGACCTGGGTGGTGGCAAAGGTCAACTGCCATAAAATCTAATATCTAACCAACCCAAATGATTTTCTCACATTAAACTGATCATTTAATGTGGGAGAATAAATGGGAACAAGGGTTAGAATATAGACATGTGCTTACAGATCTATCTCAACACGGGGCCAATGGTGAAGGGGTCCAAATAAGAGATAGGTCTCTCAAAGAGCAAGGCTAACCAATGGAGCTTAAAAGACCTTAGGGTTAGCTTCATTGAAGACCTCCAAAGGTTAGTGTTAAAAGTCCTTTGACCTTAGATAAGCTAGGGCTGTGCTTGAGGTGGGAACACGGCCCAAGCTTGAGGTGCTTGTCGTGCCTGACGACTGAGATGCTTGAGATGCTTGAAGTGCTTGATGATTGAGATGCTTGTCATGCTTGAGATGCTAGGGTTGTACTTGAGGTGGGAACCCAATCCAAGCGAGGGGCTTAAGGGCCGAGCTTGTGGTGAGAAGGCCCAGGGTTGAGGGGCTTGAGGTGTCACAAAAGTCAATGCATATCCCAAACGGCACCCCTTGCTCAAGAAGCAAGTAGGACACATGTCAAGCCCCTAGCTAGGTTACCCTCAAGGAGTGTCCAAAGCCTATTGGCTTGCCTCCCAAGGGGTTCAATGATTATTAAGTAGATACAAATAGCTCACAATGTGAGCATTGGAAAAAGAAAAGGCTCTTCAATAGACAATGAGGTTTCTACAAAACACTTTGTAGGTAATGATTTGGATAAACAACCCACCTCTAGGTGGCAAGTTTGGAGATTTGTGACCATAAAGTTTCTTTGCAACCAAAAGTCATGATCATACAAACAATGGCAATGAGAGAAACTCACAATGCCTTGCTTTATTTGGGTGACTCTTGGTCAATCCCCCCCCCCTCCCCCCTTGCTTAAGGATGTAAACCAAAAGAAATGAATTGACTATGAAATGATAGGAACTCTAGAATGTGTACAATATGTGGCTACTTATTTAGTAGCGACATGGCAAGTATACATGGTAGTACAATGGCTGAGTGCATCTTTCAAGGGCCAAAACGTATCTCTCCCAAGAGGCATGGCGTCTCCCCCGCTAGCCACCAAAGGAGAGGGGGTCGACTCTAGATCTGGGGAGCTCTCCTTGATACCTTGTGAAACTTACTTAAGCCCACATGGAGTCACATGATCCCATGTTGACTTGACTACTGATCGAGATGGTACACCAATGCGGTGTGGCATAGACCAAAGGCTAGTGTTTGGCCAATGCAGCTTACATGCACTCTCCTAGTTGGACACACATATTGTAAAGCCAAATTTTTGATATATTGTACCTTATTTTTTTGAGATCCTAAAGCTACAGACTTTTGAGATGTAATGTCAATCAAGGCCCAGAGTAGCCGGCCATTGGCCTTTCTTGAAATCCTTAGATATAAAGTTCAATAGCTTTAGTTTGAAAAGAGACATTATTTTGGATAAAGAAAGGAGCTCTGTTGTACGTACTATCAAGCAGCTACACACATCAGATTTATACTCAATTTATCTCATGATTGGGTGATCCTATTTCGAAGTCACAATTTTGAAACAGACAGATGCCAACTCGTGTGGATGGAGATGCCTCCTACATGCTCAATACATCATGCATAGCTTTTTTGCACTAGATCCATTCATGTCAAAGGTAGGCATTTTGCAAAGCATTACTATAATATGGCAATTGCTACAATAAAAATATCTCTTAGTTCCATTTTTCTTTTGCAGAGTGCATTGGAGAAGTACACATTATAGTATTTGCATCAATATCGCGCCACTCTTATCAAGCATCTGCTTTCTATTTCATATCATGTAAGTATGGATGAAAAAGACACCTTGTTTGATGACCATATTGTAGAGATAACAATGACTGGTGAGGGACACAAGCAAACGGACCTCCATGAAGAGTTATCATGGAGAGTGAGAGGTTGAGAAGGAAGAGATGCAAGATGAGGAGAAGGGCAATGTGAGCACCGAGGAGCTAGATCATGCACAAGGAGGGGCCGAGGGATAAATTTATACCGGAAACCCCTCTATAGATGGAGGAGTTCAAAAGGAGGAAGATAATAGAGAGGGAGGGGTTGAGGAAGATAATCCCAAACCTCAAGCAAAGCCTTCACCATTCCATTGGTAGAGCATGAATCACATCAACAATCAACAATGCCCGACCCTCAAATAGAGCATACCACAGTAGAAACTAATTCATATGCTATGGACTACTCTACGGTGGAGACACAAGAGTCTCGGACAACAAAAGCACAAGGGAGGGAGAAGAAAAAGGTCAAGGATGTCGACACTGGATTGGACAACCTCCACACCGATCAAACCCAATATGGACCTTTGCTAGTCATGGACAAGATTGTTCCGGTTATAACCAAAGTAAAGAATATGAAAGTCATCCTACTGTCTAACTACTTATTTGTTTCATAAAATGTTTTTACAAGGACTAATTATTTTGGACATCGACAGATTGTTGCTATTTTGAGATCTGTATGGTTCAAAAATGCAGGAACTCTCAACGTGTGCAACTTTCAAATAGGCACTTGCAAAGTCATTGTACGGCCAGGCACCAAGGAATTTCTACAATTTCTTCTTGCGAGATTTCGTGTTGTGATATGGTCTTCTATGTAGCAATAAAACCTTAGCCACCTCATAACCGTAGTTTGCAACGTAGCCAAAATAGAGCATTGGAATTTTAATTTTATCTATTGCCAAACACAATGTGCTGTCATTGATGGCCACTACCACCCTACAAACCTAGATGTGTACCTTTATTTACAAAGCTTTTTGTCAAATTTATGTCCCATTTGATGTTGACAACACTTTGTTGATACACAAAACACCACATAAGGGTCTACTTAATCCACCGGGCACAATTCTATCCTTGCCCTCATTTGAAGGTCATGAGCATCCCTTCTACCTAGAAGACATTTTGATGCCATATCTACAAAAATTGTATTACAACCCATTCACTGTTTCAAAATTTGTACTTACAAATACTCT
Source organism: Adiantum capillus-veneris (assembly GCF_014529385.1). Classification (NCBI taxonomy): domain Eukaryota; kingdom Viridiplantae; phylum Streptophyta; class Polypodiopsida; order Polypodiales; family Pteridaceae; genus Adiantum; species Adiantum capillus-veneris. The sequence continues at coordinate 128,465,081 of NC_140953.1, forward strand.
TTTAAATGCTAACTATGTACAATAATATGACTCTTTGTACCTGTTAATTTCGTGTCAATTATGTGTGTGTGTGTGTGTGTGTGTGAGAGAGAGAGAGAGAGAGAGAGAGAGAGAGAGAGAGAGAGAGAGAGAGAGAGAGAGAGAGAGAGAGAGAGAGAGAGAGAGAGAGAGAAACAAGTGCATCTTACTATCGAAATAAAGAAACAACTAATTGAAAGAAACATTACAATGGAATTCATCAATATAGATTTGAATTGAAGGAAAAGTTACACCCAATAGAATTCATCCAAGTTACATTGGCACGGTTTGAGCTTGGCAACTTAGCTCTCTACAGACAATCTTTTTTTCCCTTTGTTGCATTACTTTGCATCCACCTAGTAAGAAATAGAATTGTGAGGGCTCGTTGTCCACAATCTCCTCCACTATGTCATGCTAGAGTTGAAGAAGGTTGCATTGCTCCCTAATTGTGATTACTGTCACAAGGTTGAGCTCTTTGTCCCTCATCTCCACATCTATGACAATGTTTTTCTTGAAGCCTCCCGACTCTTGATCAATAGGCACAAGATGAGAGAAACTTGCAACAAATTGAGAGTGCTTGTAGAAAAAAGAGAGAAGTGACTATGCGCCGACCATGTACTTGGCCACCAAAGTGTCCAATGAAATCTTGCAATGAATTCCATCCACCTCTTTATCATACCACCCTCTATTAAGAAGCTTTTCGTAGAAGCAAGAATCTAGAGATTTTCATACTAGCATAGTTTTTGCCACATGTATGTGGTTAGTAAAAGCTCCACAAATAAAATTATAGGAAAAAAATTAGCAATCTTCACCAATTTGGTGGGTACAGATTTTCGAAGAGACCTCTGCACATCCATAAATAGTTTTCTTTGGAGAGCTTCAGTCATTGTCGTGTTCGGGACTGGCCAGTCCACGGAGTTCCAATTGGTAGGGAGAGGGAGCTTAACCAACATACCTTTTTGATTTCTCTGGTTGAGCTAGTAGAAGTTCTTGTAGAAGAAAATGCCCTCATTTGCAAAGCTCTTGCTAGATCTTCCAGCATATTTAAAACACCAATGTGAGCATGGATACAAATATGAGCCCTACAATACACTCCACAGGCTCCCATTCCTTGTATGAAGAAGGATAGACATTTGCAAGTGAAATAACCAAATGTAAGAGACCACTCAATCTAACATCTAAATAGAAATTAGGAATACATTTACATAGCTTATGGGCTAACCCTCATGAGGATTCTTCGGTTTCTTTTTTATCTCTCTTAATACAGTTCTACCTCTTCAAAAAGAGAAAAGAAAGTATGAGACCAAAAGACTACAAAAGGAAGGATAAGTAAGCACTTACAGTTGCATCGTGGGTGATGCACCATTGATGACCACATTTCTTATAAGTGTAAATATCAAATGACCATAGGATCTTGTAGAATGAGCTTTGTATCTCAAATATCTTGCGTAAAAAAATGAAAGAATAATTAACAAAGTATTTTAATTAGAATAATTCATTAAAGTTACATGTGGCAAAAAAATTATTAATAATTCAAATAAATCTCCTCAATATGTGCTTAATGGATGCGCAAGGTAGCTTTTTTCAATGTATGAGTCAATACTATACTATATTTCTTTACTAGGATCACAATGCTATGAAAGCGCATGACATGTTAGACCAAGATAGTCTTTTTTTGAAATTGATTGACAAACAAGACATTCCACTATGTTGTTGGTCATGCGTTTTGTGGTGGCATTGATTTTGGGCTTTCAAAAGTGAGTATAATTATGATAATATCTCATAATATTTGCATAAAATGCTTGTTTTTAGGCAATCCAAGTGTGCACAAACTATCAAAATTGGGTACACATAATCTTGCATAGGCCCATAACCGATCTACAAATTCCCATTTTAAATAATATTCTCCACGTAATTGCCTCAAATGTGGTGTTTTGTTATGTAAATTTGGCTCATAAAATCTTTCAAAAACAAAAGATCTGTGATCAACATATACGCAACAACAACCTTTTTCCTATAGAGTAACTACAAGATCTATGTTATCAATCTCATGGTCAAGAGAGAATAGGTAAAATCTTGGATATAGATATCGCTCCAATCTCAACATGGACTCAACAGAGGAGGTGAATATCAAGTGAAACACTAGAGTCTACCCCATCAACCATCAATTGAAGAAGTTGAGATGGAACAGATGTTTGATGTATTCTTTGTCATGGAATCCATCATTGAAATCCAAGGTGGACAAAGCACCAACAATCAAGGAAAAACTACCTCTCAACCCAATCATTCCATCCACAACGACGGCATGAGACTGACAAAGATGAAGGTGAGATAATGAAAAGGCTAGCCCACATGCCACTTTACGTCGGTGCCAAAATTTATGCTCTTTGTATAGCTTTGGCAATGCTTAACTTACAATCTATTTATGGATGGTATGGCACGAGTGTTACAAAGCTTTTCAGATAAATATATACATGTCATACTAATTTACCTAAAAAGACAAAGTTCTTGTTTAAATTGTTTAAATGGTCTTGATAGATTGCTCAACGAGCAGATTTTGCCACAAGGCAATCACATGCCCCTTACCTAACCTGCTGCCATGTATGTCCTAATGGTTGTGTACTCTTTCAAAATGAGTATGAATATTTGAAATAATGTGCCAATTGCGGATCAAATATGTGTGTAGAGGACACACAAGGGAAATTTTTCCTTGCAAAGATTCTATGACACTTTCCAATCATTCCAAGGATGTAATGAAAATGGCCTATGAACTTAGAGAATAGCGGAATTAAGAGAATTAAAGTGAGAAACTTTGAGAGCAAAGAGGGTGAACTTAGTTGGTAGTAGCAACATAATCATAACACTTAATTAACTAGGCATGAGCAATGCCTTTGCGCGCGCGAGAGAGAGAGAGAGAGAGAGAGAGAGAGAGAGAGAGAGAGAGAGAGAGAGAGAGAGAGAGAGAGAGAGAGAGAGAGAGAGAGAGAGAGAGAGAGAGAGAGAGAGAGAGAGAGAGAGAGAGATTTTAGAGAATATGACAACAGTTGAGGACCGGATTTATGTGGAGCTGGTCCCCCCTCCAAAAGGCATTTGTATTATTGATTCTCTCATTAAGAGAGACTTGATACAATACAATCTTTGTGTTCTTTGAGACCTCTTTTGGCAGTATGGAGATGGAAGCTTCATACACCAAGATTTTGCATAATATCAACAATCAATCTTAGCTTGAAAACAATCAAGAACTCGTGAACATCATTAGTCTTTGTGTTCCCTAAATCATTTGAGTGCATGAGGATGTATACTTTTATGCATCAACTTGTGCCTAAAGCAACAATTAATCTACCTTGCAATACAATTAATCTACTTGCATTAAGTAACTAATCTACTTGCAATAAACCATTAGCCTTCTTGCAATAATCATAACATGCACTTTGTGGAAAGCATTAACCATCCCAAGACTTAGTCCCAAGACCTCAAACACCTTCGAAGGTGGAGAGAGCTAGTAGGGAATGAGGGTAGGGAAGAGGAAGAAGAAGTATTCCATAGGAGAAAGAAATAATTCCTCACTTATCATCACTCTTCTTGCTTAGCATACATAATAGAATAGTAATGAAGATGGAGAAGATGGAAAGCTTAAGCATTGAAGCATAGCTCTTGGTTGGATTTGCATTCCATAGCCAAGAGTGTTGGTGTAGGCTCTCAACTTCTCAAGGAGCTTGGAGAAGGAGATGGAGCTCTTGCCCCTTGCATAGCACACAATGAGAGTGTTTGTGAGTGTGTGTGGGTGAGTATACCCCCTAAGCAACCCCCTAGCTTGCTTGGGTTGACCCCCCCTTGTAGCTCATGCTTAAAGCTCATTGGACCCCTCCAGGCCTAGCCAATCATAAGCAGGAGGCATTACAAGCAGCAAGGGTAGCCTTGAGATAAGTGTCCCCCTTTCCCCTTTGAGAGAGAGGACTTGATAAATGCAAAATAAATTAATTAAATCCCCTAAATTATCATTGGACCCCTTGGGTGGCCAACCAATAGGCTTTAGGCACACCATGAGGGCAACATGAGGAGGAACTTGACAAGTGTGCCTTTTGCTTTCTTTGTACCATGCATGCCTTGTGTGAGTGTGTGTGTGTTCTCTCTCATCCCCCTTCATGTAGGGCTCGCCCCCTCCTTGTAGGGATTGAATCTTTGACTTTTTGACACCTCAACCCCTCATGCATAGGCCCAGTTCCCACCACAAGCTTGGCCCTTAAGCACTTTAAGCTTGGGCTAGGTTCTCACCTCAAGTGCAACCCTAACATCTCAAGCATGTCAAGAACCTCAAGCATCTCAATCATTAAGCACCTCAAGCATCTCAAGCACCTCAATCATCAAGCACCTCAAGCACCTTAGTCATCAAGCATGACAAGCACCTCGAGCTGGGTCGGGTTCCCGCGCCTCAAGCTCATCAGCCCTAGCTTACCTAAGGTCAAAGGACTTTTACACACATTATTGGAGGTCTTCAATGAAGCTAACCCTAAGGTCTTATGCTCCATTGGTTAGCCTTGCTCTTTGATAGACCATCTCTCATTTGGGCTCCTTTACCATTGGCCCCGTGTTGAGATAGATCTATAAGCACATGTCTATATCTTAACCCTTGTTTCCGTTTATTCTCCCACATTAAGTGATCAGTTTAATATGAGAAAATCATTTGGTTTGGTTAGATATTAGTTTTTATGACAAAGGATAAAGAGTATGTTCAGGTGCAGTCTATAGCATCTTTGATGACATGGCATCAAAATACTAGATCCACAAATGATGTGATGTAGGTGCCTATTTATTCTCTTGGATGGAAGCACATAGAGGAACGATGACCTACATTTAAAGAAGACTCTTGTTGTGTCCGTTTTGGTTTGGCAATGGATGGAGTAAATCCATTTGGAATTTGAAGTTCCTCATGGAGCACATGACCTATTTTCTTGGTGAACTATAATCTTCCACCATGGTTGGCTATCAAGAAGGGCCATCTGCTATTGTCACCAATTGTGCCAAGGAAGTACAAGGTAAAGAACATGGATGTTTATCTATTAGCACCACTTATAGAAGAGCTTCAAATCTTGTGGATAGGGATTGATGTGGTTGACTTGTACCAACCAATTGGTCAACGACATTTGTTCTTCCACAGTAATATGTGAGCATCACTATTGATAGGTTGTGATACATTTGTTCTTCCACAACACTGTGAACATGTTGTGATACATTTGTTCTTTTGTAGCACTGTGAACAAGTTGTGTTTATTATAAATCCATTGTGGAAGAAAAAAGAGAAGATTTGAGTGAATCGCATTGGCTCTTTGTCGTCCAAGTTGCTCCACGAAGTAAACAAGTCTGGGAACGATTGGAGGCTGAGAATAAAGAGACACGTGAGCTTTGTGCACATATCGCTGATGACCGTGATGAAGAGCCCAAGCTTGAGGTGGTGCTTTTCTCGAGCCAATGCCTTAACCTGAAGATGAGTGATCAGATACTAAGATAGATGCAGAGATGGATGGAGCCATGGAGTTTGATGACAAAGATGCATAAGTTCACATAGAGGTAGATGTTTTTGGTGAATCAGTTCTTATAGAAGATGAGAGATTGACTAGTGAGTTTTGTTAAGAACTATCTTGTAATGTTTATTTTGATTAATGGATTTTAATTACTATTGAACGATGAATTTCTAGTGATTTATGGTTTATTTGTGTTGCTTGAGACGTTTATTTATGGTTAAGTGAACTAACATATTGTATATATGTTTTTGAATTAGTTTGTATAGTCAAGACAGATAACAACAAGCCATACTCTTTGAGTTTTCAGTTTTCCAATTACTCCAACCGGTATGTCATTAGAGCAGATGAGTTCTTTCTTCTCACAATTTTTCCCAGAGTAGTGTGTGTATGCACAAAAATTTTGGACAATAGCTCCTTCTAGACAATCTATTGCTACTCCGATCCCTTAGACCAACGTTCTAGTTGCACCAATTGGTGGCATCACACCTCAGACCAGCGTCCTAGTTACACCTACTGGTCAATCTACATCGGAGACTGAGCTTTCTTGTTCCTCTTCAAGATGACGTAGACATCGTCGTTTAGGTGGCGACGATGGCTATAGTGGTAGTGGTTCTATCAATGCATCCATACCTCTGAGAGAGCGTCCAACTCTCTCTTCAATAGATAGTACACGAATGGGTACACCACGTACACCTTGGGGATCATATGAGTTTGATCCTAGCAAGGTACACAAGACTAGGGATGGGGCACCAACTATGGATAGGGACAGAAAGGCCATGCGTCAGAGGGTTTTTCAGCTTTTATATTGCACTTTGGGCACTCTGTGATGGAGCATTGGGAGACTCATGATGAAAAGAAAAAGAATTATAACATTGATTCTTTTCACAAAGAGTACATACAAAAGAGGGATACAATATAGTCTCCATTCTAATCAGGCTGATTGTACTTTGGACTGCTTGTACTCTTGACTTCTTACTCCTAGTCTCTTGGTTCTAGTCTTTGAAGCTGTTCTTGAGTTACAATATCTTCACTTTAGCTGTAAATTCTAACACTGGAATCAGCTATCTAAAGAGATCATCTCCAATTCTAGCTTGTCATGCTTGATGACTAAGGTACGTGAGGTGCTTGTCATACTTAATGAGGAAGGTTCTTGAGAAGCTTCCCATGCATGGGGGGTAAGGTGCTTGAGTCAAAAAGAGACCCTAAAAACTTAATGAGGAAGGTGCTTGAGAAGCTTCCCATGCATGGGGGGGGTAAGGTGCTTGAGTCAAAAAGAGGCCCTACAAACTTAATGAGGAAGGTGGTTGAGAAACTTCCTATGCATGAAAGTCCCAAAGTTAGGGGAATCTTTGACTTAACCTTCCACTCACCCAAAGGGCACATGGGACACATGTCAGACTCTCCCTATGCTTAACCACATGGTGTGCTTGAATGCTATTGGTTGGGCTAAAGAGGGGTCCAATGAGCTTCTAGTTCCATCCAACAAATATCTAGATATTTTCAAGCTCTCTCTCTCTAAGGAGTAAGGAGGACACTTGTCCAAAGACTACCCATGTACTTGAATGCCTACTGCATGTGATTGGCTAGGAGGGAGAGGGGTCCAATGAGCTTGAAACATGTGTAAAATCTACAACTCGCCCCAAGCAAAGAAGGGAGGTGCTGGGGGGATATACACCACACACACACACACACACACACACACACACACACACACACACACACACACACACACACACACACACACTCATTTTGGGGATTTATTCTCACTTGGTGAAAGTTGAGGAACTCTACCTCCTTCTCCAAGCTTGTGAGAAGTGAGAGCCTACACCAACACTCTTGGCTATGGAATGCAAATCCAACCAAGAGCCATGCTTCAATGGTTAAGCTTGCCATCTTCTCCATCTTCATTACTATGCTATTATGTATGCTAGCAAGAAGAGTGTTGATAAGTGAGGAACTCTTTCTTTCTTCTGTGGAATGTTTCTTCTTCCTCTTCCCTATCCTCATTCCCCACTAGCTCTCTCCACCTTTGAAGGTGTTTGAGGCCTTGGGACAGAGTATTGGGATAATTAATGCTTTCTACAAAGTTTATGTTATGCTTGTGATGCATGAAGCTTTCCATATTCATTGCATCGCCTAGGTCACAAGGAACACAAAGATTGTATTGTATCAAGTCTCTCTTGAAGGGAGAAACTATAATACAAATGCCTATTGGAGGGGGGACCGGGACCGGCTCCATATGAATCCGGTCCTCAACTATTGTCATGATCTCTAAAACTCTCTCTCTTGCAAAAGTCATGTTCATGCCAAGTTAACTAAGTACCATGTTTATGTTGCTACCATCAATTAAGTTTACCCACTATGCTCACAAAGTAATCTCACAAAAGTGCTTCACCTAATTTCTTAATTCCGCTACTCTCAAAGTTCATAGGCCATTTCCATTACATTAGTATCAGAGCATTTGGTTTCTCTTTTCTTGCTTAAGAAGGGAGGTCCTTAAGTACCCTATTAATGGTTGATTTTTTTAATTATATCAAGGTAAGTGGGACTGGGTTCTATTATTGGTTTTGTTGAGCCCACTATGTGGGATATGGTGCACACCTCAAGAGCTTTGGTCTTAATAATGGAGTCTTTTTAGACTTGCCTATGGCTTTACCATTATTGAGCCATAAGAAGTCCAAAAGGAGCTATCCCTTGGCAACTTTGCTATGTTAGACTCACTCCACTACTCTCTATAATTAACCAATTCGAGCCGTGGGTGTAGATACTTAAGTGCCTATTTTCAAAGGCTAAGAGGAGTAGCAACTAAGGTTTTGAATTGACAAAGCATACACTAAGTAAACACATATGTTTAAATAACATAGATGACAATAACCAAGAGAGTAGAATCAAAATTGATAACTTTGATTTTTCACATGAAGGTGCTAATGATGATGCCTCCATGTTTGTTGATTATCTTGTCACTAGGTCGCAACAAGCTATGGGAAACCCCGCTTTGCAAGCCGAAGTTACTCTCAAAAACTTCGTTCTTATGGGATTTCCTTTCCTCTTCAAGAGGAGAGAGAGAGAGATCTTAGGAGGCCTCTCTCTCCCATACAAGAGGATGAATCCAAAGATCAAGAAAGTAATGAATCCCTAAATTCCTCCGAAGATGTGGCTCCACGAAGGAGTCGGACTAAATGATCGCCAACTCCTCCCAAGAGGAAATGGTTAACCCATAGTCCTTCTCCTCATCACTCCAAAAGGGAAGAGAGGAAACAAAGCAAGAAAAGGGCAAGAAAGAGGTCATCCTCTTCTCCTTCTTTTTCACATTCCTCTTCTACCAATGAAAGCTATGTCTATTCTCCTAGAGAATACAAGAGGGGAGGACATCGCAAATCTTACCCTGCATCATGTGAAGGTCACAAAAGCTAAAGAAGTTCAAAGAGGGAGGAAAGAGTATCTCTTTTCTCACCTATGATGGAACCTTTGGTGCTACCGACAAAGTATTGGCCTTCATCCAACAATATGATGTGGCCTTTGGAGACGAGGGCTTCATGGAGTCCTCCAAGCCACGCCATGTAGCTATGCACTTCCAAAAATCGGCTCGTAAATGGTGGGATAGCCTTTGTGAAAACGGCGAAGACCCAAAGACATGGAAAACTCTACGAGTTTCCATCATGAAGCAATTCCTTGCAAGCGATTCAAAGGACAAAGTGCTCACCGAATGGAGGAGTTTTAGGCTTCTCTCTCATAAGTCTATCCACAAATATGTGGACAAGTTTTAAGATTTACATCTCAAGGCTATTGTCTTTCAAAAGATAGACTTTGCTGAGCAAAAGCAACAATTTTGTGTGGGATTACCTGAAGAGATGGCCGAGTATATCAACTCTCAATGGCCTGATTCTATCAGCGAAGTAATCCACCATACCATGGTTGCTTCACGCATCAATTTCCAACAAGGGGCTAGGCAGAATGTCAAGCCCATGGAAAATAAAGACAAGAGTGATGCAAAGGGAAAAAGTAATGCTCAATATTCTTCCCAAGGCCATTCCAACAACAACAACAACAATCGGTCCAAGGAGAAAGGAGTTTACAAAGGTAAAAATAAACTCTCTCCTGAAGAGCTTGAAACTTTTTGCAAGGATCACAAATGTTTTAAGTGTGGGGAGCAAGGACATGGTTATCGTTCTTGCCCCAAAAGAAATGTTCACAATGCGACTCCTAGAGCTTCCGCTATTGAAGCTCCAAAAGAGGATGCTAATTGCAAAGGATCACCTCTCTCCTATGCTTGGGGAAAGGTAAGGGAGCATGATGCCTTCATCTTGTTTGACCCTGGTTCTACTCACAACTTCATATCAATGGAGTTGGCCACCAAGTTGGGCATTCAAGATTTTGAGATGGGAGATGCTATAACTGCCGATGCAGGTTTCAAGGGACATCAAGCCTCCGTTACTCCATTGATTGGGAAGTTGAGGCTTCATGTCCAAAGCTATGTTGACAAAGAAGACTTCTTTATCTCTCATCTCCAACATGAGGATGCTATCCTAAGGGCACCATGGTTCAACCGAATGGCTGCCAACATGAAGTTCCCTGAAAGGAGAATCTACTTCACCTACAGGGAAAAGAATATGTATATAGATGGTAATGAGTCTGGTCGTACTATACCACCTGTAAATCCTCTTACTCTTGATAAATCAATGAAGAGCTCAATTTTTGCGTACATGATTTTTGTCAAAGAGTTCCTAAAAGGTCCTAATGTTTCATCAAAGGTGAATGGTAGGAATCAAGAAGAGTTAGACTTGTCTAACTTTCTAAAAGGATTCCAAGATGTGTTCATTGATGATATCCCCATGGACTTACCTCCAAAACGAGGGGATGATGACCATCAAATTGAGATCCTATCAGAAAGCTCACCACCTAACAAACCTCCTTATCGAGTTTTCGAAGCTCAATAAGAGGAGATCATGAGGCAAATACAAGAATTGGTAGACAAAGGGATGGTGAGGCCTAGATCCTCTCCCTTTTGTTCTCCAGCCCTTTTAGTGCAAAAGAAAGATGATACATACCGCATGTGTGTGGACTATCGCGCACTAAACCAGATCACTATCAAAAACAAATTTCCCATACCTCGAGTAGAAGATCTGTTTGATAATCTACAAGGCTCTACCTACTTCAGTAGGATTGACCTTAAAAGTGGCTACCACCAAATAAGGATAGTGAATGAAGATATCCTAAAGACCGCGTTTCGTACAACGTTTGGCCTTTATGAATATCTAGTCGTGCCTTTTGGCTTGACTAATGCACCAGCTACATTCAATCGATTAATGGAGAAAATTTCTAGACCCTACCATAAATTCACTGGAGTGTTCTTTGATGATATCATCATCTACTCCAATTCCTTGGAGGAACACAAGCAACATCTCCAAGTGATTTTTCAAGCATTAAGGGAGAATAATCTTTTTCTTAATCAAAAGAAAAGTGAATTTTTCCTTCTAGAGATTCAAACTTCAATACTTAGGTCATATTATCTCTCAAGATGGTATCCGTATGGATCCATCAAAGCTGAAGGTAATAAAAGCATGGTCTAATCCAAGGAATCTACATGAGCTAAGAAGCTTTATTGGTATGTGTGCATACTATAGATGCTTCATAGCAAAATTCTCTCAAACAGCAGGACCATTACATGACTTAACAAAGAAAACGTTAAGTATTCATGGACTGCTAAGGAGCAAAGTGCTTTTGACAAGCTCAAAGAGAAGATTACCTCCCAACCAGTCCTTATACTTCCGGATCTCTCAAAGCCATTTGAGGTCCAATGTGATGCTTGTGGTGATTGCCTTGGAGCAGTCTTACTTCAAGAAGGGGATGCCATAGCATATGAGATCCGAAGGCTCATTATGGATGAACGATTCTTAGGCATTTATGAGCAAGAGTTGTTAAATTCTTCATGTCCTAGACACATGGAAGCACTATCTATTGGGGACTCCATTCATTTTACAAACAGACCATCAAAGTCTCAAGTACTTCATGACGCAAACAAAGGTTTCTGACAAACAAATGAGGTGGGCAAATTTTCTTTTGCAATTTAATTTCCACATTGCTCACATTGCTGGTGAGCACAATCAAGTTGCTGATGCACTTTCACGACGACCAAAAGTTAATGCTGTGTCAATAGCAACTCACAATGATCTATCTTCTATGATAGATGAGTATGCTATTGACCTTGACTTTAAAGACATAATGTCATCCCTTACTTTGGGGAAGAAAGAGGAACCATTCACCTTACAGGATGGCTATCTTCTCCATGGCAATAGGCTATGTGCTACCCACTCCCTTCATGAGAAATTCATGTATGAATCCCATGCTCCTCCCTATGTGGGGCATAGAGGCATTCAACCTACTCTTTGAGGAGTAGAGACGTACTTTTATTGGCGTACCATGAAAGTGGAAATACAAGAGTATATTTCAAAATGTGTGGTATGCCAAAAGACCAAGTATGATAGAGGGAAGCAACCTGGATCACTCCAGCCATATCCAATCCCTAATTCACCATGGGAGAGTATATCCATGGATTTTATCTTTGGATTACACAAGTCTATCCATGTGAATACTCGGATATGGACAATAGTCGACAAAATGGCAGCTCTCTTCATATCCTAGATTTTCAAACACCATGGATTGCCAACATCCATCGTGTCAGATAGAGATCCTAGAATGATTAGTAATTTTTGGAAAGGTCTCTTCGAGAATCTAGGTACAAGATTGAATTTCTCTTTGGCCTATCACTCGCAAACGGATGGCCAAAGTGAGATAGCAGTTCTTATGATTCTTGATCTACTAAAGACCTATGTTACAGAAGTAGAACAACGTTCACAATGGGAAAAGTAATTACCTCTTGTAGAGTATGCGTATAACAATACTATCCATACTTCTACAGGGGAAGATCACCTTTTGAAATCATAGAGGGAAGACCTAAAAGTCCCTTGCTACTTTAAGTACATGGGAAGATCTTCGCTGTTGCTGCTGATGAGTATAGCCATGACCTGCAAGCATATTTTCAAAAGGTTAAGGAGTCTATATCCATCTCCCAACTAAGGCAGAAAGCTGCTGCTGACAAGCACAAAAGGGCCTTAACGTTCAAATAAAATGATTGGGTCTTTCTTAAGTTTCCTAAGGCTCGATTGAGGCAAACAACGGGCAAAAATCCTACGGGCCATCAAAAGTATTATGCTAAACTAGTGAGGCGGTCCGGGGCGGGCAACAAGAAGAGCAACCTCTAGACACCCTTCAAGGCTCCCGTGCTGCTCAATGGGGCTGGGGCACAACACAACACAAACCAAAACAACAAACCCACAGCCAAATCCCAACTACACAAGGGGCACCACCTAGTTTAAGAGCGAACTAGGATGCAAAAGAGGAGAATCGTTAGAGCAACCCACAAACAAGCAAGGAATTTACACTAACCCTAACACCAATGGAACACTCTCACACACTAAAACACGAGAGAGAGAGAGAGAGAGAGAGAGAGAGAGAGAGAGAGAGAGAGAGAGAGAGAGAGAGAGAGAGAGAGAGAGAGAGAGAGAGAGAGAGAGAGAGAGAGAGAGTGCTCGGGCTGCTTTGAAAACGTATCGGCAATGATCAAGCAAACACAACTATATATTTAAGAAAGAGAGAGAAAGGGGGAGGGGGTGCTTGTTGCATTAATAACTTCTTACAAATCTGTCATGACAAATCAAAGTGAGATTAGTATTTGTTCAACATAGCTTGCGTAAATTTCACCACAACACATCACAAGAAAAGCCACCCCAATCACTGTCTTAAGGCCAGGGGAGTCCTCTCCACCCTGTCGCCCTCTTACAATATGTGGGATTTATGGCTAGATTGATGACAACACCAGAGACAAGCTATCAAGAACTTAACAAAAAACACCAAGACACTTATGCATCATTGTTGTCCATTACTTCACGTTGGAAGGGAGACAAAGTATCCAAGCTTAGTCCAAATCCACCCTCCTTGATTCAGCAAATGTTGGGCTTACACTAGTAGGAGAAATGATAGATTTCCTACTCTCAATTGAATGATCACTCTCTCTCTTACAATGGCATAGAGTTCCCTTGCTAATCCCCTATTACAACACATGCACATGCATAAGACAATGAGCTTCCACTCAAGAGCTCCTTCTAGAGAGGTTGAGCTTGGCTTCTCAAGCTATAGCATAGTGCTCTTGCTTATGGCTCCCTCTTTTGTGCTAGCTACACCCTCCTTTTATAGCAATTTTGAAGGCTAGGGTTACTCCTCTAACCATGGTTGGGTTAGATTTTCAGCAATTTATCTAATTTCTTTTGCTTGGAATTATCAAGAAGTTTGTGGGGAAAGAGAGAGGAGAGAAATGGAGGTGGTAGGACTTTTCATAGTGGGTTAGTGTTAGTAGAGTTAGTATTAATTTACAAATGGAATTGGATATTTACAATGGGAGTATCCAAGTAGGATACAAATAAGGAAGAAAAACTCTTAAGAGGTAAGAAAAGGTGGATTTCTTACAAGGTTGATGCTCCAAGTGTCTTGAGTAGGGCCAATTTTTGACGCTTGTGGACGGTCCACTAGCTTTGACGGTACATTTTTTCTCCACTCTTGACCTTCCTTGAGAGACAAGGTAATTGAAGCTGAGTAATCAACCACCATGATGCTGTCTTTTAAGAGAAGAGGCTGAATTTTGTGGTTTTTTTATAGATATGGGTAATTTGGAGGAGGAAAAATGAGACTAAGTGGTCAATTTTGGAATGGAATTGTGTGTGGGAGGTATGAGTTCACCATGGTTTCTCTTATTCTTCAAGGTTGAGGAGAAGGTGAGTAGGGTGCAGAGAGGAGTGGTGAGAGAGGTGGGGATGATGAGTGGAGAAGTGTGTGTGAAAGAGGAAAGTGATAAAGTGGAAGAGAGAGTGTGGCTGCATAGCATGGGAAAACTGGGGTCCACTAATAAAATCATAGCTCACAGCTCGTAGCTCAAAAGAATATGAAAAAATTTGAGGCAAAAGTTCAGCCCACGAGCTACAACTTTTGTTTGTATCACCTTTTCAAATTCGGAGAGCAAGTGAACTTTAAAAATTCAGCAAAACCGACCGTTTTTTTCCACTGCACAAGGTCCTTGTGGGGTCCTTCTTTGGATGATTCTTTTGAATACCTCCAAGAGTGAGCCCTCCATAGTGCATGTATGCATGCCACCTACCCTTGACCTTATTTGGTAGGTCTATAATTGAAGATATTGTTGAGATTATGATATAAGTGAATAGTATAACTAAGAAAATCAAATATTGAGGGGTCTAAAAAATATGTACATGTCAAATATAAATAATATAGGTGGAAAAATATAAAGGGGTCAAAATAAATCTCTCTCATTATAAGTCTACCATAAAAAGATGAATATTTTTGGTGGTCTAATTTATGGGAGTAATAGAGAATATATGTAGGAAGGAAAAAATCACAATAGTGAAAAAAATATACACATAAATAGAACTAGTTTTTTTGGGTTTTTGTTGGGGTGGAGTTACACCAAATATAAGAGAAGCTTACATGAAAATATTTCTATATGGAATAAAGAGTATGAAAAATGGTAAGAAAAATTGTGGTAATGGTGAGGCAATGTACAGAGTATAAATAACACACACCTAGGTAGAAATATTTAAATAAATACCAAAATAATTATGAAAAAAACCTTTTATTTAGGCCCTATATACAAAGAAATATTTACATACGCATGGGCCATAATATACTTATATATATATATATATATATATATATATATATATATATATATATATTATATATATATATATATATATATATATATATATTTTTTTTTTTTTTTTTGGCTCAACTAGCCCAATGACTAGCTAATTGAGGTTTTTTTTATTTCAATAAGGAAATGTGGGAAAAGTCCCCTAACTCACACGCACCTATATACAGTGAAAGGGTGAGGGTAACCACAGTGTTTGAGTGATTTGATAGGGGGGGATAACTCACTATGGCAATCACAGAGAGCCGAAAAACGGCTATCATTAGCCCTCCCCCAGGATGATGGTATATTCATGTACCATCATAAAGAATCTTTTCCAAAGAGAGTGCTTCAGAGTCCTTGACAAGATCTTCATTGTTTGGCCCCTTGGAATTTTGGTTAGAGTTACACTCATGCTTCATGTAACAATACTTACATGAGACAGTGGCCTTTTGACAGATCTTTGGTAGATCCTTTGGTAGAAGGCGACTCAAATAGGGCTTCAAGCGATACCCGTTTACTTTCCTGGAGTGCTCTTTACCATTCAAGTCCATAAGCTGATAGTAACTTGAATTGAAAGCCTTCTTGACTATGTATGGCCCTTGCCATCTTGTTTCAAATTTGGCATCAAAACGATTATCGAGTCGATTGTCATACCTTAGCACAAGATCTCCTTCATTGATGCCTTTGTCCTTTAGTTTCTTGTCAAGCTTCTCCTTTGTCTGTGTGGCTTTCCTCTTATAGCACTCGTATGCTGCTTCTCTTTTCCACTCAAGCTCAGCTAAGGTAAGAAGTCGATCCATCCATGCTTCTTGATCATCTTGTGCTGCTTTGCCATGAAGTCGCATTGTTGGAATGTTGAGCTCAATTGGTTGTAAAGCCTCTTGACCATAGACCAAGTGAAATGGTGTAAACTCCGTGGCTTCCCTATATGTGGTTCGATACGCCCACAAGGCACCATCCAAGAAGTCATCCCACAACTTTGTCTTGTTTTTCACCATCTTTCTAATGATGCCTGCAATGACACCATTAGCTTTTTCTACCAAACCATTTGATTGGGGATAGTAGGGTGTACTGTGACGATGTAGAATGCGAAGTTCTTCACAGACTTCTGTGAGCAATCCCTTTCTAAACCTTGGACCATTATCAGGAACAATCTCCAAAGGTGTGCCAAATCTACAACAAATGTGAGTGTAGACGAATTTGCTCACTGTCCTCTCATTTACCTTTGCCACACTTTGTGCTTCCACCCACCTAGTCATATAGTCTACAGCCACTAGAATGTAGAGTTTACCATTTTTTGTCCTAAGCAGAGGACCCATAGCATCAATGCCCCACTTTTCAAAGGGTCCATTTGCAAGCACAATTTGCCTTGGACCATAAATCAACATTCTATTCCCATTTACCTGACAATTGTGACAACTTTTACACCAATGTTGGACATCCGCATGCAGACTTGGCCAAACATACCCCGCAAGCAAAATCTTCTTCACAGTTAATTCTTGGGAAAAATGACCACCACATGCCTCTTCATGCAAACCTTTTAGAATGGCTGGAACTTCCGCGATAGTTGGTACTCTTCTGCACACTTTATCCTTTCCTCTTTGATAGAGGGAGCCTTCTAGGAAGAGATACATGCTTGCCTTCTTCATGAGTCTCCTCTTCTGAGCTTTTGTGAAGTCTGGTGGAAACTCACCCTCCAAAATGTAGCCAATGATGGGAGCCAATGACTCCAATCCCTGGTACCTCGGTTGCTTCACAGCAGCCGCCACCATGATGACCTACACTTCTTTCTTTACACATGCAACGGCTTGTTGTGCAAGTAAATCAGCATCTTCATTTTGTTTCCTAGGAATATGATATAATTGCACTTCTTCAAATTGATTAAACATCCTACGAATGGCATGAACTTTGGCCCTTAGTCTTTCATTTTCGCATGCCCAAATGCCCAAAATCTGCTTCACAATGAGAAGTGCATCCCCTTTTACCATGAGACGTTGTATACCATGGCCAATGCATATTTTAAAAACATGAAGTAGTGTGTCATATTCTGCTTCATTGTTGTTGGCTGAACTTGGTAGATTGAACTTCTCTTTCATGAACACCTCTCCACTTGGGTTGAGCAACACTAGCCCTCCCCCTGCTTTTCCTGTGGCTCGACGAAAAGCTCCATCAAAGAACAAGGTAAAAGCATTAGGAATACTTTTTGGTGGTGGCAATGGTAGGGTCTTTACTTCAGGCACCTTAATCTCCTTTTCATGCACCCTATAAGTGAGAATCCCTGCCAATTGTGCACGCACACTATCTTCTACCTTGAAAGAGTATTGAAACTCTTGCAACTCCATAATCCACTTTGAGATCCTAGTACTAAAATTCATTTGAGATGACACCCAAGGGAACAAATTCTCTGCAGTGAGAATTACAAAAGGTTTTGGTAGCAGGTAGGATCTAAACTTTCTCACCGCAAACATGAGAGAAAGCATCATGAGTTCTGCTTCTGTGTAGTCTCTCTCCAAAGCATTCATGACCCTACTAGCAAAGTAGATGGGTCACATCCTTGTACTGTGGGGATCTTGTTGTAGCAGCACAGCACCAATTGTTTCCCTTCCAACACTAGAGCTAACAAAGAATGTGTACTCCCAACAAGGAGGCATGAGTGTTGGTAGCTCTGACAAAATGACTTTAATGTTACAAAAATACTCTTCAAGCTCATCAGACCATGCAAATTCTACTTGTTGTGTCAACTTTTGCAAAGGATGAAGCAACTCCGAAGCTAAGTGAATAAAGCGTGACATATACTTCACTTTTTGAATGAATGATATGACCTCTTTGAGATTCTTGGGTGAGGGGAGCTCAATAAGAGCCTTTGCCTTTGAAGGATCCACCTCAATGCCTTTATAGGAAACCTTGTGACCAAGCAAGATCACTTCATCCTCAGCTATGTGACACTTGTCGGGGTTGAGTTGACCTCCCATGTCATAGAGCTTCTTTAAACCTTCTTCTACCCTTTGTAGATGCAATGATTTTGAGCTATAAATGCAAAAATCATCAATAAAAACCCTAATTGACTTTCCAAAGAATGCTTGAAACACCATGTTCATGAAACGTTGGAATGTTGCAGGAGCATTTGTCAGACCAAATGGCATGACTCTAAAAGCATAACAACCCCAAGGAGTGATAAAGGTTGTTTTCAATTGATCGTCCAATGCGATACCTATTTGAAAGTAGCCTGAGTAGCCATCACACACAGTGTACTTCTCATGACCAGCTACTTCATTTAGTATCTCATCCTCAAATGGGAGGGGAAAGTGATCTCTTTTTGTTGCCTCATTAAGTGGACGATAATCCACACACACCCTCCACTTGCCCTTTTTCTTAGGAGTGACAACAACGGGAGAGACCCACTCTGAATTCTCCACTGGATAAATGAAACCTGTTGCTAGAAGCTTTCTTACCTCCTTGAGTAGAGCCTGTTCCTTTATAACTCCTAGCCTTCGTAGCTTCTGAGCTTTAGGTGTGGCCTCTGGCTTCAACTCAATCTTGTGTTGAACAACATCTACTCCACGCACATCGGTGTAGTCTTTAGCAAAAAGCCTCGGAAATTTCCTTAGCACACATTTGAACTCCTCTCTTTCATCCTTTGTAAGTGTTGTAGATAGCATACCTTCTAGCATTCTTTCATCTTCCACTTTTTGGTTCTCTTGAGGACCTACCTCCTCCAAGCCTTGACAAGAGGTCTCTTGGTTGCTTGGCTTAAACGTTACTCCCATGACTTCGATGGAAGACTCCTCTTCAGTAATGCTGCCGCTACTTTCTTCTTCTGAAGTGCTATCGGTCCAACCTTCTTCCGTCTCACTTTGAGATGATTCTTCATGGAGCTCCTCTTGGCGTTGCTCCTTCATGTCAAAGACAACCTTCTTATGATTGTCATTCCTGCAAATTAATTTCCCACTCTCCCAATGCTGCAAAGCTCGCATTTTCATTAGCCATGGTCTTCCTAGGATAAATGGATAACCACTTCCCTTGGTCGACATAACATAAAAATCCACCGCTTTCTTAATGCCAAAGGCCTCTACAAAGACATTTTTACAAATGCCTACACACCTAGCCTTGCTATTGTTTGCCATCTTGACTTTGATTTCAGGTGTCTCATGGATGTGCATGCCTAGTCTTTGCATGAGTCCCTCTGTCATGATGCAAATTTGTGCACCCCCATCCACTAGACCTTTCCTAACCAATCTTCCTTTGATGTAACAGTCTAGCACCGGTGTAATGTCCTCATTCATTTCAGCTTGTGCAATTTTTACAACAGGCACACTCTCTTTTACCTTTCTCCTAGTGCTAACTGCCCTTGTTAAATCCCTCCTTACTTGTGGGCATAATGCAAGAAACTGAGGCCATGAGATATCAGGACCCTTACCTCGCATGTCTTCCAACAGGTTGTATGGAGCCATACCATGTCCAAGAGGGAAGTCTTGGAGATTGATACGACGTCGAGTCCTCTTAGCTTCCTTGGTCTCCTTTGCCTTCTTGCCTTGTCCATGGTCACTCTGTGATGGGACACCCTCTTTCTCTTTACCTTTTCCTCGGCCACGCTTAATGCCATTTGCTTCCATGTCAACCTCATTTGAGTTTGTCACCTCTACCACATGCACGTTTGGGTCTGGCAAAGGTGGAACTCCTTCCACTCCTTGTGGAGGTGGTCTTGCTCTGTTTGGCCTTTGTAGAAGCCGTGGTTGCTGACTAGTTCCTTCACCTGCATTCATCGCTGGGTAATTCAAGTTAGGTCTCCCTAGCTCCCCACGGGGCCAAGGACAATTATACATCCCATGTCCAGACTCTCCGCAATTCCAACATTGCAAGACTCTCCTAGTTCGGGGCTCTCTCTCTTCTGACTTCTTTGCTTGTCCCTTTGGACCTACAGCTTGTGCAAGGTGAATTGACAGGCTGCTTAAAGATTCATTTAACTTCTCAATCACTTCAGTCGTTACCTCAGGAAGCTCCCTAGATGTTGATGCTTGTGACTTACCTTTGGGTCTAAGACCTTCTATTGGAACCTCTCCCCTTAAGCACTTGAGTTTCCTATACTTCTCAGTAGCCCTAGTTTCCACTGCATCAAAAGTAGCAGGTGCACCCGCCTCAACTTTTACCTTAAGGTCAGGAAAGAGTCCGGCTATGAACCTCTCCTTCTTTAAAAATTCTGCACCATCACCAGGGTTAGCAACATTTCGTATCCATAGAGCCCAAAGACGTAGAAACTCTTGCTTGTACAAGTAGTAGTCATCTAAGTATTTTTGCTTATGAGAAACAATGTCTTGCCATAATTTTTGAGTGTTTTGGGGATCAAAGAAGTATTTCTTGAAACGATTCAAAACTTCTGTGTAATTCCCCTTAACTTCCTCAGGCAAAGAGTCAAACCAAGTGCTAGCATCTTTCCTAAGGACCACCTCAAACATTTCTACACGTTCTTGATCAGTTATTATCCTCTTGATACGGCAAGACATCTTGAAATTCGCTAAAAATAATTCTGCATTCTCTCCAGGCTCTCCAAAGAAAAGAGGATACCCAGACATTTGGCGTTGGCTTTCCATTGAATTGATTTCAAAGTGACACCCGTTTTTGTTTTTCTTTCTTAAAAAGATTTACACAATAATGTTTTCTAGCTTGCAATCTATTCTACAACAAAATAAAGATATTCACATCAAACGACCTATGATAATCAATAAGAGGTAGGATGACAGGGTTTGGTGATGCGAGAATTTCTCCTACTCTTTGGGCACCAAATATGAACACCATACGTTGTTGAAAATGGATTTTCCTACTAATTGCAATGTTTATTCTAATGTGTGGAGTGAAATGGAAGGGGAAAACCTCTATTCCTGGGCCATTATCCATGGTCTATGCATGACCTAATGCTTAAAGCAAAACAAAAATATAGACGTCCAAACTAAGGTCGTACCTAATGAGAGGCAAAATAAAAGGATTTACTAAAGCGTTTATCTCGGCCAACCTAAGAGGACCTAAAATTCTACGAATGACACGTTGAAATTGCAACTTAGTACTAACAATTATGTGTACCTTTTGCCTTGCAATAGGAATGAAGGGATCATACAAATTTTCGTGATTCATGCAAACTACTTGACTATGCTAAAGGTTGATTCTACACAAAAATACACAAGCCGTCCTCCGTGGGGGCACCAATTTGAGGCGGTCCGGGGCGCAACAAGAAGAGCAACCTCTAGACACCCTTCAAGGCTCCCGTGCTGCTCAATGGGGCTGGGGCACAACACAACACAAACCAAAACAACAAACCCACAGCCAAATCCCAACTACACAAGGGGCACCACTTAGTTTAAGAGCGAACTAGGACGCAAAAGAGGAGAATCGTTAGAGCAACCCACAAACAAGCAAGGAATTTACACTAACCCTAACACCAATGGAACACTCTCACACACTAAAACACGAGAGAGAGAGAGAGAGAGAGAGAGAGAGAGAGAGAGAGAGAGAGAGAGAGAGAGAGAGAGAGTGAGAGAGAGATAGTGCTCGGGCTGCTTTGAAAACGTATCGGCAATGATCAAGCAAACACAACTATATATTTAAGAAAGAGAGAGAAAGGGGGAGGGGGTGCTTGTTGCATTAATACCTTCTTACAAATCTGTCATGACAAATCAAAGTGAGATTAGTATTTGTTCAACATAGCTTGCGTAAATTTCACCACAACACATCACAAGAAAAGCCACCCCAATCACTGTCTTAAGGCCAGGGGAGTCCTCTCCACCCTGTCGCCCTCTTACAGCATGTGGGATTTATGGCTAGATTGATGACAACACCAGAGACAAGCTATCAAGAACTTAACAAAAACCACCAAGACACTTACGCATCATTGTTGTCCATTACTTCACGTTGGAAGGGAGACAAAGTATCCAAGCTTAGTCCAAATCCACCCTCCTTGATTCAGCAAATGTTGGGCTTACACTAGTAGGAGAAATGATAGATTTCCTACTCTCAATTGAATGATCACTCTCTCTCTTACAATGGCATAGAGTTCCCTTGCTAATCCCCTATTACAACACATGCACATGCATAAGACAATGAGCTTCCACTCAAGAGCTCCTTCTAGAGAGGTTGAGCTTGGCTTCTCAAGCTATAGCATAGTGCTCTTGCTTATGGCTCCCTCTTTTGTGCTAGCTACACCCTCCTTTTATAGCAATTTTGAAGGCTAGGGTTACTCCTCTAACCATGGTTGGGTTAGATTTTCAGCAATTTATCTAATTTCTTTTGCTTGGAATTATCAAGAAGTTGGTGGGGAAAGAGAGAGGAGAGAAATGGAGGTGGTAGGACTTTTCATAGTGGGTTAGTGTTAGTAGAGTTAGTATTAATTTACAAATGGAATTGGATATTTACAATGGGAGTATCCATGTAGGATACAAATAAGGAAGAAAAACTCTTAAGAGGTAAGAAAAGGTGGATTTCTTACAAGGTTGATGCTCCAAGTGTCTTGAGTAGGGCCAATTTTTGACGCTTGTGGACGGTCCACTAGCTTTGACGGTACATTTTTTCTCCACTCTTGACCTTCCTTGAGAGAGAAGGTAATTGAAGCTGAGTAATCAACCACCATGATGCTGTCTTTTAAGAGAAGAGGCTGAATTTTGTGGTTTTTTTATAGATATGGGTAATTTGGAGGAGGAAAAATGAGACTAAGTGGTCAATTTTGGAATGGAATTGTGTGTGGGAGGTATGAGTTCACCATGGTTTCTCTTATTCTTCAAGGTTGAGGAGAAGGTGAGTAGGGTGCAGAGAGGAGTGGTGAGAGAGGTGGGGATGATGAGTGGAGAAGTGTGTGTGAAAGAGGAAAGTGATAAAGTGGAAGAGAGAGTGTGGCTGCATAGCATGGGAAAACTGGGGTCCACTAATAAAATCATAGCTCACAGCTCGTAGCTCAAAAAAATATGAAAAAATGTGAGGCAAAAGTTCAACCCACGAGCTACAACTTTTGTTTGTATCACCTTTTCAAATTCGGAGAGCAAGTGAACTTTAAAAATTCAGCAAAACCTACCGTTTTTTTCCACTGCACAAGGTCCTTGTGGGGTCCTTCTTTGGATGATTCTTTTGAATACCTCCAAGAGTGAGCCCTCCATAGTGCATGTATGCATGCCACCTACCCTTGACCTTATTTGGTAGGTCTATAATTGAAGATATTGTTGAGATTATGATATAAGTGAATAGTATAACTAAGAAAATCAAATATTGAGGGGTCTAAAAAATATGTACATGTCAAATATAAATAATATAGGTGGAAAAATATAAAGGGGTCAAAATAAATCTCTCTCATTATAAGTCTACCATAAAAAGATGAATATTTTTGGTGGTCTAATTTATGAGAGTAATAGAGAATATGTGTAGGAAGGAAAAAATCACAATAGTGAAAAAAATATACACATAAATAGAACTAGTTTTTTTGGGTTTTTGTTGGGGTGGAGTTACACCAAATATAAGAGAAGCTTACATGAAAATATTTCTATATGGAATAAAGAGTATGAAAAATGGTAAGAAAAATTGTGGTAATGGTGAGGCAATGTACAGAGCATAAATAACACACACCTAGGTAGAAATATTTAAATAAATACCAAAATAATTATGAAAAAAACCTTTTATTTAGGCCCTATATACAAAGAAATATTTACATACGCATGGGCCATAATATACTTATATATATATATATATATATATATATATATATATATATATATATATATATATATATATATATATATATATATATATTGGCTCAACTAGCCCAATGACTAGCTAATTGAGGTTTTTTTATTTCAATAAGGAAATGTGAGAAAAGTCCCCTAACTCACACGCACCTATATACAGTGAAAGGGTGAGGGTAACCACAGTGTTTGAGTGATTTGATAGGGGGGGATAACTCACTATGGCAATCACAGAGAGCCGAAAAACGGCTATCACTAGCAAAAAGATACTATGGTCCTTTTCAAAATTTGAATCCAATCAATGAGGTGGATTATCAACTCAAGTTGCCTAACCATTGGCTCATACATAATGCTTTTCATGTGAGCCTACTTAATCTTTACAAAGGAGAACCTCCAAATGACCCAATTATTGAAGACCCGCCCGGAATCCAAGACCAAGAAGAGGTGCTACAACCCGAAGCTATTTTTCGGCATGAAGACAAGGTACTACGACATGGTAAGATTATCCGACGATATCTTATTTAGTTAAAAAATTATCCTTTTGAAGATGCTAGATGGATGCAAGGAATCCAGCTTAAGGATAGTATGAACCTTGTCAACGCTTACAATGCCACATTAGAGTAAGCAAATGTACATGTTTCTTTTAAATGATCAATGTTTTTGTCTTATAAGACTAATTCTCTCTTTATTGTGCACAAATTTAAGTAGTATGCATACTAAGAATCATGTTTGGGATAACAATGTCTCTCAAACACCATGTAGACTTTGTCACTCTAAGTGGGAGGATGAAATGGACTAAAGAGCAGACATGCTTGTGACAACTATGTCTCCCAAGCACCAAATGGATTAGTCATCGATCTTGGAATGATGTCATAGGGTAAAAAGGGATGACTATGATTTCAAGAGAGAGGTAATGTCATTAAATCTAATATCTAACCAACCCAAATGGTTTTCTCATATTAAACTGATCATTTAATATGGGATAATAAACAGGAACAGGGGTTAGAATATAGACATGTGCTTACGGATCTATCTCAACACCACGGGGCCAATGGTAAATGGGTCCTAATGAGAGATGGTCTGTCAAAGAGCAAGGCTAACTAATGGAGCTTAAACGACCTTAGGGTTAGCTTCATTAAAGACCTCCAATGGTTAGTGTTAAAAGTCCTTTGACCTTAACCTTAGGCAAGCTAGGGCTGAGCTTGATGTGGGAGCCCAACCTAAGCTTGAGGTGCTTGTCGTGCTTGATGACTAAGGTGCGTGCTTGATGACTAAGGTGCTTGAGGTGCTTGTCGTGCTCGATGACTAAGGTGCATGCTTGATGACTAAGGTGCTTGAGGTGCTTGTCATGCTTGATGACTAAGGTACTTGAGGTGCTTGTCATACTTAATGAGGAAGGTGCTTGAGAAGCTTCCCATGCATGGGGGGTAAGGTGCTTGAGTAAAAAAGAGACCCTACAAACTTAATGAGAAAGGTGCATGAGAAGCTTCCCATGCATTGGGGACGGGGGTAAGGTTCTTGAGTCAAAAAGAGACCCTACAAAATTTTAATGAGGAAGGTGCTTAAAAAGCTTCCTATGCATGAAAGTCCCAAATTTAGGGGAATCTTTGACTTAACCTTCCACTCACCCAAAGGGCACCCCTTTTCTCAAAGGGCACATGGGACACATGTCAGACTCTCCCTATGCTTAACCACATGGTGTGCTTGAATGCTATTGGTTGGGCTAAAGAGGGGTCCAATGAGCTTCTAGTTCCATCCAATAAATATCTAGATATTTTCAAGCTCTCTCTCTCTCTAAGGGGTAAGGAGGACACTTGTCCAAAGACTACCACCTCTCTCTCAAATGAGGGAGGCTGTATCTATTTGGGAAACATGTCCTTGACCTAAATTTCTTTAAGGCATCATTTTGGGGCCTTCTACTAAGCGTAAGTGTCTATGAATATTCACAAAATGTATAATGTGATAAACAACAATGGTCACTTGAGTTCATCCCCTTAACTTGAAACTCATGGTGAACAATTCAAATAACTGAGCTATCTTCCAAGACTTGGAATTTTCTAAACTATAATGATGAATGTGACATGTTTGATGTGGTGAACAAACCCAAAGGATCTTATGCAGCCAAGTTTTGGGTGGTAATATTAATATGGGGTGTGAAAAGTCTTTCAAGGATCATGAATACGTTTCAACAAAAAAAAAGTTTGATGAATTGCAACCAATTTGAACCATTGCTAATAATATTGTCAGATAATTGAAACTCATAAAGTGGCACTGCAAGCTAGATGAATCAACAATATCAAGATATGAAATCATGCATTCAACTTAAAGAATAGCACTGAATAGAAACAACCCAAAAATTTAACCTAGGCACTCTTTTACTAATTGTCAAGTTCCTAACCTGGAGCTTGGGGCAACTTGATAGCTAGGCCTTCCTCCATACTTGGACTCCATTGATGACAGCTCACTCCCATTTAGATAAAGCAGGGATATGAGCAAAAACTCATGGATGTAAGCGTCCTATAGCACAAGCCAAGTTGATAACCAAAAGCTTATTATGGGAGATAACATCCTATAATGACTAGACTCAATTTTTAACATTCTTAAGATATATGGATGAAGCCTTTTCCTCCACATTTAAGAAGCATGCCACCAACCACAAACTCTAAAGTGTAGTATGAGATTGTCCTTAATTGAAAATTAGTCTTGTTAAAAGACTTGATTAATTGGGTCCACTTATTTGTGTACATAGTTCCAACTTGATAATAATCTCCCACGTTCCACACCCACTCACCCATGCCTCTAGTTTTCTAATTATTACCACAATCTTTTACATACAAAATTTGCTCGTATTCATTTGTTTCTATCATTGGTTTGTTCATACATTCCTTCAAATATCACCCAAATGATTCCTTCTAAAAAAAGTTCTAGTTAAACAATCCTAAACTTTGACCAGATGATTTATCCAAACTCATAAGTTTTCCACTATCGACAAACTTTATCTAGCTAACCAATAGATCCTTTGCAAAGGTTTCTCTATCCCTAATCATGAAGCCCAAAAATACTCCGCATTTAATAAACAATGGGGGCTTTTTCTCTCGCATTTGCTAACCATACGACACAAGAGCTGGCAACCACAACTCATTCTCCAATAACCCTAGTACCCTCTCATTGAACACAAGTTTTGTCTCGCAAAAAAGTGCTATCCATATATTTCTTCTCAATGAGTTTCTTTCAATAGTGTTCAAATAGGTTTAACTATAAGTTAAATAGTACTTTTATAAAAAACTTGCTTTCTACATGATGTAGAAAACACATGCTTGCCTCTCATGATGCAAATCACATTTATTGGTCATATTTGGAACATCCTAAGACTCTCTTAGTAAGGTCCACTCATGTATTAACAATGGAAAATTTGAGAATTTGAATTACCAAGAAAGGTGCAAGGATGAATAAGGCTTGCACTTGAGAATAATCAGCTACATTTTCATTAATTATGTCATGGATTTTTGAAATCTCATATATGGAATTGGAGCTTCATGTACTCCTCTTTGGGGTCAGCTCTCATGTAGTATACAAAAAAGACAAACTTTTGGGTTAAGAATTAGCTAACACTCACAGTGAGAACACTCCCTAAAAGCCAAGCATGCACCGTTTAAATGCATAGTCACATTATTCCTATGGAACCTATAGAGCCTCACACATGCTACTCATTCACAAAACACATGCTACACACTTGATGGCTACATGCCACTTGTGGTAGCTCACATGACGCTTGCTATTTCCACTTGTGGTTCATATCCATCCAATGTTTGATTGCACTTCTCAACATTGAGCCTATAAATGGCCATATCCAAATCTTGTATATCTTTCTCAAATTCTAATCAATCAAGCAAGCTATTTTTCATTCTATATTGTGTATTGAGCTCACTCTCTAATCTACCCCTAATTATCTACCTAGCTATGGTGCAACCATGAATGCCTCATTGGTCTATTCACCATAGCTTTACATGTGGTATAAGTCCATGGTTTAGATTAGAATTTCCTAATCCATTAGATCTTAGGAATCCTCACTATGCTAGATTGCATTGGCATTCTCTCTTTTATCCCATTACAATTGCTAATTATAATTCTCCATGCTATATCGTATTTTTCATTGCCTTGGTGGTTTTTTTGGAGTGCCGGTTATTTTGTTACGTGGCAGTGTCCAAAGTACTTTTTTATGGTAGTTTTTTTTTTGTTAAAGGTACTTGTCATGGTACTTTGGGCTATAATGGCGCTTCTCAGATCTAATCCCTGTGGGTGTTTTGTTCTTCATTTGTCATGCAGAAAGAAGTGACTGACTTGAAAGCATTAGCGAGTATGTTGGTGCACCCAATTTGTGTCGATACAGGGGGAGAAGCCAGCAACAGGTGCCCGGTATTAGGTAGGATGATGGTATCGGACTTTGGAAGGACTCAGATGCATTTTTGAGCAGGTCTCACAGTGATGTGTATGCCAGATGTGGCAATTAATAGGTCAAGCAGTGATTTTTGGTCTCTAATGGTCGAGATGTTTACAGCTACATGAAGTATGGTCTCCGTTTATTCTATGACTTGGTTATTGGGCTTGTCACTCGGGGCTTTTTTGAAGGTTCATTTCAAATTAAAGCTTGAATGTGGTCATCTATCCCGATTGCATCGAGTTCAAGGTGGCCAATGTTTGGTGCGGCCGCCATTATTGGTAAATATCAAGGCGCTCGGGATCAGATTCTTGAAGGGTCAATTGTGCCTACATACGATCGTGAAGGCATTGGTTCGAGAGCATCGGCTTCAAGCCATGGTAAAGTATAGGGTGTCGGCAGCAGATCATGTCCGGTGGGAACGTCGGGTAGATTGTAAGTTAATAAAAAAATTAAACTTCTAAAATATTGCCATGCTAAAAACTAGCTGCAGTTGGCCAGGAGGTAGCGCAGTTCTTCATTGGCAGAGTCGAAGCCGCCAGGTGGTGGGGAAAGCTAATTAAGGGCGTTGCTTTTGGGAGGCCCGGCATGAGAGAGGGGAGCGCCGTCTGTTTGGATGCATGGGAGGACAAGTTGGAGTGGCCAGGGCAAGCGAACAAGTAGAAGAGGAGAGTGTTTTCCGGGTTGGGAGGGGGGCCATGCAGAGGAGCACTGAGCTCGGGATGGAAAGATCTGGCTTGGAGTAGCTGAGGTTGCAAGGGGATGCCTTTGAACGGCTGAAGGCCGATGCTTCAGTTGATGGCATGGCTGGTATTAAGGAGAAGGGTGTGAAGCTAGAGGGGGGGGGGGGCTCAAGAGAGTCTTTCGTCAAAAGCGCTGCAGGAGAGCCGCCAATGGGGTGGCATAGTGTAGGAGAGGTGATGGAGGCTTTTGGGGGCAGCCCACGCTGGAGGAATCTTGGGGCGTGCAGAGCCGAGGGCTCCTAGTGATGGGAGGTGGAATGAAGGCCGTCGAGAGGTGCCTGAGCACTGCTGGAAAGTGCGCACCAGACAATAGGAGAACCATTATAAATTTGGATCGAGAATGAAGCAAAAAGAAGCTTTCTAATCAAATTTCACCATTGTGCATCTGTGTTCAAAGGATTTTGTCATGATATAGGCTATGTCACCTTTTCTCTAAATCCATATCTATTGTCCCTCTTGCTCTCGTGTTTTTACGGTACATTGCGCGGGTGAGTAGGTCCAA
Source organism: Adiantum capillus-veneris (assembly GCF_014529385.1). Lineage (NCBI taxonomy): Eukaryota > Viridiplantae > Streptophyta > Polypodiopsida > Polypodiales > Pteridaceae > Adiantum > Adiantum capillus-veneris. Next base: position 128,494,774 of record NC_140953.1, read on the forward strand.
GGTGGAAGTAGTGTGTGCAAAATAGATGCCGGATTAGTAGTGGAATGGATGCTTGCAAGGGGTTGTGCAAGGTGATGTGTGTTGTTGGATATTGATTGTGTACGAATTGGTGGGCGAAGGTGCTTTGAGTATGTGGTCATAGACAAAATTCATTGTGGTATGCTTTGCGAGGAGATGCATGTAGTCGGGGTCGGTCGGGTATGGGCATGGACAACAAGCGGTTTGCGAAGTGGGTGTCTAGGTGTGTGATTATTAGGGGATAGGGGTGCTGTGAAATCACTGGGCTATATAGAGGCATTCAGATTGTGGTCTGGTTGTTTTCTCATTTCCCCCTTTCCATCTTGTGGTGCCCCCACTGAGGATCCACTGATTGCTTCCTAACAAAGTGTCCATGAGTCGAGATGAAATAGGAGTTTGGTCCAATCTTCAAAGGAGATGAAGATGCAGACGATTGGATTGCCGATTTTGAGCTATTTATGCTGACAGTATTGCGGATGCCAGGTGATGAAGCAAAGCTCCAGACTCTACCTTTGGTGTTGCGAGGTAAAGCAAAAGCTTGGTTTGATGGCTTAGAAGATGCACACAAGTAGAATTGGATTGGATTTCGAGAGAAATTCCTACAAAGGTATCAAAAGGTGGTGTCGGCTTCGGAAGCAGATGCAAAGATCAAAGGTTTTCAGCAGGACGTAAGTGCAAATTTCGATGCTTCTGTTGATAAATTTGAAGCTTAATGAGGGAATTTTGCGGTTGTTACGCAAGCAACCCATGTGGGATACTTTAAGCTGGAAAGGTTTCTATCTTGCTTGCATCCCTATGTTCGTGAAAGAGTGGATTATGAAGATCCAAGGACCTTTGATGAAGCTGTCAGAGCTGCCAGAGCAAAGAGTCGAAAGATGAAGAAGAAGATGGAGGCAAGATTGGTGCAGTCTATACTCGTGGCAGCCAGTGGACCTAGGCCCAAACAGATTGATGAGCACCAAGAGGTAAAAGCTCCTTCTTTTATGGACATGCATTTGATCAAAGCACGTGAAGCTAATGCCAGGCTAGAAGAAGTAGAACAAGTGCCAACCAGGGCTCAAAAGATACAGCGAGGCATATTCAGAGTGCCACCCAATTTGCTTCCTCAAGAGGACGAGGTGATAAAAGGCCTTGAAGAAGAAATGTTGGTTCCAAAGCCGGTAACGAGGAAGGAAGCAGTGGTGAAAGAATCAACAAGTTTAGAAGAAGAGTCCAACAATTCTCATAGCTCTAGCAGTGCTTTGGACGCAGATACTACATGGGAGAGAGATCAATATATGTCTTCTAGGTACGAAACTTATGATGTTTTTCATGTAGATGAAGTGGATAAAAATGTATACGAGTTGTCAGTCAGCCAGTTGAAGGTCAAGGAGAAGCATAGTGCAAGTGTGAAAATGCCTTGTGTGAACTTCCCAGTCGAGCAGCCCTATCGAATGTCTTGTGGTGGAGAGTCCCTATGGGAGGAAGAGGTATGGCTTGATTGTGAATCCGACTTGTTTGAAGAGGAGTTTTTTGAGGATGAATTGCAGAAGCTAGGAGCAATAGCAGAGGTATGTCAAATTGATTTATCTATGCAGGGGGTGGGGCAACCTTGCCTTAGTGAGCATATTGAGGTGTACTGTAAAGTTTCGGAGTTTGTGTGTGGCCGTGGAGAGCTAGCTCCGGCAGATGACTCTATGGAAACTGATACAGGTGCAACCTATAAGAGTGAGTCTCCATACAAAGAGGAAGGTGATACCAACCTTGCAGGTGATGAGGTGTTTGAAGAACAGGATGAAGCTCTAGCAGGTCATACTCTTGAGTATGAAAAGTTGGCCTTGGAGCCATTTACAGAGAGTTTGGATGCAGGTATGCAAGGCAAACATGTTTGCTTTGCTATGCAGTAGGTGGAGGCAAATGGCAGGATAGTTGCTTATGTTTCAGGTTTCTCAAGTGATGGCAAGTATGCTTATAGCGCACACGAAGACTTATGGATGCAGGGTGACAAAGCTCCATGCTATAAAGAGCTGTTAGGGTGGCCTATCTATTGGCCTACAAGTGCAAAGGAAGGCTTGGATATACATCCTTTATAAGTGGACGGCCACAGCCAATGCTTTACATTTGATCCAGATGGACTATAGATCATGCATGGGGAAGCTTCAAGCTTTCCATTCGATCCTGGCGGATGATGCAGTAGACACTTTTCTCTCTATCTCTATCCTACCTCTATAGCCAATATATCATCTTTTCCTATGCAGTTTATATACCTATGTTATATCATATGCAGTCTTCTTTTACCTAAATAATATTGTGGTTGAGCATGAATGCTCAACAAGGGGGTGGGCAATGATGGTGCACCCAATTTGTGTCGACACAGGTTAATGGCCTAAAAACTTGTGTGTAGCAGAAATTAGCATGCACATAGTGGGCATTTCATTAGAATAGATTCCTAATGAGAATTACAAGAGTGCTTGGGTGGAGAGAGCAACAAAAAGCATAACACCTAGTTAGATAGCATGAACAATACTTTCAAAAGAGAGAGAAATTAAGCTATTGACAACAGTTGAGGACCGGATTTGCATGGAGCCGGTCCCCCCTCCAAAAGGCTTTGTATTGTGGTTTCTCCCATCAAGAGAGACATTGTACAATACAATTCTTTGTGTTCCTTCAAGACTAGCTAGTGCAATGAAGATGAAAGCTTCATGCACTAAGCAAAACACTTAGCAAACACAAAATCAATCATCCCCGGTCTCAGACCCAAGACCTCACACACCTTCGAAGATGGTGAGAGCTAGCAGGGTATGAGAGTAGATTGAGAGGAAGAAGGAGTATCTTACGAGAAAGATGTACATCTCCTCACATAATCACTCATATTAGCATAGCTTAGCTTAGTAATTAGCATGGTAGAGGAGATGAGCATGCATTGAAGCTTGGATCTTGGTTGGATTTGCATCCACATGCCAAGAGTGTGTCGATTTAGGCTTCTATCTCACAAGCTTGGAGTAGGTGATGAGCTCTCCATTAAAGCTTGGGAAGAGATAGTATTTTTCTTGCTTCTTACATAGACTGTGTGAGAGTGTGTGTGTGATAATTCCCTGGAAAAATCAGCCCCCTCTCTCTCTCTTGGGCGAGCCCTCTTGCTAATTGCTCTTGCTATCCTCCCATTGGACCTTCCCAGGGCTAGCCAATGACTATTAAGCAGCATAAGTGATAGCCTACTGACATGTGTTCCCCTTTTCCATTTTGTAAGAGCTTTAGGTAATTTAATAATTCAACTAAACTCTGATTGGACCCCTTTGCCTCCTGGCCAATAGGAATCAGGTAAGCCATTGGGCTGCTGAATGCTCATTGGACCCCTAGGGAGACTGTCCAATAGTCTTCTAGAGGACTTAATTCTCATTGGTTCTTTTATTAGGTGTTTTTAAATTAATTAAACGATTTACTCTAGCCTAATTCTCATTGGTCCACCTCCAAGGCCATCCAATAGGAATTGGGTACACCTGTGGGCATCTGGGCTAGGGAGCTGACATGTGTCCCTCATTCCCTTTGTGTAAAGGGAGGTTGTGTGTGTGTGTGTGTGTGTGTGTGTGTGTGTGTGTGTGTGTGTGGCTTTCTCTTTCTCATCCCCTACATGCAAGGCTCGCCCCCTCCCAAGTAGGGATTGCAAAGACTTTTTCGTACACACACAAAGCATCCAATTCCCTTAAGGTTGACCTTTGGACACAACCTTTGAATTTTGGAACCTTAGCATTTTGGAAGTCTTAATGGGCTGAACCTTAGGGTCTTTTTAGCCCATTGTTGCACATGGCTCTTTTGCAGATGACCCCCCCTTTGGATCCCTATTTTCCCTCCTTTGGATCCCTACTGTGGTCGGTCTGCTAGCTTAACCAATATTCTAGCTTTTTCTCCCCTGGCACTTTCCCATATTAAATGATCAGTTTAACATGAGAAAATCATTTAGGAGAATTAGATATTGATTATTATGATATTACCTCTCTCTTGAAATCATAGTCGTCCTCGACTATGGTGTAGAGAAGATAAAGCATATTCATGAGTCCTTTTCTTAGCGGGTAGAGGATCCCTATGTTACCCTACGACATCATTCCACAATGGATGACTAGTCCATTAGGCGCTTGAGAGCTTGAGACTGCCGCAAGCATGTCTGCACATTAGTCCTATCATTCTTCCATAATAGAGTGACAAACTCTACTTGGTGTTTGGGAGACGTCGTCTCCGCAAACTTGATCTAAGCATGCATACTACTTCATTTTTGTGCACAATAAAGAAAAGAGAGTCATATAAGACAAAAACTTTGTTCATTTTTAACATTTTGTACATTTGCTTACTCTTGGAAAGCATTGTAAGCATTGACAAGGTTTAGGTTATCCTTTAATTGTATGCCTTGCATCCATCTAGCATCTTCAAAAGGATAATTCTTAAACTTAATCGGATAGTCTTACCGCCTTTTAGTACCTTGTCTTCATGTCGGAGAATGGACTCGGGCTGCAGCACCTCCTCTTGGTCCTCGATCTTTGGTGGGTCTTCAGTAGTTGGTTCTTGAGGTGGCTCTCCTTTGTAAGGCTTTAATAGGCTCACATGGAAAGCATTGTGTATGAGCCAACGATTGGGCAACTTGAGTTGATAGAACATCTCATTGATTGGCCTAAGAATCTAGAAGGGACCATAGTACCTTTTTGCTAGCTTAGCATAGTACTTTTGGTGGCCCGTAGGATTCTTGCATGTCGTGTGTCTTAATCGAGTCTTGGGAAACTTTAATAAGACCCAATCATTTTCTTTAAAGGCTTGGGCTCTTTTGTGCTTGTCAGCAGCAGCCTTTTGCCTTTGCTGTGAGAAAGAGATAGAAACCCTAATCTTTTGAAAAGATTCTTGTAGATCTCGGCTATACTCATCTGCAGCGAAGATCTTCCTATGTACCTTAAGTAGCAAGGGACTTTTTGATCTTCCCTCAATTACCTCGAAAGGTGCTTTTCCCGTGGAAGTATGTACAGTGTTATTGTAAGCATACTCCACTAAGGGTAAGTACTTCTCCCATTGGGATCTTTGATCTAATTCCGCTACATAGGCTTTTAGTAGGTCGAGAATGGTTAGGTTAGCTATTTCACTTTGGCCATCCGTTTGTGGATGATAGACGGAAGAGAAGTTTAGCCTTGTCCCTAAATTCTCAAAGAGACCCTTCCAGAAATTACTGGTCATTCTAGGATCTCTATCCGACACTATGGACATTGGCAAGCCATGGTACTTGAAAATTTGTGAAATGAAGAGGGTTGCCATTTGATGGGCTTTGATAGTCTTTTTGACAGGTATAAAATGAGCTTGTTTACTGAACCTGTCTACTATCGTCCATATTCCCGTATTCCCATGGATAGACTTAGGCAATCCAAAGATAAAATCCATGGCTATGCTCTCCCATGGTGAATTAGGGATTGGCAAGGGTTGAAGCAATCCAAGTTGCTTCCGTCTATCAAATTTTGTCTTTTGGCATACCACACATTTAGAAACATACTCTTGTATGTTCACTTTCATGGTAGGCCAATAGAAATATGTTTCAATTCACTTTAAGGTAGAGTGAATCCCTCTATGCCCCGCATAAGGTGGAGCATGAGATTCATACATTACTTTCTCACGTAGTGAGTTAGTAACGCATAGTCTATTGCCAAAGAGAAGATAACCATCTTGTAAAGTAAATGGTTCTTGTTTCTTCCCTAATGCAAGGGCTGAAATCACATCTCTAAAATCGGGATCAATAGCGTACTCATCTATCATTGAAGATAGATCATTGTGAGTTGCTATGGAAACCGCATTCACTCTCGGTCGTCTTGAGAGTGCATCACCTACTTGATTATGCTTGCCAGCAATGTGAGCAATATGAAAATGAAATTGCGAAAGAAAATTTTCCCACCTCATTTGTTTGTCGGAGAGCTTGGTCTGCATCATGAAGTACTTAAGACTTTGGTGATCCGTTCGCAGAATGAAAGGAGTCCCCAATAAATAGTGCTTCCATGAGTCTAAGGCATGTAGAACTGCAAGGAGTTCCTTTTCATAAATTCCTAGAGCTTGCTCAACACGGTCGAGCCTTCGACTTTCATAGCCTATGGTGTGCTCTTCTTGAAGCAAAACAGCTCCAAAGGCAATCACCACAAGCATCGCATTGGACCTCAAATGGTTTTAAGAAGTCTGGTAGTGTAAGCACAGGTTGAGAGATAAGCTTTTCTTTAAGCTTTCCGAAAGCATTGTTCTCCTTAGCAGACCATGTATACCTAACACTTTTCTTTGTTAGGTCATGTAATGGTCCCGCAATTTGTGAGAACTTTTCTATAAAGTGCCTATAGTATGCACACATACCTATAAGCTTCTTAGTTCATGAAGATTCTTTGGTTTAGGCCATCCTTTTATTACCTCCAACTTTGATGGATCCATTTGGATGCCATCTTGAGAGATAATGTGACCTAAATATTGAATCTCTTGCAAGAAAAATTCACTTTTCTTTCGATTAACATAAAGTTTATTCTCTCTTAAAACTTGAAATATCACCTGGAGGTGTTGCTTGTGTTCGTCTAATGAATTAGAGTAGATGATAATATCATCAAAGAACACTCCAGTGAAGGTTCGATGAGGCCTGAACAGCTTCTCCATCAAGCGGTTGAATGTGGCTGGTGCATTGGTCAAGCCAAAAGGCATGACAATGTATTCGTAAAGACCAAATGTGGTGCGAAATGCGGTCTTTACAATGTCTTGATCAACTATCCTTATTTGATGATAGCCACTTTTTAGGTCAATCCTACTAAAGTAGGTCGATCCTTGTAGCTTATCAAATAGGTCTTCTACCCGTGGAATGGGAAACCTATTCTTGATAGTGATCCTATTTAGTGCTCTATAGTCGACACACATACGATATGTGCCGTATTTCTTTTGCACTAATAGCACAGGTGAGCAAAATGGAGATGAGCTAGGCCTAACCATGCCCTTCTCAACTAACTCATGCACTTGCCGCATAATCTCCTCTTGTTGAGCTTGAGAAACTAAATAAGGAGGTTTGTTAGGCGGTGAACTTCCTGGAAGAAGTTCAATTGCATGGTCATCATTGTACCTCGTTTAGGAGGTAGCTCACAAGGGATGTCGTCAATAAAAACAACTTGAAACCCCTTGAGAAAATTGGATAACTCTAATTCCTTTTGGTTTCTTGTATTTTCTTTTGCTAAAGCATTAGGTTCATTTTGAGAATCTTTAACCAAAATCATGTACACGGAAATAGAGCTCTTTATTGACTTGTTGAAAGCTGGTGTATGTACAATGGGGATAGTGTTACCCATTTCCTTAACATCTATATACGTGTCTTTTTCCCTGAACTTAAAGGAGATTCTCCTTTCACGAAATTTAACATTGGCAGCCAGGCGGTCAAACCATGGTGCCCCTAGGATTACATCCTCATGCTTGAGAGGAGAGATAAAGAAGTCCTCTTTGTCCACATAGCCTTGGACATGAAGCCTCAATTTCCCGACTAAGGGAGTGACTGAAGCTTCTTGCCCCTTGAAGGCACTGTCTGCGGGTAGGACATCTCCCATCTCGTAAGCTTGTATGCTTAGCTTGGTGGCCAACTCTATAGATATAAAATTGTGAGTAGAACCAGGGTCAAAGAGAATAAAAGCATCATGTTCTCTTACCTTTCCCCAAGCATGGCATAGAGGAGATCCTTTGTGGTGAGTTTGGTGAGTCTCCTCCTCTTGGATTTCAACCAAGGAAGCTCTAGGAGGATCTTGGCGGTTGTTATTTTGGGGACAAGCGCGGTATGCATGCTCTTGTTCGCCGCACTTGAAACACCAGTTATCCTTGCGATAACGCTCAAGCTCTTCAGGAGAGAGTTTGTTTTTACCTTTGTAAACTCCCTTCTCTTTAGCTTTGTTGGAGTTGCCCTTAGGAGACTTTTGGACATTGTCCTTCCCCTTAGGCTCGTTGGAACCCTTGTTTTCCGTGGGCTTATTATTTCTTTTAGCCCCCGTTTGGAAATTGATTCAAGAGGACCATAGTATGGTGTATTACCCGCCGATATGGTACGTGGCCTTTGGGAGTTGACATACTCCGCCATTTCTTCGGTTAAGCCCTCACAAAATTGTTTTGCTTTTGCTCTCCAAAATCCAACTTTTTGAAGACAGTGGCTTTGAGTTGTAAGTCCCAAAACTTGTCTACATATTTGTGGATGGATTCATAGGGAGAGAGATTTAAGCTTCGCCATTCGGTGAGTACTTTGTCTTTGGCATCGTTGGCCAAAAAATGCTTCATAATGGAAGCTCTTAAAGCTTTCCATGTTTGTGGAGCTTCACCGTTGGCTCGTAGGCTAGACCACCATTTCCTGGCGAACTTTTGAAAGTGCATAGCTACATGGCGTAGCTTAGAGAACTCCGTGAAGCCCTCATCTCCAAACGCCGCATCAAACTGTTGGATAAAGGCCAAGACTTTGTCCGTAGCACCAAAGGTGCGATCATAGGTAAGGAAAGAGATGCTCTTCCCTCCCTCTTTGAACTTCTTCAGCTTGGATGACCTCTTCCATGCGGCATAGGATTTCCTATGGCCTCTTCTTTATGATGGTTCAAAGGTTGCACCATCACTTTCTTCAGAAGGTGAAGAATTTGAAGAAGGTGGAGAAGAGGGTGACCTCTTTCTCGCCTTTTTCTTGTCTTGATCTTTGTCGTCTTCACCATCACTTTCATAAGAGGAAGAGGATGAAGAAGATGGAGAAGAGGGTGTCCTCTTTCTCGCCTTTTTCTTCTCTTGCTTTTTATCATCCCTCTTTGAATTATGGTGTGGAGAAGAGTGTGATGGTCTTCTCCGCTTTGGTGGTGATGGAGAGCGTAGCCCGCCGTCTTCGTGGAGCCATCTCCGTCGAGGTGGCGGGAGACTCACTTCTAGGTGAAAGCATGAATAGGTGGAAAGCTATATATGTGATATAATTAAATAGCATAGCATGACATTGGGGGTGTGGTCACTGGTGCCATATTTCAGACGTCCAAATTTATATTCTAAAAAATGTTTTACTAAAAAATTCAGCCTTCACACACCCACTTTGTTTCATGAGTAGTTGGCAGTTTCAAACACTGTGCCCCCTGACCCCCCGCCTCTCTCTCTCTCTCTCTCTCTCTCTCTCTCTCTCTCTCTCTCTCTCTCTCTCTCTCTCTCTCTCTCTCTCTCTCTCTCTCTCTCTCTCTCTCTCTCTCGCGCGCGCGCGCGCGCGCGTGCGCGCTCAAGGTCTACTGTGCTTAGAGCTTCTACTGTGCAAGCTTGGCTGCTTCAAGGACGATTGCAGTAACTGCCCTCTCCTCTTCGAGGTATGTCTCTCCCATTGAACATGCACACTCTCTACTGCTTGAGCACGCGCGCCCCACCTGGGATCATTTAGCTACATTAAGCTGCATTTGGAGCTGCATGAGTGCCACACCTTGCTCATTTGCAACAAGAGGCGAGCTCCCGAGGTAATTTGCTAGTCCACAAGTTGCATGCAATCTTGGGGCAAATCCCATAGCACATCACCTTGAATGCCCTGCTTACAATAGCAGGCCCATGAAGTTCTTGTTTCTTTTTAGCAAGGATGATAAGCGAGGGCACACCACGTCTCATGAGTTCATTGGATGATGTGCAGGTATATCACTTGAGACTGCATCATGGCACCTTCCTCAAAGCATCCGATTCAAGCAAGCAGCAGTCTAGTTAGGAACATTGAACCACCTCTGCATACGAAGTTTTGTCGTCTTGCTGAGGAATTTCATATGGAGCGTGGATTGCCATTGGAGGGAGTTGATCCGCGTAGCTTGACAAGAAACAATGACATCTCTGAGGAGGACTGGGAAGATGTCTTTATATGCCCAAAGCCTGTTCCGGGTAGCCAGAAGAAAGTGAATGCATACCATGCTCGGTCGGAGTTCTTACAAAAGCTTGTGTAGAGACACTGGGATTTCTACCAGGAGGGTCCCTTCATGTATGAAGTAGGGAATCAATTTGCAAAGGCCTTTGCATTGGAAAACTGCAGTGAATCTGGCAAACATCAAATTTCTTGGGCTATCTTTGCAGAGAGGGCAATGAGAGCCTCAGAAGAAAGACACAACTTGCAAAACAAGATCAGGAGGTGGGAAGAGCAGATGAGTGGTAGAGGGAGAGGTTACAAAACCACTACTACCTCTATCAGATCATCATTGAAAACAGAAGGTACGTCTGTACCATTCTCAAGAGTGCCTACAGGAGGATGCCTGGTACAATCGGCAGAGGAGTATAGCAAGGCAGAAATGAAGAATATTGCAGAGGGCAGATTGCAAGACTATAAGTCAAGACTTGAGGGTGCAAAGAAGCAGGTAGAGGATCAAGTCAGAGAATTGCATAGGGCTGAGGGTGCTGAAAGCTCAAACACTTTGGCCATAAAGTTGCAAACGGAGATTGATTGCGTGCAAGACCCTGTAGCTCGACAATGCCTGATTGATTTGATTGGACAGTTCTCGAGTACTACTAGAGAGAACATTGCTGAATTAGAAGCCAATGTGGCTACAACAAAGGTGCATACCCTCCTACATGTGCTTCACTTTGTTTTGGAGTATGTGGGTTCACTTCCATGTGGTTATGTGGTTAGAGTGTTATGGATTGTATGGTTATGTACTGTATTAGCATATTCTATTTCTGCTATGTGCTATATAGCACAAAATATGTGCTATATGGCCACAACATAGCCATCATCTTCATGGAGTGGATGGTTATATGCTATGTGCTATGTGCTATATGGTCACAACATAGCCATCATCTTCATGGAGTGGGTGGTTATATGCTATGTGTGGTTATGTGCTATGTGCTTTATAGTTCAATCTAGGTGCATCATGTTCACAATAGTACCCTCATCTATTTGGAATGTGTGTGATTCTATGCTATGTGCTTTGTGTGGTTATGTGCTATGTGATACATAGCACAATGGACATGTGTAATATGTGCTATATAGTATACCTGTATGCTATATGCTCACAGTATAGCCCTAAAGTGTGTGTTAAATATTGATATGTGCTACATAGCACAATCTTTTTATGTGCTATGTGCTAAATAGCACATTTTGTGTGTTATATGTTCACAATATAGCCCTGGAGTGTGTGGAATAGTGAATTATGCTATATAGCACAATCTCTATTTTTGCTATGTGCTACATAGCACATCACTAATTGTGATATGTGCTACATAGCACAATATTTGTGCTATATGCTATGTGCTATGTCTCATATAGCCCACTGCATATCATATACCCAACAAGCTTGTGCTATATAGCATATATAGAGAAAATGTTTGGGCTATATCTGGTATTTTAAAAAGTCTCGCTGCTATGATCTACAGTGCATACTCTATGTAGCACTTATAGCACATTATACTTGGACTGTGCTATGTGCTATATAGCACAATGCATATCATATACCACATCAAGCTTGTGTTTATAGCATATAGAGTAAGTGCTTGTCTTATATGTGGTATTGCAAATAAGGGATAACATTCACGCTGCATATTCTTTTCAACAATCTGCTTTTGTTGGGTTATTGAGACTTAAATTAGATGTGTTGTCTTCTTTGTTTCACAGGCACTACTTGCAGAAGTAGAGACCAACATAGCACAGGAATCAGAGCACTTTAAATTTTGTGTTACCATGGAGAGGACTTCACATAACGTGGGAGCCAGTTTGATGAAGCCTTTTCCTCTTGTGGATTTTAAGCAGAGCATTAGCGAGGTGGCACTTAATGGGTTCTACCATTGTGTAGGATGTGTATTCCCGTTCGATGCCAGAAGCTTGGATGTATTCTCCCTGCCTTGCACCCATGTGTACCATATGCTATGATTCACACATGTATGTAGGGACTATGGCTATTGTGTTGCACTAGATTGCAACATGTCTGTTCCCCCTAGAGCTAAGCATATGATTGGTCTGAAGGTGAAGAGTGAGATGAAAGAATCAAGTGCAGGTAGTCACTGTGTCACTACTATTGCAGGCCCACTTTCCATTGGTAGTTTAAACTCTTGTATTTAATGAAATCATTTGCAGGTACAGACATTGCAGCAGAGACCTGTATACAAGAATCATTGAGGACAAAAACAGAGAGAGTCTCTACGCAGGCCACTGGTAGGTACCAAAATCAGCATTTATGTGTGTATTTTGGGATACTCCAAGTGAGACTTTGTAAATAGCTTGCTTTGTAGAACAATCATCGCATGCTTGCTCCAACAAGACGATGCATTCCACAAGGAAGAATGGCCTGATTACCCCAGGGATGCAGCTAGGCCTTGAAACAGAGTATACCCGCGGGATGCAGCCAGCCGTTGAAGCAGAGTCTGCCGTAGGGGATGCAGTACGTGGAGTTGTTGAAGACATCTTCATGGCAAAGTCTTCTACAGTCAAATCACCTAGGCAACAACTAACTCCAAGAAGGCTGTTGCATTCTCCGTTGAGTGCCAAAGCATCACCAAGTGTGGACACTAGAGATGATGCATCAGATGAGGCAGTTGCAGATGCAGTGAAAGCAACACGCCCTCTAGCGGGGAAGAAGCCAACACCAAAGCGCAAGAAATCGACTCCCAAGAACTTAGGTGGAAGTCCCACAATGGATATACCTCTTGATTCATTTAGGAAGAGAAAGAAACCAAATGCAAAGCAATGAGTGTGTTTTTTTTGTAACTTCATGCAATTAGAAGATGTCTTTAGAAGGCATGTGCAATCCATTGCACCCCTATTGTATCCATGCTCATTGATGAATCAAGTGTTGGAATTTGTTAGTGACATGTCTCTTAATTCTTTGCATCGAGTAGTTGCAAACTATTTGATTTATTTTCTGTACATGTTTAGTAATATGTTTCTACTTTCTCTTGTCGTAGATAATCAAGAAGCTGAAAAAAGAGGAACTTGCATGAGACGCACTCGCTCTTCAGGGTTTCTAGATGAGGGGTCTGTAGGTTCACTGACTCAATCTTATCCTGTGAAGAATCCAAGAAGGGGTGCTACAGCTTCCATGGGTGTTACAGGCAAAAAAAAAGTGTCTTTTGATACAGTTGAGGGGTCTGTAGGTTCACTGGCTCAGTCTTATCCTGTGAAGAATCCAAGAGGGGGTGCTACAGCTTCCAGGGGGGTTACAGGAAAAAAAAAGAGTCTTTTGATACAGTTGATCCCTGCACACCTACTAGTACTGCTGAATTTGTTCCAAATGTACCTAATGCAGTTGATGTGCAGGTTGTGCATGATGATGTGCATACAGATGTTGACCGTGCTAAACTTGAAAAGGGTACATTACCCACCCCCACCACAGTTGAATCTAGCACAGATGCCATTGCTGATGCTATGGTAGTTGATGCCTGCACAGATGCCATTGCTGATGCTACGCTAGTTGAGGCCTGCACAAATGACATTGTGGATGCTATGGAAGTTGATGCTCGCACATATTTTTCTGCTGATGGCAATGTTAATGATGGTGGAACAGAAAGTATTGTTCATGCTGTCATAGATGCCCTTCTTGATGCAGTTGTGGCTATGGATACAGATGCCACTGTTGAATCTGGCACAGATGCCATTGATGATGCTACCATAGTTGATGCCTGCACAGATGCCATTGTTGATGCTACGGTAGTTGATGCCTGCACAAATGACATTGTGGATGCTATGGAAGTTGATGCTCGCACAGATGCCGCTGCTGATGGAAATGTTAATGATGGTGGAACAGAAAGTATTGTTCATGCTGTCATGGATGCCCTTCTTGATGCAGTTGTGCCTACGGGTACAAATGCCACTGTTGAGGATACCAGAGGCATGGGTGAGGAGGTCCTCATTGAGAGAGAAGCTGGAACACGTGAGGCAATGGGTGCAAGTGATGTCACAACTCAAGCCCAGGTGGTCTGTCCAAGTGATGCAGCTGATGACATTGTTGATGCAGAGGAGACAAAGGGTACAGATGCCGCTGTTGAAGATATGGGAGGCTTGGGTGACGAGGACCTCACTAAGAGAGTACCTGGTGATGTCGCGGCTTCTGCCGACACAATTGAGGCATACGACAGAGCAGTTCAATCGGGAGAGGCAATGGGAGAAGTTCTCGTGGCTCAGCAGTGGGTAACGGTGATGTCGCGGCTTCTGCCGACACAATTGAGGCATACGACAGAGCAGTTCAATCGGGAGAGGCAATGGGAGAAGTTCTCGTGGCTGCTACGGACATGAAAGAGGCAAATACACATAATACAACTGAGGCATGTATAGAGCAAAACAATGAGGTAGGGAAAGGCGCAGAGGTGCCCACTGATAGAGCAGCTCAATCGGGAGAGGCAATGGGAGAACATTTCATGGCTGCTGTGGACACGAAAGAGGCAGTTGCACATGATACAACTGAGTCTTGTACAGATCCCACTGTTGGGAATACCAAAGGTAAAAGTCCAGAGGTCCCTATGGGTCAAGCGGCTGCTACAGATACAGATGAGGCAGGTACAAAGAATGTTGATAAAGAGGCCAAAAATGGACATGAATATGAGAGGCAAGAGAGGCCGTGTCTTGTGGTAATGCCAGTACAGATTGTTGCACTGCCTCCTGCGTCTTTTGAGGACAAGAAGAGAAGGGACAATTTATGCATCATACTGGATGTGAATGGGCTTCTCATAAGGAGGTATAAGGTCTCCTTCTACAAAGGAATAACGAGAAGCAGTATTCTTGATTGGGCAAGATCAAGGTATCAGGTAGTCACTGCGCCAAATGCTACAGGAAAGATGCAATTTGAATATGTGGTCAGGCCCAATGCATCAATATTTTTGCATGCACTGCTGCAAAGAGGACAAGTTGCACTATGGAGCTGCATGACCCAGGACAATCTAGCACTTGCTTTGAGTGCATGCTTTCCTAGGCTATTTCCTCAATATTATCGGTCAAGAGGGGTGTAGAGAGGCGAGCTTCAATCTAAATGAAGTTCCTAGGATCCCTCCATGTAGAGATAACGCAAAGCCCATATTTTTCAAGTGTTTGAAAGACTTTTGGAAGCACCATCCTAAGTTCAACTCTGATAATACACTGGTGGTGGATGACACACTCTACAAGTGTCTGCTCAACCCTCCCGGGACTTGTGTCTGTCCTACTTCATTTGAACCAGCAGATATTTGTCAGTCCCCAATTTACCTGGTTAGCACATTGTTCGCTTGGTTAGTCAAGTGGACAGTCTCACCCAGCCCTAATGCTTATGCAAAGATAAACCAGTTTGAAAATCCTTCGGACAGTGTGTCTGCTCGTGTTATCAGCCACTATAGAAGTCAACGAGAAGTATGTAAGGAAGGTTGATTGTGGTTATGGAATCATGTATACAACATTTTGTGCACTGAATGTACTTGCGATTACTATACAAAAAATTGACCTGTTCAAAGTTCTCTAAACTTAATGATTGAATGATGTAATTTTATTTTGGTGATATGATGTAAATTTATTTTGCCGATATGATGTTGTCATACTCTGATAGAGTCCTACTACATGGCACACATAATAGCATAGACAGGACTATCGGGCTATTAGTACACATAGTTATGCTATATAGCACTCATACTGCAAGAAATACTATGACATAATAGCATAGATAGGGAGATTGGCCTCTTATTACACACACTTACGCTATATGGCACACATAGTGCTCTCAATATGTAATATAGCTCTTTCACATACCACACATCATATCATAGACAGGAACATTGTGCTATGTGATACACACACTTTTACTGTATAGCACACATGTTGCTATCTTACTACAATAGAGTCCTTTTATAGCATAGATAGCGACATTGGGCTATTATTACACACACTTGTACAATATAGCACACATAATAGCGTAGGTAGAGACAATGGACTATCTTGACACATTACTTGGCTACATATCACATATAGTAGCATGTACACAACTCCATAACACCCAATGGGTAGCTATTCATAAGAGTGAGATGATTGTAAGAATGAGACTGCATGTTTACCTGAAATTCATCAAGAAAGTGAATGGGATGCTCTTGATAATGTTTTCTTCCCAATCGTTTCCGACAAATATCTTGGCTAAATTTTTTCAAGGTGCAACATGTTCACAATAGTAACCTCATTATCTGAAATGTGTGTGATTCTATGCTATGTGCTCTGTGTGGTTGTGTGCTATGTGATACATAGCACAATGGACATGTGTAAGGAGGTACTGAATGGTGAAAGCTATATAGAACATAATATAAGCCTATTAAATAGGTATCATGCTGCTTCATAGGGCATGGCATTATAAATGGTTTCATGTAGTTCCGGAGATAAATAATATGTCTTTGAGGTAGCATCTACCAAAGGCATGCCAAACTTGATTGCCCGAACAAGGTGAGAGTACAGGTTAGTAACTCCCCTATCATCAAGTAGAGTGTAGTTATTTGGGTCCCCCTCTTGCTGTTGATAATAACACCCTGTGACAACATAAGTGTTTTTATCACATTTGTTTTTCCACTTATCTCTTAAGATGCAATCTGTCATCCACTTTGTCTTTTTACATCTCAAAAGAAAGAACTCTACACCTTCTGCATTGCCAGCGTCTGCATTGACTGCAAAGTTATCACCTTTAATGAGATACTCACTCAGCATATCCTGGGATCCCTCAAACATTGCAACTTCATCTTCTGGTACCTCAGTCTCTTCTGCTACCTCAGAGAGTGGTTTCAATGCCTTATGTGTCCACTTGCCTGCATATGATTTGCTGGAACAAGTCCTCCAATGGCCCTTCATGCAAGCATCACAAAAACAAGAAAGCCGCTTGGTCCTTAATTGAGTAGGATCATGACGACAAAAGCCTGAAATGCAATGGAGTGATCGAGATCCTGGTACTCTCTCACAACCCCATAGATTAGACCTGTCCACTTCTGTCTCTTTTACTAGCCAAAATTTCATGTTTATAGTAGGACCTGCTTTAGTGGATTGTGCATAAGAGCTACATGCAGCATTGGACATTGTTCTCGTCAAAAATGCAACCACGTCTGCAGCTTGCCTAAGAACAACTCCATTACTCTTGAGTTGTTCATGTGTAAGGGCTCTCTTTATCACAGCGCCAGAGCCATCATGCTCCCCCTTGCCATGGCCAGAGACAAAAAAATTCCATGTCATCTCTGTACCTGTTAGTTGGTAATATCTAGCAACAAAGTAAAATGGCCTTGTAGCCTTGAATTGTGAGGCTGCACCATCTGACCACACCCAGTGCTTCTTGAAATTCAGCCTCTAGTCTTTAAGCCACTGATCACAAAGAAGAAAACAATGCTGGACAAATAGCGTATCATGTTGCCTATCATCGGAGATGTAGAAATGCATATGCTTGATAATACTGTCATCTTCGTTGTCACGCATGTACGTTATGTGAACAAGGATGGTGCATTGATCTGTAGGCCAATGCATGGATTGTACTTCATTTTTCTCTTTGAACGAGTAATTTTCAACAAAGTCTACTACATATATAATGGTATCTGAAGGAAACACCTTCAAACATTCTCTGTATTGATGTGCCTGCCATCTGTAAGTGAAATTGTGCTCGATGAAGATTCTGATGTCGTCTTTTATCCTCCCTATCAGCTCACTTAAAGCCACCTGTTTGAGTGACAACATCTTTCTCTTACTTAGACCATGCTTAGTTTGAACTTTAATGTCCTCGAAGACTTGCAGTGGAACTGTCTTTGTCATCTCTGCAAGTTCTCGTGGACAAAGGCTGAGCTTTTCCACACCACAGCTTTTGCATTGGCCCATCAAGCAGGTGTGTTTATGGAACATATCCCCCTCAGCCTTTGTACATACGCATGATTCCCACAACTTCGTGATCCCTGAAAACGAGTGCTCAACGGCAAGACATTCTGCATTCACCCCATCTGATTTGCAAACATTGCATTTACATGTACATGACCTCCCATGAAAACCAAAAGCAGATGAGGGCATAACATTAAATGCATCTTTGAGATACATCAGTTTGATATGATAAACACAACAGCAAGTATTTTGATCTTTCAACTTTTGCACGAACTAAGGCTTCAGCTTCTCAAAGGACCTTTGCCCAATTGTCACATGTGGGTGGCTATCTTTAAACTTCAAGAAATACTCTGTCTACTTGAAAAAAAAATGCATTAGAATTACATTTTGCTATATATCACACATAATAGCATAGCTACAGATGCATTGGTATAAATACACATAGCTATGCTACATAGCATAGATAATAGCATAGATAGATAACTCAGCTTTCATTACATGCTCAATTTTTTTATATAACACATAATAGCATAGATAGGGATTTTTAGCTGTTATTACACACACATCACACACGTCTGCTATATAGCACACATAGTGCTCTCATATTATAACACAGTTCTTCTACATAACACACAAAAGAGCATAGACAGGGATATTGTGCTATTATTACACATATCACACTATGCATAACACACATAATAGCATAGACATGGATACCGTGCTACTATTACACTAACATCTGCTATGTAGCACACATAGTGCTCTCATAATATTATAAAATTTGATAGCACACATAATACCATAGATAGGTATATTGTGCTATTGCTATATAGCAGACATGATGTTGTCATACTCTGATAGAGTCCTGCTACATGGCACACATAATAGCATAGACAGGACCATCGGGCTATTATTACACATAGCTATGCTATATAGCACTCATACTGTAAGAAATACTATGACATAATAGCATAGATAGGGACATTGGCCTCTTATTACACACACTAACGCTATATGGCACACATAGTGCTCTCAATATGTAATATAGCTCTTTCACATACCACACATCATATCATAGACAAGAACATTGTGCTATTCTTACACACACTTTTACTGTATAGCACACATGTTGCTATCTTTCTACAATAGAGTCCTTTTACATGGCACACTTATAGCATAGACAGGGACATTGGGCTACACTTGTGCAATATAGCACACATAATAGCGTAGGTAGAGACAATGGACTATCTTGACACATTACTTGGCTACATATCACATATAGTAGGATGTACACAACTCCATAACACGCAATGGGTAGCTATTCATAAGAGTGAGATGTTTCACTTGAGAGTTATTCATTGTAAGAATGAGACATGTTTACCTTAGATTCATCAAGTAAGTGTATGGTATGCTCTTGATAATGTTTTCTGCCCAATCGTTTCAACCAAATATCTTTCTTATTTGGAGACACCCTACTGTGCTCTATCCAAAATGTAATAATTGTCTGCTTCAATTCCTTCGATAAGGACCCAGCATTTCCAGACTTCCTTTTGCATAAGTCGAACCTGAGTGTACTTGACATAGGATCACTGTCAAGTCTACCCAAAGCTGAATATAAATTCCTTGGATGAACATTTAATAGCTTTGCCACTTTATGTAGAGTAACACCTCTACCTTGGATCCCATTATCATGCAGTAATCCATTCACTAGCATGCTGAATGTGCTTCGTTTTAAAAACATCTCGTCAGCTGATTTTGGAATCTTTAATTCCTGTAAGGAGACCTTGAGTGAAAAAATAAGGCCATTTGCACGAAGATACAAATCTTCACAGAATGGCAAGATTCTATCATCATTGAAAACACCTTGAAGAATTGCATTCTTATCTTCTTTCCCGTAACTATGCAACTGTCTCACAATGTGTTGAACAATATTCTGAATAGTATGTTGCTTCTTGTCTTCCTTTGTGTGTACATTGACGTCCTCCCTATGACAATATTCCGCTCCAATGTTGACGCTTGGCTGTACTTGCTTTCTTGCACGACATCGCTTTCTGTACTCACGTTTAGCCTGTGCTTCATACTTCCTCACTGCAATAAATTTCATCCTCATTTAGACAAGCCTTTCTCTTGGAGTGCACCTGCGTATGAATGGTGTCTATTCCATGTGCCTCATCATAAAATCCGTCGTCCACCATCCTGGAACAGTCTGCAGTAGTTGAAATGAATGAAGTCGTACAAAACTTCCTGATTGTAATAGTGAACTGAAATCCAGTTGTGCTGCATTGTTGAGTTCAAGAAGCTCCATTGCTGCTTGTGAGGGGGTATGAGCTGGAACCAAAGCAAGAGGAAGGGAGTCTCCATCATCCATATTCTGAACAGGAGAGTAGGAGAGAGAGAGAGATAGAGATGGGCATTGGAGGCCATCTGAGAGAGAGAGAGAGAGAAAGGGAGAGAGAGGGAGAGGTCCACGCGTGCTAACCGCTCCATGTCTTTCAATCCGAGTAGTGGAGTCGTGAAGTCAGTTATCTTACCTATATTCTTTTAAAAATTATTGACTTAAAAGCCCAGCTATGGTGCCATCCATAGCATCATACTTGATGTCCATGGACACCAAGTATTTAGACACCATTCTATGCTTTCACCCTTCTTTCTCGTTCCTTCGGTGGAGGAGAGACTTCTCCTTTGGGAAGGAGATGCATCATCAAGAAGTAAATTCTTGAGCCCTTCGTATGGACTCTCTTCTTCTTCCCGAATCGGAGAGAGACCTCTTTTGGAAGTCTCACAAGGAGGCTTCCTAGGTGTTCTCTCGTCATGGAGGTGAGCTTGGAGAATCCCGTGAGCACGGAGCTGCCATTGCACTTCACTTTGGAGACATGGATTGCCCATGGCTTGTTGAAGCCTAGAAACAAGATAGTGAACAAGCATCGGAGCATCATTAGTAGCTTGCTCATTAGCAAAATCAAAGTTATCAACATCAATTTCACTCTCTTTACTATTGTCAGCCATTCTAACAACTTTTAGGTGTAAAATTTTTAAGTGTACTTTGGCACTTCAAGCCCTAGTTGCTACTCCTCTTTACCCCTTTATAAAAATCACTCAAGCTACTGTACCTGTGGCTCGAATACCATAAATTGCAAGGAATAGAAGAGGGGGTCTTTCAACACCAAAACAGCACCGGCTCCTGTCAAGCTTCTAATAGCTCAATAGTGGTTAAGCCCTAGGCAAGCCCCGTAGGACTCCACTATTAAGACCATAGCTCTCGACGGTTATGCCCCGTTAATTGCACGAAGGCAGGCGCACTGCAAGGCTAAAAAATCCCTATTCTACTAACTCACAGGCAATTAATAATACCGACCATTTATAGCTAGCTTGAGGACCTCCCTTCTTGAGCAAGAAAAGAGAAACCTTGTGCTCTGATACCAATGTAACATTTAATGGCCTAAAAACTTGTGTGTAGCGGAAATTAGCATGAACATAGTGGGCATTTCATTATAATAGATTCCTAATGAGAATTACAAGAGTGCTTGGGTGGAGAGAGCAACAAAAAGCATAACACCTAGTTAGATAGCATGAACAATACTTTCAAAAGAGAGAGAAATTAAGCTATTGACAACAGTTGAGGACCGGATTTGCATGGAGCCGGTCCCCCCTCCAAAAGGCTTTGTATTGTGGTTTCTCCCATCAAGAGAGACATTGTACAATACAATTCTTTGTGTTCCTTCAAGACTAGCTAGTGCAATGAAGATGAAAGCTTCATGCACTAAGCAAAACACTTAGCAAACACAAAATCAATCATCCCCGGTCTCAGACCCAAGACCTCACACACCTTCGAAGATGGTGAGAGCTAGCAGGGTATGAGAGTAGATTGAGAGGAAGAAGGAGTATCTTACGAGAAAGATGTACATCTCCTCACATAATCACTCATATTAGCATAGCTTAGCTTAGTAATTAGCATGGTAGAGGAGATGAGCATGCATTGAATCTTGGATCTTGGTTGGATTTGCATCCACATGCCAAGAGTGTGTCGATTTAGGCTTCTATCTCACAAGCTTGGAGTAGGTGATGAGCTCTCCATTAAAGCTTGGGAAGAGATAGTCTTTTTCTTGCTTCTCACATAGACTGTGTGAGAGTGTGTGTGTGATAATTCCCTGGAAAAATCAGCCCCCTCTCTCTCTTGGGAGAGCCCTCTTGCTAATTGCTCTTGCTATCCTCCCATTGGACCTCCCCTGGGCTAGCCAATGACTATTAAGCAGCATAAGTGATAGCCTTCTGACATGTGTTCCCCTTTCCCCTTTTGTAAGAGCTTTACGTAATTTAATAATTCAACTAAACTCTCATTGGACCCCTTTGCCTCCTGGCCAATAGGAATCAGGCAAGCCATTGGGCTGCTGAATGCTCATTGGATCCCTAGGGAGACTGTCCAATAGTCTTCTAGAGGACTTAATTCTCATTGGTTCTTTTATTAGGTGTTTTTAAATTAATTAAATTAGATTTACTCTAGCCTAATTCTCATTGGTCCACCTCCAAGGCCATCCAATAGGAATTGGGTACACCTGTGGGCATCTGGGCTAGGGTCCGGAGCTGACATGTGTCCCTCATTCCCTTTGTGTAAAGGGAGGTTGTGTGTGTGTGTGTGTGTGTGTGGCTTTCTCTCTCATCCCCTACATGCAAGGCTCGCCCCCTCCCAAGTAGGGATTGCAAAGACTTTTTCGTACACACACAAAGCATCCAATTCCCTTAAGGTTGACCTTTGGACACAACCTTTGAATTTTGGAACCTTAGCATTTTGGAAGTCTTAATGGGCTGAACCTTAGGGTCTTTTTAGCCCATTGTTGCACATGGCTCTTTTGCAGATGGCCCCCCCTTTGGATCCCTATTTTCCCTCCTTTGGATCCCTACTGTAGCCGGTCTGCTAGCTTAACCAATATTCTAGCTTTTTCTCCCTTGGCACTTCCCCATATTAAATGATCAGTTTAACATGAGAAAATCATTTAAGAGAATTAGATATTGATTATTATGACACAGGGAGAAGCTAGCAACAGGTGCGCGGTATTAGGTAGGATGATGGTATCAGACTTTGGCAGGACTCAGATGCATTTTGGAGCAGGTCTCACAGTGATGTGTATGCCAGATG
Source organism: Adiantum capillus-veneris (assembly GCF_014529385.1). Lineage (NCBI taxonomy): Eukaryota > Viridiplantae > Streptophyta > Polypodiopsida > Polypodiales > Pteridaceae > Adiantum > Adiantum capillus-veneris. The sequence goes on from NC_140953.1 coordinate 128,517,684, forward strand.
TGGTAATTAACAGGTCAAGTGGTGATTTTTGGTCTCTAATGGTCGAGATGTTTACAACTACATGAAGTATGGTCTCCGTTTATTCTATGCCTCGGTTATTGGGCTTGTCACTCAAGGCTTTTTTGGAGGTTCATTTCAAATTAAAGCTTGAATGTGGTCATCTATCCTGATTGCATCCGATTCGAGGTGGCCAATGTTTGGTGCGGCCGCCATTATTGGTAAATATCAAGGCAGCCGGGATCAAATTCTTGAAGGGTCAATTGTGCCTACATACGGTCGTGAAGGCATTGGTTCGAGAGCATCGGCTTCAAGCCGTGGTAAAGTATAGGGTGTCGGCAGCGGATCAGGTGGGAATGTCGGGTAGGTTGTAAGTTAATAAAAAAATTAAACTTCTAAAATATTGCCATGCTAAAAACGAGCTGCAGAAGCTGGCGAGGAGGTGGCGCAATTCTACATTAGCAGAGTCGAAGCCGCGAGGTGGTGGGGAAAGCTAATTAAGGGTGCTGCTTTTGGGAGGCCCGGCATGAGAGAGGGGAGCACCATCTGTTTGGATACATGGGAGGACAAGTTGGAGTGGCGAAGGCAAGCGGCCAAGGAGAAGAGGAGAGTGTTTTCCGGGTTGGGGGGGGGGGGGGGGGGGGGGGGGGGGCACGCAGAGGAGCACTGAGCTCGGGATGGAAAGAGCTGGCCTGGAGTAGCTGAGGTTGCAAGGGGCTGCCTTTGAACGGTTGAAGGCCGATGCTTCAGTTGATGGCAGGGCTGGTATTAAGGAGAAGGGTGTGAAGCCAGAGGGGGGGGCTCAAGAGAGTCTTTCGTCAAAAGCGCTGCAGGAGAGCCGCCAGTGGGATGGCATAGTGCAGGAGAGGTGATGGAGGCTTTTGGGGGCAGCACACGCTGGAGGAGTCTTGGGGCGTGCAGAGCCGAGGGCTCCTAGTGAGACGGGAGGTGGAATGAAGGCCGCTGAGAGGTGCCCGAGCACTGCTAGAAAGCGCGCACCAGAGAATAGGAGAACCATTATAAGCAACAATTTCTGCTACGTTACAGAGGGTGGGACAAAAAAAAGTGGCCACTACAGGTGGAGGACGGCCAACTGGAGATGGTTGTATAGAGGGAGGCAGGGCGTGAGCAGTATAGGGAAGGGAAAGCTGCATGTTAGAGGGGCTACAGAGGTCGACTTTAGAGGAGATTTTCTTTGCAAAGGAGGAGATCTTTGTGTTGTGCCGAGCATCGAAGGCTGCAGTGGTTCTTTGGAGCGCAAAGAGGCAACACGCCAGATTATAGGGATTTGAAATCAAGGTCGTTGGTGGCCTACTGTGGAGAACCAAGACTTACACTTGAAAGAAGTACGAGAGCAGCAAATGGCCGAAAGCAGATCAGGGTGATCTTTTGGTAGAGCAGTCCGGTTGCAAGCTGGACTCCAAAGAGGAGGAAAATTTGGATCGAGAATGAAGCAAAAAGAGGCTTTCTAATCAAATTTCACCATTGTGCATCTGTGTTCAAAGGATTTTGTCATGATATAGGCTATGTCACCTTTTCTCTAAATCCATGTCTATTGTCCCTCTCGCTCTCGTGTTTTACGGTGCATTGCGTGGGTGAGTATGTCCAAGGTGGAAGTAGTGTGTGCAAAATAGATGCCGGATTAGTAGTCGAATGGATGCATGCAAGGGGTTGTGCAAGGTGATGTGTGTTGTTGGATATTGATTGTGTATGTATTGTTGGGCAAAGGTGCTTTGAGTACGTGGTCATAGACAAAATTCATTGTGGTATGCTTTGCAAGGAGATGCATGTAGTCGGGGTCGCTCGGGTATGGGCATGGCCAACAGTCGGTTTGGAAAATGGGTGTCTAGGTGTGTGATTATTAGGGGATAGGGGTGCTGTGAAATCACTGGGCTATATAGAGGCATTCAGATTGTGGTCTGTTTGTTTTCTCATTTCCCTCTTTCCAACTTGTGTGCAATAAATCAACTTTTGTGAGAGCACGTTGGAGCAGGTGAAGGCTGGTGACACAATGTTACTTCTTCCAACAGCTGGCTAGCACTTGAGCCACTTGCAGGCTACATTCTCTATTCCAGGACTATGTGCCGCATGTGGTCTTGCATTTATGGCTTCCCATGTGGTTTGTGTATACACGCTAGCATGCGGTCATGCATACCATGCTCTATGTTTTGTTGCCTGGCTTGGATCAGAGACGGTATGTGCGGACGCCTCTTGCAAGAGGAGTATTCTAGATTTACTTAAATTAATGCTCCTGCATACAAGTTGGTTGCCGTTGCTCCAAATCTCATATAAATCCAAGAACTGTTTAGGTTCCCTTTAAGTATCTGTTGATTGCACAAGTCTGAACTTCACTTATGTGCTTGCAGGTTTTGGCCATATTCCTTGTGTGGCGTTGATAAAGGATGACGTGCCAAAGGTTGTGCTACAAGCTACCCCTGAAGCCCATATTGTGGACTCCAATGATGGCACTCCAGCTGTGAAGGTAGACCCCTCTGTAAGGACAACAACAGTTGAGCCACAACCAAGCGAAAGCAGTCCAAAGGAAGATGCAACGGTTGACGATGCGGAGGCAATAGCGCAAGAGAGAGTGGATGAAGTACAACACATGGTAGCTGGTGATAAGAAGCTAGATTCTTCCATCTTTTTGAGTGACATGGTGAAGGTGTCAAAGAAGCGCAAGAAAAATAGTGATGGTATTGGACTTGTCAACTTCTACACAATGCCTGTATGGGGATGATGTGTTGTTTTATGACATAGGTGGACCTTCCAAAAAGAATAGACCTTCGGAGTCCACACGTTGAAAGCAGCATGCTCCAAAAAGAGTACTCCCCTCCGTAATCCTTCTAATGTTTCTCACCCCCCCAAGCCTCGAGTTTGCAAGAAATTATGACTCTTCAATCAAAACCTATTGATGAAGACAAGTATATACTCACATCAATTGCAAAAGGGTTTAAAAAGACATCGTATGACGCGTACTTATGTGGGCCGTAGTTCATGCCCAGAGAGTGCAAGCGACAATGACGTCCCTTGTTTTTTTTTGGATGACAGATCCTTTATGTACCAACTTTTTGTAACTAAACTAAACCCGAGGTAGAGAACCTTGTATATTTATATGCTACCTTCCATGTGGAAACAATTTTTTTGGCTTCATTTTGATTTCCATTGTAACTTATGTAGATGAAGATGTAATATATTCCTTTTGGTTGGATGCATTATCTTTGTGTCCCAGCATTGAAGTGTTATTTTTTTTATTTAAGTAGTTTAAGACTGTTGAAGTGTCCTAGCATTGAAGTGTTATTTTTTTTATTATGTTATTGTTTCTCAGTTTAAGGAAGTTTCCTAAAGAAACCACCTGTGGACTACCTATAAGATACTTTGGGTTGACATACAAAAACTTAACAGATTGTTATGTACAGAAACTACCTAAGGACTACCTATAAGGTACTTTGGACTAGCATACAAAAACTTTTACAAGTCCTTGTTTCCTACATAATTTAAGACAGTTTCCACCTGTGAACTACCTGTAAGGTACTTCGAGTTGGCAGACGTGTAAAGTACCTATAAGGTACTTTGGACTGGCAGATCAAAGCTTTTTCAAGTGCTTGTTTCCTACATATTTTAACAGATAGTTTCCTACAAAAACCACCTGCGGACTACCTATAAAGTACTTTGGGATAACATGCAAAAAACTTCTAGATGTGTCTCTTTCCTTCATAATTTCACAGACAATTTCCTACAGAAACCACCTGTAGACTTTCTTTAAGGTACTTTGTGTTGACAAACTTATAAAGTACCTATGAGGTACTTTGGGATGGCATACAAAAAGTTTTACAAGTGCTTGTTACCTACATATCTTAACATACAGAAACCACCTGAGGACTCCCTTAAAGGTACCTTGGGCTGGTAGACAGACTTTTATAAGTGCTTGTTTCCTACATATTTTAACAGAAGTGCTTGTGAACTACATGTAAGGTACTTTAGGCTGGCAGACTGGTACTTTGTGTTCCAGAATTGAAATGCTATTTTTGTTACTCAAGTAGACAAAAACGTTTGAAGCTAGAGGTTTTGAAACCTATGATAGGCTCCTACAAAAACCACTTGTGGAATAGCTGCATGGTACTTTGAAGCTAATTACTGGTACTTCTACATGTTACTTGGGTAGCAACCTATATCACTATTGGCAACTGTTGTACACATTTTTGTATACCTCTGTAGTGAGTTTGAACTTATGTGGCTCTCCTTCTAAAGGTTCCAAGGGTATCTTAACCGATCTAACTAAGTGTGATGCCAAAAGCACATTTGGTTGACTAGTAGGCATGTAATAGATATGCTCCGCACCTTTCACTAGCTCGTAATAGTACCCCTCAACCAAATAGCTCCCTGCAAAAAGTATGTTTCCCCAGGAATCACTCAAGGCTCTTGCTATTTTATATTTCTCCTCTGAGCACCCTAAAAGGTAGAATTCATCTCCATCTTCATTGGCATTGGTGGCAAAGATATCACCAATGCATAGAGCATCACTAATTGTTTCATGTTGCCCACCGTACATCGGTAGATCTGATCCTTCGTCATCGCTGAAATCTTCACTGTCTGCATTGTCACCATCCAATGCCTCAAGGGTTAGATACTCCCAGCTCTCAACATGTGTGTTGTTCAAGCATCACCTCCAACGCTGGGACATACAAAGTTCACAAAAACAACAGAGAAGTCTGCAATGGAGTGCACTCTTGTCACTCTTGGAGTATGCATTGACACAGTGTATTGATCGTGAGCCTTCAACTTGCTTGCAATTCCACTTCTTCTCCCTTGGCAACTCAGTTGCTTAAAAATCCCAAAAAATTTGATTCACCCCTGTGTGACCACTTTCATCATTAAGTTTATGCTTCAAGAAGCCAACAACATCCTTGGCACACTTCATGTGCCATGCATCAGGCTTTAACTTCTCATGTGTTAAATCCCTCTTAACAACTGCCCCTGCCCCATCATGCTCCCCTTTGCTGTAGCCCGAGGCAAAGAAACTTCACAACATTTCAATTTGAGTCAAACTATAGTACCTAAAACAATGACCCACCTTCAATGTTGGGCAGAAACAAATTTTTGGAAACTTTTCATCAGAGGTGGAATAAAACGTGGCATACCTTGACACAAAGAACGGTCTAGATGACTTGGATTGAGGAGCACATCCATCTGACCACACCGAGTGCCGCTTCAAGAAGTTGAATCCCTGATTTTGAAGCCAAAAACTATGCAGTTGCAAGCAATGTTGCACGAAGAGCGTGTCATGATCTTTATCATCAAAAATGTAAAAATTTGTACATTTTAACACCTAGTCTTTCTTGGATGAAATGTATGTAATGTTCACCAAGATGATGACTTGTGAAGAGTACTAATGCATTGACTGGATTTCATTTTTCTCCTTAAATGAGTAATTTTTTGCAAGTCAATATTAGAGACCACTACATCTCTAGGAAACCTATGCATGCAATCTTTGAACTGCTGAGATTTCCAGCGGGCAATAAAATTGTGTCGGATGTAAGTGGTCAGATGATTTTGAAGAAAAGATGTGAAATCCTTGCATTCCATTTCCTTCACCAGAATTAGATCCTTGTAGTTCTTGCCCTGAGAATGGATTGAGGCAACGTCTTCAAACACCTTAATAGAAATTTGGACTGCACTTTCAAGTGTCTCGTTTGGACAAAGCATTAATCTCTTTGACACACATTGAGGACATTCTCCCTTCAAGCAAGGCAACTTATGAAATGTGGAGTCCATTGATTTTGTACATAACACACTTTTAGTCACTGTGCTTACACTAGTGTATGTGTACATGGTAGCTTCACACTTACTTGGAGCCTCTTCTGGCAAGCATATAGTACACATGCAGCCACACCCATTGTCGTGCATGCCTGTCTTACTGTGTCTCATGTGGTTGAATGCTTCCTTGAGATACATCATATGAATATGAGCAATACAGCAACACGTGTAACGTTCCTTCAACTTATGAAAAAACAAAGGTTTCTATCCCTCAAAACATTTGAGTGAGATCTTGATGTGTGGATATTGCATTTGGAACCTCCTCTAAAGCTCTCCCTATGCAAGAAAAAATAAAACCCATCAGAGGCTCATAATTTTGAAAAACCCATCAAAGTAAAAGCTATGTGAGGTATTCAATAACTTTTTTCTACCTCCAAAGTACCTAGAGAACCTCTTTAGTGTCATGGTACTTCTATGACTACCTTTGAAAAGAACTCTATGGTACTTTTAAGAATATCTTTGCAAGGTATTCTAGACTCTTTCAAAGATCCGGAGCACCTAAAGAGCCTCTTTACTATCATGGTACTTCCATGACTACCTTTGAAAGGAACTCTATGAACTTTTTCTACCTCCAAAGTACCTAGAGAACCCATTTAAACTCGCATGGTACTTTCTAGACAACCTTTGCAAGGTATTCTAGACTCTTTCAAAGATCCAAAGTACCTAAAGAGCCTTTATACTATCATGGTACTTCCATGACTACCTTTGGAAGGAACTCTATGACTTCTCTCTACCTCCAAAGTTCCTAGAGAACCTCTTCACTCTCATGGTAAATAGCTACCTTTGAAAAGAACTCTATGGTACTTTCAAGACTACCTTTGGGAGGTATTCTAGACTCTTTCAAAGATCTAGAGTACCTAAAGAGCCTCTTTATTGTTATGGTACTTTTATGACTACCTTTGAAAGGAACTCTATGAACTTTTCTACCTCCAAAGTACCTAGAGAACCCATTTAGACTCGCATGGTACTTTCAAGACTACCTTTGCGAGGTATTCTTGAATCTTTCAAAGATCCAGAGTACCTAAAGAGCCTTTTTACTATCATGGTACTTCCATGACTACCTTTGAAAGGAACTCTATGACTTTTCTCTACATCCAAAGTTCATACCTGTGAAACTTTAGGAGCATACATGTGAATCATCAAGAAAATGCATTGGATGCTTTATGTAAGATTTTATGCCCAATCGTTTTCGACAAAAAACTCTGTTGTTCGGCAACACTCTTGTCTCTGTCTGCCAAAAGGAAAAAAACACGGTCTTTTGTCGCCTGTGTGATGGTGAAACTTTGAGGTAGTTGACGACTACAAAATTGCAAAGGAAATGCACCACCTCAGCGTATTTTAACCGCGAATTGGCTGCTGCAAACTTTTGCTGATGCAATCCTGTAAATATGGCCATCTTGGAGTTGCTAATAGACCTTGATGGATCTCCTTCACTATTCACCAACATCATGCAGACATCTCTTTTAATCTTCAACTCCTCTTTAGACATGGATGCTTTGAATTTAGTAATTTTGCCTTGAATATTGGATAGTATTGACTTCTCAGATACATGATGCAAACGTCTAAACTTGCTGACAGTCCTACAAGACATTGAAAGGCGGTTTTCTTAGCATTGCAAGTCATGCCTTTTGTTGCTTCTTGCCAGCATTTTGAGACTTTCATGCAAACTTGATTCACATCTTTTATTGACCTTGAACATGATGCATCACTTTCTCGCTGTCTCCTACGGCTCTCTCTTTACATCATAGACCAATATTCTTGCATTTGATGGTTACCCATAAACTAGCTAAGAATGGAAGAACAAATCTTCCAAGAAACACCAAGCATTTGTTTGAGAAGGAATAGGAAAGAAATGCTTTGGTTAGATTGGGTAAGTAAAGAAAGAATTGGTTGACCATCCTTAGGATAGCTTGTCTCAAGATCAAGATCACCCCTGACATTTTGATATTGTTCTCTCAGGTGGAGAGTAATGAAAGCTATGTGGCTTTAGAACAGTTGGCTACCTCCATGAGTATGGAGTCTCTACTCCATTCATGTCATTGTTCCTTTAATGTTAGGATATTTTTTTTATCCTAGGGAGTCGCCCGATGGTATGGGCAATTGGTTAGGGTGTATGGGCACCCAAACTTTGTTTATAAATAAGAAGAGGTGTATGGGCACCTAAGACTTGAGTTTTGGATTAAATAAAGGGTGTATGGGCACCCAATGTATAGGTGATCTTGAGACAAGTAAAGTGCTAGTCAAAGTTTTGATGTGACAGTACGGGTCTTAAGACGAAGACGTTGTTTGGAAAAGAATGTCTGAAATGTTGTAAAGGCTGCTTAAATAAACAATGTGATGGAAATAAGAATAAACCATTATTTTAAATGTGAAAATAACGTGGTAGTAATTAGGAAAAATAAGCTATATGTGAGTGCGGAGTGGAAAGTGGGGATCAACTAAGGCTGTTGATCAAGGACGGGTGGACCTGATTGTCAAGTAATTATCTTTCCTCGCCATAGTAAACGTTTATACTGCTTTCCCATTGGAACCTTTCAACGGCTGTGCCCTCACTTAAGTAGAGGGAAAAAAGCATTGAAAGAAGAATCCTTAGCCCTATGCGGAGGCTTAGGGCTGAAAACTTTTAGATTTTAAAGGTTTTATACTATTTTTCCGCGTGTGAGACGTGACTAGGTCTGTTTCTAGGGCTATAAGTTCAAGCCATTGCCAATGGTAAGAACTTATTCTCTGGATTTTCCATACTTAAAGACCTTGTGTTCATTAGGCCTAGTGACCTGTCAAGGGTTCCATCACAACTTGTAGAGTTGTGGGTTGGGGACCTTTCAATTGAGAACTTTGAGGATGTAAATCTTGTAGGTCTTGGTGCTCCTGGCCTTCTTCTTCTTCTTCTTCTTCTTGTCACTGCCTTCCTTAGCAGCAGTAGGCTTCTTCCCAACTGGCTTCGTAACCGCCTTGACTCCCTTCTGTGCCTTCTGCAGTGGAAGTAGCACTTTCCTTTGATTTGGGTGCCATTCGAGCTGTGTGAAATTGAACACCAGAGACAACCCTCTCTCTCTCTCTCTCTAAAAACTCTTTAGCAGCGGCGCGCTCTCTCTCAGAGATTTTTTCTCTCTCTAAAAACTCTTTGGCAGCGGCGCGTGCTCTCTCAGAGATTTTTGAGAGAGAGAGAGAGAGAGAGAGAGAGAGAGAGAGAGAGAGAGAGAGAGAGAGAGAGAGAGAGAGAGAGAGAGAGAGAGAGAGAGAGAGAGAGAGAGTTTACATGTGGCACGTGCTCTCTTAGAGAGTTTTTAGAGAGAGATAGATAGATAGAGAGAGAAGGTTTACATGATTCAAATTTCAATCAGCCACCAAGATTCTGAGTCGAGAAAATCAATTTCACAAATATACAAAATCCCCTATACGATAGATCCAAAGAGGAAATTTTTCAAAATAACCACCATTGTTTTCAATTTAACTCTAATCCTTCTTCCCTCTAGTCAACCAAATGTTTTGATTTTTCAACCGGCTCAATTCTAAGCTAAGGCACACTTTTCCCAAGCAGTGGCTTCAATGGTTGCCAATTTGTGAGTAATCTATAACTAGCCGTGCTACATTCTTGTGAGAACTACGAGCAATTGTGTAATTAACTAGATATAGGACTTAAATTTTGTGAGAGCCTAAAAAAGTACATTGCAAGTGTCACTTTGCTTGTCGTAATCTACCATTCCCAATGCCTAGGAGCAAGAATGGTGCAACTGGTTTGCCAACTAGTTGCACCCTTTTTTTCCATCACAAGTGTCACATTGATTATCGTGGTTTGTCGTTTCCTACTTGCTCTACCCTTGCGCCTAGGAGCAGGAAGGGTGCAACTGGTTGCCAACTAGTTGCACCCTTCTTTTTCCAGTTTCTCATGACTTGGCCTAGAGAACTGTGAAAACTCAAAGAGATCTCTCTAAGAAAACTCACTGAATGAGTTCACACCGGCACGAATTCTTTCTCAAAGAGAGAGAGAGAGAGAGATCCTACAAAGTAGTGTGGTTGTTTCCATGTATTTACGTGGTTTTTATGAGGGCTAGACTTAAGTGGGAGAATGTGCAAGCCGAGTTCACAAAAAGAGAAGAAAGAAAAGGGAAAGATTGAAGTAGACCTAGTGAGCTTTGGTCTCTTAGTTGCAAAGACCCTTGGGACACATGATCTATCTCTATAACAAAGACAATGTTCATTACATGTAAATGGTTGCATTGATCTTATTTTCCCTTTGATAGTGTGGATTTGATAATGCAACTTGCTTGGTCCTTTTGATAGTAGGATTTTTGGTTATAGATATGAGACTCAAAAAGGATTTTTGACTAACAAAATCTACAGCTGAATTTTTCTTTCTTACATAGTAAATAATGTTAAATTTGTATTCATGTAGTAACTCTACCTAGCCTCATTGCTGCATGTTCAAGGTCGGTTGAGTGATGATCTAATTTAAGCTCTTATGGTCGGATATGAGTTTTCTTCCCAGCAAATAATGCTTCCATAGATTCAGAACATGAATGACTACCAATAAGTTGAGGTAATGGTTTGCATAATCATTTTCATGCACATTAAGCGTGTGTGAGGTGAAATCTACTGGCATGCCTTCTTGAACTAACCTTCCTTTGATTTCTATACCTCTTGCATCAATGATGACATCAAAGGGTTGGTTGAAATTTGGTAGCTTTAGACATGGCACAATGATGACATAACACTTAAGTTTCTCAATTCTTTACTTCTGTTGTGATTCCCAATTAATAATCACCGCTTCAAAGGATCGACGTTCTATACCACTTCATAATTCCTAGGAATCCTCTAAGCTCACCCACATTAGATGGGTGGGGCCATTCAACAAATTCTTGAACTGTAGAGTGGTCCATTGATATGCCTTTTTGAGATACAATAAATCCCACTATTTGATCTTTGGAGAGAAGAAACTATACTTTCTCATCTTAGCATACAATCAAAGAAGATCTAGCACCTATGTCCTTGGATGGACTTCATGCTCTTCCTTGTTCTTTGAGTAGACTAGAATATCATAAAAAAAGACAAGAACAAAGTCATGTAAGTAAGGCATAAAAATATATGGTATCAATGTATTAAATGCAACCGGTGAATTAGTTATCCAAATGGTATCACTATAGTTTTTGTGAAGATCTTAGATCATGTTCTTGGTTCAACAATTCATCAATGTGAGACATAGGGTAGTTTATTTTCATAGAATCCTCATGTGGATCTCCTTGGAGCACGTGGATTACCTCAACACAATAAAGCTAGTGTGTGTATGTGTGTGTGAGGTTGTGGGGTCAATGCCCAATTTTTCAATGGCAGGGCGAGTGGATGTGAAATTGAGGATTAAAATTGACAATAAGAGTAGGCATGTAAGCATGGGGCAGACTCATACTCTTGTTTTCACATCTAGATGTGAGCTTCCCCTTCAAATCAAGCTCACAAACCCTTTCAGGTCCGTAAGCGACCGTCCTTGTGCATGTTAGGAAATAAGACGTAGCTAAATAGATATTTGAGTAGATTACTTAATGGAGAGAGATAGATTTCACACACAAGAGATTACAAAGTAGAGAGAGAGAGAGAGAGAGAGAGAGAGAGAGAGAGAGAGAGAGAGAGAGAGAGTACACACGATATACGTGGTTCACCCAATGTGGGCTATGTCCACGGGAAAGCAGCCACTCAATGGGTTTAGCACTTCAAAAGAAGAAGTGGTTTTCAAAGGGATTAAACCCTTAATAGAGCTCCCGCCTTGCTTCACTCTCACCGCCTCACATTCACCTTGTTGTATCAACTTCAGACTATGAAATGTGTGTAGAAATGGCCTCCTTTTATAGGCCAAAAGGGCTGCCCTCTCTTATGAGAGGCAGCCATGTGTAGCTGCCCTTGTGCGAATAAGTCCAAATCGGACCCTCCAATCCGCCCATGTGTAGCCGCCCTTGAGAAGACAAGTCCGCTTTTGAATTCGGCCACCGGCCACTGGACATTGACTTCCAACCACTGGCCACCGGCCATTGACTACCGACCACCGGCCAACCGACCGGTTGTTTTCCGACCACTTTCCGGCCGCCGTCTGGCCATAATATTCCGGCGAAGGAAAAAAAAAGTCTCGGGGGCTTCCGTCCCCGAGGCCCCTAAAGTTGCCCCTGATTTTTGGCCGTGAAAATTTTGGTTTCCAGTGAGTGATTTTCCTTCACACATGATGCCTTCTCCTCATAATGGGGGCCTTACAAATGTGCGCTTTTACCACAGAAAATTACAAGGGTAAATCAGGCTCCATACTTAACAATCTCCCACTTCGAGACTGATCTCCAAACCAAACCTGTGAGACTGATTTCCATTCTGGCTTCTTATCCTTGAATGCCAATGAAGATGAGCAAAATCTCAACTTCTCCTTGTTGACCACCTTTGTAAACATGTCTGTAGGATTTTCACTTGTATGCACCTTTCCTAGCTTTAGCTGTCCCTCTTCCAAAAGAGTGCGTATGAAGTGATATCTCACCTCAATGTGCTTTGTCCTTGAATGAAAGGTTGAGTTCTTCGCAAGATGGATAGCGCTTTGGCTATCACTGTACAAGACACAATTGTCTTGTTTGAATCCAATCTCTTCTAAGAATCTGTGAAGCCGCAGAATTTCTTTGCTTGCCTCCGTCATTGATACATACTCTGCTTCCGTGATAGAAAGTGAAACCACTTTCTGCAGCTTTGAAACCCAGCTTACTGCTGTGCCTCCAACTGTGAACACATAGCCAGTAGTGCTCCTTCGAGTATCTTTGTCACCTGCCATATCTACATCAGCATACCCTTATAGAAAAATATCAGTTCCTCCAAAATACAAAGCATTTGTTGTTGTCCGTTTTAGATACCTAAGTATCCACTTCACAGCTTGCCAATGCTCTTTACCTGGGTTGTCCATGAACCTACTCACAACTCCCACTGCATGTGCAATGTCTGGCCTTGTCCAAACCATAGCATACATTAGAGAACCTACCGCTGCAGCATATGAAACTTTAGACATATAGGCTATCTCCTCTTGTGTCTTTGGACACATATCCTTCGTTAGTTTAAAATGACCAGCGAAAGGTGTAGAAACTGGTTTTGCATTTTGCATTGCAAACCTTTCTAGTACCTTCTTGATGTAATCTTCTTGAGATAGCTTTATTATCTTCTTCGTCCTGTCCCTTGATATTTTCATACCAAGTATCCTCTTTGCAGCACCTAAATCTTTCATTGAAAAAGTTTTAGACAGCTCCTCTTTTAGGTCTTTGATGTCCTGCATGTTAGCACTTGCAATCAGCATGTCATCAACATACAACATTAGGATGATGAACTTCCCATCTCCCAAATTCTTCGTGCAGACGTAGTGATCCGAGTTGCATCTTGTGAATCCATGATTCAACATCCATCGATCAAACTTCAAGTACCATTGTCTTGATGCTTGCTTTAAACCATACAAGCTCTTCTTTAATCTGCAAACCATTTTCTCCTTACCTTTTACTTCATACCCCTTTGGTTGAAGCATGTAGATTTCCTCCTCTAAGTCACCGTGAGGGAATGCCGTATTTTAATCCATTTGCTCGAGATTTAGATCATGAGCAGCCACAAGGCTTAAGAAAAGCCTAATTGAGTTCATTTTTACAATAGGAGAAAATATTTCATTGAAGTCAATACCTTTCTTTTGAGAAAACCCTTTTACTACAAGCCTAGACTTGTACCTTTTCTTCCCACCTTCTTCTTCCTTCAGCTTGTACACCCATTTGTTTTGAAGTGCCCGCTTACCTTTAGGAAACTCAACCAACTCCCATGTTTGGTTGCGATGTAGTGAGTCCATCTCCACTTGCATGCTCTTCGTCCATTCTTTTTTGGATTCATGTTGCATAGCTTCTTCGTATGATTCTGGCTCTCCAGAATCTGAGATCAAGAGATGGTTGAAGGAAGGAACAAACCTTTCTGGAGGTCTACTTGCTCTTGTAGATCTTCGGGGAATAGAGTGAGGCTCCTCATTTGGTTGACGTTGTTGCACATTGTCACCATTTGCAGTCCTTGATTCTTCACCGTCCTCAAGCTCCATGTACTCATCAACTGTTTCTTTTATTTCTTTTCTTTCCAAGTAATCTTTGTACATATTTTGTTCGTTAAAAATTACATCCCTACTCCTTAAGATTTTACCATCTTCAGGATTCCATAGGCGATACCCAAAGTCACCTTCTCCATAGCCAATGAAGAAACACTTTTTGGACTTTGCATCTAGCTTTGATCTTAGGCTTTTATCTATGTGCATGAAAGCCTCACACCCAAACACTTTGAGAAATGCATAATTCATCGGTTTACCTGTCCATGCCTCTTCTAGAACTCCCCCATCCAATGCCATTGAGGGTGACCGATTGATTAAGTACACAGACGTACTTACAGCTTTCGCCCAAAGCTCAAGGGTAGGCTTGCATGTAGCCGCATGCTTCGTGCTCGCTCCATAATTGTCCTGTTCATCCTTTCCGAAATCTCATTTTGTTGAGGTGTCCTTGGGGTTGTCCTTTGCCTCCGAATGCCATTGCTAGCACAAAAGCTTTCAAAAGCTTGGCTGCAATATTCACCTCCATTGTCGGATCTAAGGCATTTAACCTTGGTACCTGTTTCATTCTCCACAAAGGCTTTCCACCTTTGAAATATGGAAAATACATCGGACTTATTCTTCATGACATAAACCCATGTTTTTCTAGTCGCATCGTCTACGAATGTTACATAGTACAATGAGCCACCAAGTGATGGTGTACTTGCAGGACCCCAAACATCAGAATGAACTGACTCAAGTTTTTTATTTTTTCTTTCATTTCCTGATTTTTGAAATTTCACCCTCTTTTGTTTACCATAAACACAATCTTCACAGAACTCTAAGTCCACTTCTTTCAAACCTGGTAGAAGCTTCTTTGTTTGAAGGATTTGCATTCCTTTGGCACTCATATGCCCAAGTCGGTAGTGCCACACCGCACTGTCAACTTCTGTAGTTGTTGCACAAGCTGAAAGTTGCGTGCTAACAGTACACAAGTAAAGTGTACCGACTTTTTCTCCCTTGGAAACCACCAAAGATCCCTTTGAGATCTTCCACCGTTTGTTTCCGAATGCAATGTTGTGACCTTCATCGTCCAATTGTCCTGTAGAGATCAAATTTTTGCGAAGAGAAGGAACATGCCTAACATCTTTAAGCTTCCATTCATTTCCGTTAGCAGTTTTAACAGAAACTGTACCTTTGCCAAAAATCTCACAAGCGTCATCATCTCCCAAGTATACATACCCAAAATTACCTTTGGTGTAGTCTTGGAAATGTTGCTTGTGTGGTGTCGCATGGAATGAAGCCCCGGAATCTACTATCCAGGAATTAGACACATTGTCTAATGAGAGAATTAGAGCATCTTGCTCTACTTTACCTGCCACATTGGCCTCCGATGTTGGCTTGTTGTTTTGAGACTCTGCCTCCTTCTTCTTCTTGGACCAGCAATCCTTCTTGACGTGGCCCTTCTTGCAGCAGTTCCAACATGCAAGAACTGACTTTGTGCGTGACTTGCTTCGCCTTGAGAGATCAGGACCCTTTTGGTTTTTGAACCTTTCCTTAGGCCTTCCTCTTGTTTCCACTGACAGTGCAACACTTAATAATTCTCCTGTGCTTCTCCTTCGTATTTCCTCGCTTAGGAGAACACCCACAATATCATCAAACTTAAGAGTATTTGTGCCAGAAATAGAATTACTTACAACCATCACAAGGTTGTCCCAACTATCCGGTAGAGATGATAGTATAAGGAGAGCTCGCACTTCGTCATCCAAATTGATTTTCACCGATCGAAGTTGACTTATGTTTGTGTTAAAGTCATTTAGGTGTTCTGTAACTGAACCATTCTCTGCCATCTTTAGATTGAACAAGCGCTTCATAAGAAATACCTTATTGGATGCCGATGGTTTCTCATAGAAGTCGTCATGTGACTTCATCAAGTCCTCTGTGGTCTTCATCTCCGAAACATTGAAGGCCATCGTTGACGCTAAGATTAACCGGATTGTTCCCAGTGCCTTTCGATCAATGACAATCCATGCTTCATCTGCCATTGTTGCGGGCTTCTTCGTAAGACCGCCTAGTGGAAAATAGAGATCCTTCTGGTAGAGATAGTCTTCAATCTGCATCTTCCAATGTTGGTAGTTTTTGCCGTTGAACTTCTCAATCTTGAGCTTCCCTTCCTCCGCCATAACTCCCACTCAATTCAAGGAATCCTTTCCTTGAGATAATTTAGCTACGACCAAACCTTGCTCTGATACCAGTTGTTAGGAAATAAGACGTAGCTAAATAGATATTTGAGTAGATTACTTAATGGAGAGAGATAGATTTCACACACAAGATATTACAGAGTAGAGAGAGAGAGAGAGAGAGAGAGAGAGAGAGAGAGAGAGTACACACGATATACGTGGTTCACCCAATGTGGGCTACGTCCACGAGAAACCAGCCACTCAATGGCTTTAGCACTTCAAAAGAAGAAGTGGTTTACAAAGGGATTAAACCCTTAATAGAGCTCCCGCCTTGCTTCACTCTCACCACCTTACATTCACCTTGTTGCATCCACCTTACATTCACCTTGTGTAGAAATGGCCTCCTTTTATAGGCCAAACGGGCTGCCCTCTCTTATAAGAGGCAACCATGTGTAGCCGCCCTTGTGCAAATAAGTCCAAATCATACCCTCCAATCCGCCCATGTGTGGCCGTCCTTGAGAAGACAAGTCCGCTTTTAAATTCGGCCACCGGCCATTGACTACCGGCCACCAACCAACCGATCGGTTGTTTTCTGACCACTTTCCGGCCGCCGTCCGGCCATAATATTCTGGCCCTGATTTTTGGCTGTGAAAATTTTGGTTTCCGGTGAGTGATTTTCCTTCACGCGCGATGTCTTCTCCTCATAATGGGGGCCTTACAAATATACGCTTTTACCACAGAAAATTACAAGGGTAAATCAGGCTCCATACTTAACAGTGCATGCACATTCTTTATTCACAATCCCAAGGCCATAAAGCCTCTTGGCTTCTTGGTTTTATAAGGATTTCCCACCACCCCCTCACACATAAGGACCATCCCTATCAAGGGATCATTTCCATAGGTAATCAAAGGTAGCAAGCTCTTTTATTCAAGGCTTGAGGCTCAAGGCGTATCATCCATAGGTCCCACAAGGAATAAAGCACCAAGGCAAAGGCTTGAAGAAAATCTTAAAGTATTAACTTTCAAAGGCTTCAAGGCTCGGTCAACCAAAGACAACTCTCTCTCTCTCTCTCTCTCTCTCTCTTTCTATGCCTCTAAATTAAAAGGGTAAAATCTTTGCACCCAAGGTACAAATTTCAAATTTTATGCTATCATTTTTCTTTTACAAGGATGATGTTGTTATAGCGCTTTTGTGTAGAGCTTTACCAAGTGACAGCTTTGACAACATATCACATATTTATAACAAAAGGACCTCACATCTTTACTCCAACAAGTTTAGTTGCACTTCTTGAAGAAAAAAAAGAAGCAAACAAAGAAGACTACATCATCACTAAGATCAAACAATAAGAAAGAATGCTAGAAGTGTGTGATTCCTAGACATTGTCCCAAGGACTACTATAAGAACAAGTAGACTACTATAAGAACACTTTTTCAAGAAGTTCTATAAGAACAAGTATTGTAACAATTGTGGCATCAAAGGTCATCCACCACCAAAGTGTCATACTAGTAGTAGCGACACGGATAAAATTAGAGTCAATGTTGCACAGGAAGAGGAGATCTATCTCCATGTTTGTACTACAAATGACCTTTATAATTATTACAGTGACGTGCTATACAGGATATGAGTAGTATTCAACGTGTTCATTGAGTCTGTAGAGTAGTGATTTTTTTTTCTGAGGGGAGGATACTTCAGCTTGTGCGACACCATGTGACGAGTTCTACAAACATTGAGCGAACTTATCCGAGCAAGCTCAAAACCGAGCAAAGTCATTAAGTGAGTTGCTCAAGTATATGTATATTTCTTCTCTAGAGAGAGATATCATAGAGAGAGAGAGAGAGAGAGAGAGAGAGAGAGAGAGAGAGAGAGAGAGAGAGAGAGAGAGAGAGAGAGAGAGAGATTTCTCAAAACTCATATAGAGACAGATGTCAGGAAGGCCACAATTTATTTGTGGTAAAATTCAATCTATTTTGAGCTTGTAGCTGCTCAAGACAAGGTGGTATGGAAATCTTGCTAGCTAGATGAAGGAAAGGGTTGCATTATATTGATAGCACATTGTTTTGCAGACGATAGGGACTTGCCAAACCAAGATCTGTCATGTGTGTCTCCATTGGGAAGAACGTTAAGAAGATGCTTAGATCTCTCTCTCTCTCTCTCTCTCTCTCTCTCTCTCTCTCTCAAAAAGAGAAACAATATCACTATCATCAGGACAATAAGGAATGTGTTTTTGATAAATACAAAACATCTTACAACAAAATCTCGAGCCTAGAGAATCTTTTAAAAAAAAGGATACTCTAAGGAAGGATATCTTAGTCAAAGCTATCGATCGTCCCACTTCAAGGTAATCAAAGACCCTTAATGCTCTGCACAAAAGCTTTCATTGGATCGGGCAAAACAAAAAAAATTATGCTATGTTTGCCAATGCTTGACATGCCAAAGAATCAAGGTAGACAAAATTGAATTCCTTGGCGGACTTCAACCACTTGATACTCCCTAGATGAATTGGGAAAGCAGCTTTATCATTTCCAAGGGAGACATAATTCACTTATGATGGTTGTTGACTTTCTCACCAAGGCTGCACACCTCATTCCAATAAAGGTAACCTTTATCACATCTAGCATTGCACAACTTTTTATTAAGGAGATTTTTAGATTACAAGGATTCCCTAGATCGATTGTAAGAAATCAAGACACAAAGTTCACGAGGACGGTTACGGAGCGAGCTTGACGAAGCGAGCTTTGGAGTAAGCTTTTTTTTTTCATCCCACCACCACTATCTCCCATTACCGCCCCTTAGCACCCATCACCACCCACCACCCTAGCCCACCACTGGTGGTTAGTGGTGCTAACTTACTACCACCATGTACCGCCCCTACTCCTACCACCACCGCCTATTGCTGCCCCTCCCTCCAGTGGATTAGCCAAGGACCTCCTCTCTCTCTCTCTCTCTCTCTCTCTCTCTCTCTCTCTCTCTATACTTTTCTATGACGTTAAAATTCTCCTCTCTTTCTCTCTCTCTATCGAAAAAACCTAAAACATTTGCGATTTTGCTAGTGCCTTCGGTTTTTTTTAAAAAAAAATCATACCCTCTCACGGCTCCTCTTCTCTCACTCTCATGATCCCTCCAACCCATTCCCTCTCTTGGCCCCTGCTCTCTCTCTCTCTCTCTCTCTATATATATATATATATATATATATATATATATATATATATATATATATACATATATATACATATATATATATATATATATATATGTCCTCCTATCTTGCTCTCCCTATCTCTCTCTCTCTCTCTCTCTCTCTCTCTCTCTCCACTTGCCACCCCTCTCCTCATTCCCTATTCCCTTTCTATCTCTTTGCTCCCACCACACCACCCCTTGAGTCCCTCCAGCCCTAGAGAGAAATGAAACGAAATGGAATGAATTGTTATATCAACTAAAATGGAATGAAATACTATATAAAGAATTTTCATAAGGCAAAAATGACCTAGGAGACCAAACTGATACAGTCTTGGTCGATCTAATACAATGCATGGATACAAAGTAAAATGAGAGACAAAGAGAGAGAGAGGGAGAGAGAGAGAGAGAGAGGGGAGGGGAGAGAGAGAGAAGGGAGGGGCCAACGGGGGAGGGAGAGGTAGATAGATGGATTTTATTATCTTCCTCAGACATCAAATATGACATATGGGACCAAAGCTACATGTGATGTAGTATTTGTGTGGCTGATGTGAGTGATTCTTCATGGTCGAAAATTGTGGTGATGAAAGTCGCAATGGAGAGCAGGAGAGGAAAGTGTGTAGGTCTAGGTCATGGCTGAAAATGTGAAGGAAGTAAGTTCGCATGTGACCAAAAGCTGAGTACTCTAGAAGTGTGTGGTACTTAGACTCTCGCACTTGCAGTGAAAGGGAAAAGGAGAGAGAGAGAGAGAGAGAGAGAGAGAGAGAGAGGGAAAAGGAGGGGGGGGGGGGGGGGGGGTGAGAGGGGGAGAGTGGAGTGTAGTATTTCTTTTTTAAAAGAGTGGAGGTAGTATTTCTTTGGATGACTTTTTTTAAAAAGTCATCCAAAGCAAGCAATAGCGATATGCTATTGCTTGCTTTGGATGACTTTTTTTTATTTTTTATTTTGGCCTAAACACCCTTGCACTCCCTTTGTTTGCTTTAAAAAAAAGAAAGAAACTACACTCCACTCTCTCCATCTCACAATCTCCCTTTGTGTGTGTGTGAGAGAGAGAGAGAGAGAGAGAGAGAGAGAGAGAGAGAGAGAGAATCTACCCTTGCCACCCTTCCCTCTCATCCTAGTGTGTGTGTATGGGGGGGGGGGGGAGAGAGAGAGAGAGAGAGAGAGAGAGAGAGAGAGAGGGAGGTGGATCTCACTCTGGGATGGCAGGGAAGGGAAGGGTGGCGTGGGATGGGGGGGGAGAGAGAGAGAGAGAGAGAGAGAGACATGGGGGAGAGAGGGGTGGAGGGGGGTGGAGCTCACTCCAGGAAGGCAAGGAAGGCGTGAGAGAGAGAGAGAGAGAGAGAGAGAGAGAGAGAGAGAGAGAGAGAGGTGAGAGAGAGAGACACAAGCACAGAGGGAAGACAGCACGAGAGAGAGAGAGAGAGAGAGAGAGAGAGAGAGAGAGAGAGAGAGAGGAGGGATAGAGAGAGGGGTTATAGAGTGACTAAGAAAAGAGAGAGGAAGAAGGGAGTAGGAGATATGAGGACTTTAGGGAAGGGATGGTGGTTTCTAGAGGAGGAGGTGGAGGAAGGGAAGGTGGTTAGAGGAGTAGATGGAGAGGAAGGACGTTGGAGGAGGAGGCTGAGGAGGAGCAAGAGGAAGGGAAGAGAAGAAAGCACATGGGCGGCAAGAGGAGGAAGGGGAGGTAGGGAGGGTGGCATTCCAAAAAAAAAAAGCTCGCTCCGTTGAGCTCGTTCAAAGATCTAACTCAAAGTTCACCTCCAATTTCAACACCTCTCTCGTTGAAGCAAATGGAGCGGAGTTGAGCCAATAATAACTATCATCCCCAGAAAAACAAAAGAACAAAACGTGTTTATCAAGTCATAGAAGATATTCTTAGAGCTTATTGTATTAGGGAGCTTAAATGATGGATTCAATTACTTCCTTTAGTAGAGTATGCATACAATGCTTTACACCAATAAAGCACAGTTATGACCCTATTTTGGGTAGTTATGACCCTATTTTGGGCCCTATATGGCAGGAATGTCTCCTCGAATGTCTCTTCTTACTCAAAAGTTCAATCCTACTATAAGAGTTGAATCTTTTACAAAATTCTTGAAGATATGGAAAACCAAACTAAGGCCATCCAAAATGACATTTAAGCAACTCAAGATCGCAAAAATCAATATGCCAATGGTAAGAAATCATAAAAATTATTGAAGGAGGGAGACAAAGTTTTTGTTTGAATAAAGTCAGATAGAAGTAGTCTATCACTAATAAAGTACAAAAAGCTTAGCCCACATTACTATGGTCCCTATGAATTCATCAAGTGCATAGGTACTCAAGCCTATATGCTAAAGCTGCTAGCTCATCTCAAAGTCCATGATGTATGTCATGTAAGCTAATTGAGTCCCTACATACCTTAGTGAAGAGAAACTCCTTGATGATGAACAAGTGCAATTCCAACCCAAAACATATCAGAGCTCCAACCTTCTAGAATTTTGGAGACTCAATAGAAAATCCTTAGAAATAGAACTCTCAGAGAACATCTTTTCAATGGCAAGATTATCTTAAAGTAGATACAACACGGGAGGAAGATAAAACCACCCTAGAAAGGACTGTGCTGGGATTCAAGCCAAATGGCCACACATTCATGTCCATTACTAACCCATCTATCATATTTATCAATACACAATAGAATAAGGATCAATGAGGTAGAATTATCCTCACTATGCTCCACCCACTTTGTGTGTCTGCTTCTTCTTCTCCTTTGCACACCACACGCACCATGCACTCTACAAGTGGTATCGAATTGCAAAGCAAAGGTCTTGTGGAGATCTCAAAGAAGGTGTGTGTGTGTGTGTGTGTGTGTGTGTGTGTGTGTGTGTGAGAGAGAGAGAGAGAGAGAGAGAGAGAGAGAGAGAGATTCACGTTTGTGTGCGTGCAATTTTAGGTCAAATTTTGGTTCTTGTTGCTGTTGGAGTTCCTTCATCGTGTGCCAGGAGTGTTTCCAATAGGTGTCTTGCTATTTTACCCCACTTTTGAAGCCATTTATGCTCTCAAGGTCTCCATTTAAGTAGCACCACACACACACACACACACACACACACACACACACACACACACACACACACACACACACACACACACACACACACACACACACACACACACACACACACACACACACACACACACACACTAGTGGCATCAGTGAGTTCTCCCTCAACATTGGATAAGCACACACAATCTAATTTTTGGCTTCAATGACTCCAACATCTTTGAGCAAGCAAGAAAATTCCGTCTGATGATGGAAGTCACCATCGACACCCATTTTTTTGAGCATCGACAACCTTTTTTCCCTGCTTGCAACATCAGCTTCTCCTCCTGACATTGACATGCACGAGTGAGGTACCTCTTTCATAGAGGAGTGACACCCGAAATTGGCATCGTCATGGACTTTAGTGACCTTGATTACACATTTCTCGCATGTTCTCTGATATTATAGAGAGAGAAAGAGAGATAGTTTGTCAACAGTTGGAGGCAAGTTATAAATTTCCATTAGAAGTAGTCCTATATGTATTTGGGAGTAGGTTTGGATTGCCATATGCATGTTTGGTTATGATTTATGTTCTCTGTGGTACTACTTATGCATAACCATTGACGACTTTTGAGAGACAATTTTCAGATACAAATATACACTCAAAAAGACAATCATTAGTTCTCTTGATGTAGTAGATTGGCAAGACTTTTTAGTACTGACAAACACTTTGGTTCCAATGGGAGTTTTATGTGCATGGATTATGTGTATGTTGGCATGGATTTTGTAATGTGAGCTCTGTTGAGAGCATTTTACTCCTTGCAAGGAGCTGAGTTCTATGATTTGTTTTACTTGCAAATTTATTGGTGCCTTTTTGAGTGTATGCCCTGCATTTTGTAGTTATTTCACGTTGTGTTGTGGACAATTCCATTGTACTCCCTTGAGGATCGCTTATTTTGGCAATCTCAGCAATTTATGAGACTTGGTCTGGAAGATCCCTTTAGAAGACTGTGTCTAGTTGTGTCTGCGTAATCTTTTGTGAGGGTCATTGCATTAGGTTTTTCTAAGCCAAGCACTGGGGGCCTGGTTACCGAGTGCAAGGTGGAATAGGTTGCTTGAGATCCCCATTTGTGGCCTTGCCATAGGATATGTATAGAAGGGTATAGGTGCTTTTATGCCAAGTTGGAAGTCTTTCAACAAGCCTTTTGAGCAGTATATGCCAATTGATGCCCTATCAAAACTCATTTACAATTTATGCATTGTTTTTGCTTCCTTAAGATTTTGATCTCTATACAAAGGAGACTCTGTAGAAGTATGCCATAAATTCTTAGTCTCGCTCTCTTGCATTTGCTCTTGTCACTTATAATTGGACCTTCTGACAAAGACGACATCACGAAGATTGATGGAAAAAACTTCACGATATGAAGTCAACATATGCTTTATTTCTTGGTCAATAAGGGCCTTGTAGTGCCATTGAAAGAGCAAAAAGAAAGTGTTTACATCGATCATCACCGAGAGGAGCTTGATGTGCGTACTATGGAGACCATTTGCCTGCACCCTAGTGAGTCTATCTTCTTTATCATTATGGATAAGACCACTGCAAAGGAGTTATAGGAGTCATTATGCTCAGCTTGGAATGGAAAGAGTGGCTTGAATAAAGTTTTTCTCCACAAAAAAGCTTATGCATTTGAACATGAAAGAGGGTAGCACTGTCAATTCACACTTGAATCAGTTCAACATCTTGTTTTCATAGCTTACATCTAAGGGAGTGAAGATGTTGAATGAGTTCAACATCTTGTTTTGACAGTTTACATATAAGGGATTTGATTTTGATGATGAAATGAAATACATTTTCTTGTTAGGTTCTTTGCCTTTGTCATGGGACACCTTTAACATTGCCATTAGGAGACTCGTTCCTAAGGGTAAGATTTTTTCAGTGATGCTACTAGTGATTTTCTTGCTAAAGATATTACATGTCATTCTCTTTTAACACTAGTGGGAATGGTGATGCATACGTAGCTAGTGATGGTCCTCCCAGGCAATAGGTCATAGTCGTAGTCACGATTGATCATAGGATTGCAAGAATGCTCGTAGCAAGAGTCTTGGAAGTTGGTGTAGCCAAAGTGTGTTGACCATAGTAGTGGTCAAAGGCAGCAGTGTGTATGCTAATAGGTGCATGGAAAAGGGCTAGAGCAAATGGGAAGGACCTAGGCTGGCAGTCGGCAACAGAGATGTATGCATAATGTGGTTTTTTGTACCAAAAGGGCTTTAAAGTGGTCCAAATAGGGTGGTAGGTGACAAAAGTCCAAAGTGTAGGTTTTTTGCTTGAGGATGTAGAGCTTGAAGTGCTAAAGGAGCAGGTCCAGACCGCTTGTCAAACGGAGCCACAAGGTGCAAGATACGGAGCTTTGAAGTTGGAGGTGTTTGCAGATCTGAGACGGATAGAGCAGGTGATGCCAGGTAATGTGAGCAAGTTTTAGAAAATGGATGTGTAGTGCTTGATTTATGGAACCTGTTTTTTAGATCGGCAATCTCAGTCTTGGATGTCCAGTTATAGCCAGTCAAAGTTTCACCAGGGGGTGGCAGTTCTTTGCCGCATTGATCACCTCAATTGGTGTGCCAACATAGGTTTTTTGAATCTTGATGGAGTTTGTAGGGATAAAGGACATCATGTGGAGCTAGCAAGAAGTGACTGCTCGTTAATCAAAGTTCAAACCAAGAAGGTACAAGCCGTTGAAGTTGGAGATGGTTGCCAGTTGGAGGGGTCAGGTGTTTTTTTTTGTCAATTTGGCGGCCTCAGTTGATGGGCCCGATGAAGTCCAATAGCAACTAGGTTAGTACAGCTTGAAGCCTGCAAGAGGGTCTTTTGATTGGTTCTCACCGCTCCGAAATCCGATCGATGAAAAATCGAAATTTTTTGTGCTTTGTGGGGAATTTTTGAAGGTCTTGAAGGGCCAAGGTTTCAGGAGCTACCACATGGGCACATGAAATCCCATATATGCGTGAGCAACATCGAGCTTGGTGGGGTATATGTGCAACATTGTGACCCCCATTAAAGCAATGAGGTTGAGATTAGGGCATGTGAGCTTCTTGGCGATGGCGTAGGCCTACGGGCATTGCACCTGTGGTCGCCTTCATGTAGGAGACGGTGGCACGACGTGCTATCGGTTGAGTTGTTGGCGCCGACCATTCATGGTGTTTTGCACCAGTGATGATGTGGAATTATAGTGCGGGGTTTCCCATAGCACACTTAACGACCAAATTTTTTAATGAGGAGAAGGTGCCCACCAAAGGGACAGCCACGGTGCAGTGATTGTTTCCTTGGGCTTAAGAGGGTGCACACATGCATGGCTTGGGACTCAAGGAAGGCAGGAAGAAGGCATCTTTGCATGCAAGGAACGGGCCAAAATTAGAAAAGTTGAACTGAAAAAAGGGGAGTTGCGCACTCCCTAGGGGAGCCCAACTTTTTTGGCAGTTGGGGAGAGGGCTTGAGGGGGAGCCGGGAAAGTTTTTTCAGGAAGCTCGGAGAGGAGGTCTAGGGCAAGTTTTTTGTTGATTTGGGATAGGAGCCGTGTGGTGTACGGAGACAGAGGGCTGTAGATTGATTGTTTTGTACTCGCCGAGGGTGTGCCGGCTTGGAGCTATCATGTACATGGTGTTTTTCATGAGTTACGCCATCATGGCTATGAAGTTTGTGTCGATTTTCCCCTTCCTCTTTCTCTTCTCTGCTTTTGTGTGTGTGTTGGCAGTTGTGCCCCCCCCCCCGATGGTCTGTTGTGCATAGAGGTATTGATAGAGGTTGTGTGTGTGGTGAAGGTAGTGAATTGGGCCATACCGGGTGATTGATGGTGTTTGTGGTGTTGCAACATGTACGTGCATGTGTAGTTGTGTGCAAATGGTGGTTTTCATGCGAGATTATCAAGTTTTGAAGGTGAACTCTAGTGGTTAGGTGTGGTGATTATCTTGAGCTATAAAGAGGTGTGTTATTTGTGTGTCGAGTGTGTTCCCCTTTCTCCCTATCCAACATGACCTATGCAATGTGGAATGCTATCAGTGCCAGAAGAAAGGCTATTTCAAGAAAGATTGCCTCATTTTGCAACATGAAAAGGATAAGTCCATTGTCAAGTTTGACCCTTCTAAGAGCAATGTGAAAATCGTAGTTGAGTTGGTGGAGACTCAATATAGTTCAGTTTCCACTTGCCGAGATTGTTCTTGACGTGCCGCATTGTACACACCTACTAAGAATGAAATTGTTGAGGCCTGGTATGAATAGGACAATCCAAGAGAGAATAACAACCATGCTGTCTATGGAAAACTTACCTCTAGATTCTTGGGGAGAAGCTATAACGATAGCAATTTACATCATCAGTTGATCACCTAGTATGCCATTGAACTATAAGATTCTGCAAGGGATGTGTAATAGCAAGAAGCAAGCTACAACATGTTATCTGTATTTGGGTATGAGGCATTCTCACATGTCCCTAAAGAGCTACGCAAGAAGCTAGATCCTAAATCACGCAAATGGATCTTCATTGGTAGATGAAGAGATGGACTATCATTTTTGGCACCCAGAATCTAGAAAAGTCATTCATAGCTCACAAGTAATCTTGAATGAGTAAAAAAATGCAAAGATACCATGTCAAAGAGGTTGAGTATCACAAGGTCAGATTCAAGGACATACCCACCAATGAGATCAAACAAACAACTTTGTCTACTAGTGATGTTCCTACCACAAGTAGTGCTCTAGAGAGAGTAGAGTCTAGCAGTCATGCAATGTGGAGATCTACACAAGGCTCTCATTCCCCTGAGCGTTTTTAGGCAAGGTTAGATTAGTTGTTGATCATTGATTGCAGAGAGCCTACCTGCTACCAAGAGGCTATTCAGATGGAAGATAACATAAAGTGAGAGTAGGCAATGCAATCATAGTATAACTCGATTATGAAAAATGAGACTTGGAAACTGATAGAGTTTCTAGAGGACAAACAAGCCTGTCCTTGTAAATGGATGTGTAAGAAGAAATACACCAAATATAAACCCCAAAAGGGCCTTGTAAGGATCCTTAATTATAAGGAATTAGGACTAAAAATATGTGTGTTTTAGGAGACAAGGCCATTGAATGAGGGTATTCTCATAGGCTTTTTGTAGGCTGAAATATAGGCTAGGGAGGGAGGATAGGTACATTCTCTCTCTACTCAAAAGAGTGGTAGTCCTTATGACAATAACTACCCCCCCCCCCCCCCCCCCCCTTCTTTTGTCACATCATCAAGGGCGTCCATAGCCTCAGCTTAAAAAAACACTTTTTTGAAAAAAATTCAAAAACACTTCACTTTTACTCAAAACTTCTCCCCAACCTATATGTATATCCAAAAATCATTTCTCTCTCTCAAAATCTCACTACTAGACCTGGTAAATATCAAACTTCCCACCTTTTTTAATTTCCCTTCAAAATCACTCTCCTCTCTCTTCTCTCTCCTACTTTTCAACACACACTCTTCCTCCTTTTCTCTCTCACTCCTCTCCCTCTCTCTTCTCTCTCCTACCTTTCAGCACACACTCTTCCTCTTTCCCTCTCCTTGTTGCAGGTCCACTCCATAGCTTTGTTGCAGCTCTCCCCCCATAGCTGTCCACTCCATAGCCCTCTTCTCCACTCCATAGATCTCCTGCAGCTCTCCATTCCATAGCTCTCCTGCAACTCTCCATCCCAAAGCTCTCCACTCCATAGCTCTCCTCTCCACTCTGTAGTATCTCTCCTGCAGCTCTCCACTCCAGAGTTACCATGAAATGCTTACATCAATGCGTAAAGCTCTTACCTGTGGTTGCAATGTGACAATCGGGGAGAGAGTAGGAAGCACGCGAAGGAGAGAAGTGAGCACCGTTAGCTCACCCTGTGCACTGCAATGTGATAACCGGGGAGTAGGAAGCACGAGAAGGAGAGAAGTGAGCACTGTTAGCTCACGTTGTGTTTCTATTATCCACAACTTAGAGAAAACTTACAAAAATTGGCTTTTATACCTTATCCAAGGTTTTTGTGGTCAAAACTAATAATTTGGGAGCTCCAACTAAAGACAGGTCGATACAATTTGGAAGCTTGTAGCCCCGGCTCATCAATTACAATGTTTATCTAGAAAGTAGGAGTTACAATATTCTCAATTCATCAAAATAATAAGTGTTTTTACAATGAAAGCTCCGAAAAATGTTATGTGAGTTAACTTGTTGCTAACATTCCCCCCCTCCTCGACTGTTTCATCCCTTGACACAGCTTCATGGGCTGAAATAGTCTTCGGGTTGACGGCTGGCGAGGCAGTCTTTAAGCGCGTGTAATGCTTTCTCACATCTGAGTCTTCTCTCTTTGTCAAGAACCTGCAAGAATCGCATGGTGACTTTGTTTTTAAGCTCAATGGCTGAATAGCCATTTGTTGGCTGAATAGCCAACAAATCTGGATGTGAGGTTACTAATAACTGGCCCAAATATCTTCGTTCGCCAAGTGAAAAAACCTGTATGGAATGCTTCTTCAAACGCCAACATATTGCTAGAGGGCAAAAACATGCATCGGGCGTAGAAGCCATAAAGGACTTCTTCGAAAGGCTGGCCACGTAAGTCATAATAGAGACCCTTATTGCCTCCGAGGAATGACGTCCATGGTGCTCCTACTTGCTTTGGCTCGTGAAAAGCTTGAATACATGTGAGTAGCATTCTGCAATTCTTATATAACATGGCACATGAGAGGTCGGAAGGCTTTTGAAGAAATTCGTGGCGCCCATTAGGGTTTTCACCATGTATTCCTCTGTTGGTGCTCCCTGCTTTGGAGTTGGAAATCGTGGGTAGTTCAGCCATGTTGGCCTCTTCTTTTTTAGTGCTTCAAATGCTTGCCATGTCCTTACCCTTGGTACATGACAGAAAGTTGGGTCTTTCTATAGTGTTGTAGGTGCTCTTCTGAACAGAATCAGATATCATTGATTCCTAGTCAACCGGCCCTTTCTCCACTTGGGATGGACATTCTCTGAGCCTTCTGCCTGCATATCCTTGTATAGTCTTTCTTTCACCTGTAATAGCTCTACTTTGATCGAAGGGTATGGAAATGATTGTTGATGCCATTGTGCATTGATTTGGTTGGGAGTGAGTTGAGTTACATTAACTAAGTGGAGAACTCTCAACTCCCAATCCATCGCTGCTTTCCATTTGGCATCTGTCGCCTGGGCAACCTGCTCTTTGAGTGCATCTTCCTCAACTTTAGAAAGTTGGACCATGGAAACTTGCTCAGCATCAGTTAGTGGTACCTGAAAATCTTCTTCTCCTCCTAGCTCTTCCATCGGTTGTGTTTCCATCTCAGCAAAAGAGACTGAGGGAATGTCAAAAGTTGGTTGCTCCAAGGGACCTACTTCTTCTTAATGTTTTGGTTGTCCCTCTCTCAGCAGTTGATTGACTCTCTTTAGTTCAACTATCTCTTTGAGCAGTTGCTCTTCTCGTTGTACCCGCATTAGTGCAAGGTCTTTTCTTTGTGATTGCTCTAGCTTCAGCTCTAATTCGAGATCCTTGTTTCTCTTTTCCAAAGTCTTATAGACTTCATATGTACCTTTGATCGAGGCAACAACAGGATTTTTCCTTATCTGTCTCAAAAATGCTGCCTGATCATTAATCCTTTGCTCAGAGTACTGCAAAGAACTGTTCGCTACATCGAGCTGCACTTGGATCTTCTGTACTGACAGAGTGGTGGTTAGGAGTTTATTTGTTACCTCTGTTAGCTGTTGATCTTTGGTCTTGCAAGCATCGGATAACTTGGTTAGAAGCTCTCCTAGCTCCTCCATTTCTTTCTACTGCTTCTCTTTGGCCAGCTGGTGCTGTTCTACCTCATCCTTTAGCTCTTTGATCTGTCTTTGTAGATCTGAAATGATATTCCTCCTGTCATCCAACTCTCCTTGTAGAGCATCGATGACCAGCTCAAGATCTCTAGCCTTAGCACTGTGGCTAAGTGCCGCTGCTCGCATTTTTTCGATCATCGCCTGCAGCTTGGCGGATTCTTTCATAAGTTTGTTTTTCTCTTTCAAACCTCGCCTTCTTTTGTTGAGATTCTTCTTGATGTGCAACTACAAATTTCTTCTTCATTTCTTCAATGTTGGCCCTTCTCTCCTCATTGTTCGAGCTTTCACTCCTATGAGCTTTGTGGGACTTGGGACATCATGTGCTTTGGTTCCAGAAGGTCAAAGTTGCAATTTTTTGGAGTCAGTTTGACTTTATATGTCAAATTTGATGCTTTGTAGCCTTTGAGCTGTTTTCTGCTATTTGAGAGCTTGCGTTGACTATTTTCATGAGACCATCCATGTACATTGTGTATAGACCCAGTCTATAAGCTGTCTGTGGAGTCAGAATCCAATTCTGGCATCTGGGAAAAACCTAGATTTTTTACTTGGGACCCCCCTCAACCGTTGTCAAACGGTCATTTGGTGATATAGAAGTGTTCTATTATATAGGAGCATGCTACAGTTCAAGTCTCGTCCAATTTGGTTGAGCTGGCAGGCCACTATGGTCAATTTTGGGTCGTAGGACTTCGTGCACTGCTCCGTTTCTAGGGTTATTTTCCCTGAGCCTAAACTTGCTATTGGCCATATAGAATTGATTATTGATAAGCTTAGAACGTATCCTCATGTCTCCTGTGAGACGGCACTGTAAAAGGGCGACCGTGGACTCCGAAATTGCGTGCGAAGAAGGTCGAGAGCTCTCTTCTCCAAGGGCGACTAGTGGAAATGAGGTGATTTTGGGCTACCTTGGATATCTATACTCGGATTTCCCAAACTATTTTTCCCCAAATTTCCCTATTAGTGAAATCTATGTTAGACTCAAAACTTTCTTCAATCAGATTCCGGTAGCTCATTCTGCAAGAATTTGCGAGAGTAGGCCTTGGCAGCCTAATTTAGGCTTCCCGCTTCCATCTGCCGATTTGATCGAAAATTTTTTGTGCATGTCCGCCTTGTCCTTTTGATCATCGGCGTATCTTCACTTTCTCCATCTGAGCTCATTTGCTATTTATTATTAATTTTTGACCTATTTATTGAAAAAATCAAAGAAAATAACAAAATGTGCAAAAAAAGCAAAGTGAAAAATCAATAATTAAGAAAATCCATTGAAAAACACAGCATTATTGTTTTTTGGTGGATTTCTCTATTTTCAAGTCCCAATATCAAGAAAAATAACAAAAAGACCATTTTTAATGATTTTCTGACATTATATACACTATTTACACTCATTGGGGAGATGTTATTAGTTAATTTTTCCTATTGATGATTTTGTAAGGGCATTATTAGGTAATTTTGCAAAAAAATCACACATTAACATCAAACTTTTTTCTCCCTCTTCAAACGTTGCCCTTAATTACTTAGTTCCCTTCCACCCCTCCTAGATGGGTACTCCGGGACGATTGTGTGCATGGGTTGAACAATTGTGTGAGCCTTTGTTGGCTCTACCATGCTTTGAAGATCAATGCAGTTCAAACCACTGTGATGTGCAAGAGTTGGGTCTTGAGTAATTAACTCAAGGGTTTCTGAGGTCGAGGTTTCCTTTTGTTGTCTTCCAAAGAGCAAATCTTGTAGCTTGTGTGTTCTTTGCTTTATTGTTTTGTCAGAATTCTTTGGCATGCTAATTTCCTGAGATGTTGGTATCAATAATGATGGTTGTGAAGCTTTTATCCGCCACTGGTATCTTGGTTTGTCTTGGTCAGAATGTTGTGGTTGAGTCTTTTGAGACTTAACTCTCCATTGCTTTATCGGTTTTACCGTTTTCGGAGAAGATAAGTGCTCCTTTTTTCTCCAAATTAATTTTTTTTAGGTTTCCTGCTCAAAGACGCTCCTCTTTGTGTTTGGAACCTTGGAACCATCTTTGGTACAGTAGATGATGTTTTGGGCACCCAAATTTGGATCAACTTGTCTTTAAGCTGTGCTTTTGGTACCCAAATTTTCCTGACTCCTTGCATGCTACTTGTAGCATTTTCTTGTCGATAGGATGGAGAAGATTGATTGCTTTGTGGTTTATTCTTCTGGTAACCTCCTTCTATTGCTCTTTGCTTGGTGCAATTGGAACAATGAGTTGTCCGCCCTTAGGTGATAGCTTGAGTTGGTTGGTATCCCCATCTGGTACTGCCTTGTACGTTCACATCCATGAGATTCCAAGAATCATTGTTCATTCATGTGTTCATCTGGTACTGCCTTGTACGTTCACATCCATGAGATTCCAAGAATAATTGTTCATTCATGTGTTCATCTGGTAAGCATATAAACTGATGAGGGCATGAACATCCATGTACTATCACGTTTAAGTTAACTACTCCCAATGTCGGTGTTGGATTCTTGTGGTATACTTTAATAGTTGATATTCCTGTTGTCAAAGACTGACTTGTTGCTTTCTTGTACGTGGAATAACTGACTGCATTTACTTGACCTCCTGTATCGACCAATGCATTTGTGCTATGATTGTTCAGCTGTACTTTGATGCGAAGGTCCATTCCATCTAACCATTCATCATCTGTTGATACTGCATCTTTATGTAATTTCCATAGTTAGTCATCTAGTTCCAGAGTGTTGATGGGAATAGGTATTTGTTGATTTTTATCTCAGTCTTCCACAGGTACAAAAGGTTGGGCCCAAACTTGTTGCCTTGTGGACAGGGGCCTTCTACACCACCAGTGCAAGAACAGATAACATGTTTGTATTTCAACCGGCAAATAAGACCCATCTAATCACACTGATAGTTTTTTTTCTACTAGTGGCTTCCCAACCTTTTGTACCTGTGGAAGACTGAGAGAAAACAAAAATTCCTTTGATTGATATTTGGAAGGCACCACATATGCTTGTTTTGGCCCAAACACTGTTTAAAACCCCTGTTCACAAGACAATAATTTTGGGCAAAACAAGTGCACTTGTTTGGCCCAAAATTGGTGCCTTGTGGATAGGGGTTTTTTGCAGTCTCTCGGACAAATCCAGCACAACATTAGCATTAAGAATACCATTTGAAAGCTAATGACACATCCTGTGACGATTACTTGCCTGTACACTGACCCCTCCATTTGGCAAGTTTGGACCCTCGACATCATCACAGTAGATAGAGATTGACCCACAAAGCACTTGCAAAATCATAGCTTTTAAATTGATCTAACGAACACCATGTCTCTATACCAAATAAAGATTCAAGCCAGCTAATAAAACTCACAATAAACTTGCCCATTCAGAACTAGAAAATTAAATTTCACTAAAATCCATGTATTTACACCAAATTATAAGTCAAGATAGGAAAGTACACGTGGAACTCATATTATATTAATGGAAGTTAGGATTGAGGCCGTTGTATCTTGTGGGTCTTCCACTCCTAAGGCTTGATTGATAGCTACGCGGGCTAAGACCTTGCCACAAAAACCTATGCCAAAAGTAGCCATTGCAAGGGATTTGTTTACAAGAAAAACTACTTGCATAGTCTGAGGTGTAGTAGACAAGCACAAGAGCTTGTTGACAGCCTTCAAGACCCACAAACAAAAATGTCCATTAAGGGAGAAGTCCTTGTGAATAATGTAGATGTCACCCATGGGTAGTTTGCCGATGTAGTTTGCAAGTGCTGCTTCTGGGCCAAAAACATTGCTCTCTCGTGCCTTGCGAGATTTTCCCACCTCCATGTCCAAAAGATCCTACCGAAGTTCGTGTTAGGAAAATACATTGGGATGGCCAATTACACAAGGAAGACAATTACTGCATGTTGCCTATCGTCGTCGTCCATAGTTGGTGTGAGGTAAAGGTTGAGGGATGATCTCCTCTCATCAACAATGTTTGGGGCATCAGAGTCAAGTGAATCAACATGAAGAGGTTGTTGATTTTCCACAAGCTTGGCTTGGGTTGCCAAGAACTCCTCCTCCATGACTTTTGCCTGCTCTACAATTGCAATATTTGAAGTGACCAAGGCAACTGTGTCAATGACTACGATCACTAAATTGCATAGTTTTAGAGACATCATTTGGCATTGTAATATGAATTTAAAATGTCACAAGATTACCTTTAAGGCTTTGAAGAGGTATCCATTTCCGAGTCTTGCACATCCACCGCTCGTAGTGGAAGTGTATATACAAAGTTGTGCAAACTTTTAAGTACCGTATCCAAAGCCCTAGCTTGTGTGATCACTAACTTTCACAGTTCAGAGACATCATTTGGTATTGTAATATGAATGTCAAATATCACAAGATTCCCTTCAAGGATTTGTAAGGTATCCATTTCCATGTATTACATGTCCACGACTCTAGGTGGAAGCATATATACAAAGTTGTGCGAACTTTTAAGTACTGTATCCCAATACCTGGAGCCCCTAGCTTGCATCAATATCTATCTCCTAATGCATATCCTCTATAAATCCCCAATTCTCTCCTAACAAGGGTTGTAATGCTTCAAAAGACATATCCTTGCATATAAATATAGTGGGTGTGACATTGAATGGGTGCTACATCCATGGAGATATTGGGGAGAGAGCACAGTGGAGGTGTATATGAAAATGGGAAAGCACATAGAGAGAAGAAGAGAAGAAAGTTTTTAACGTCGTAGGAAACTATCCCAAGAGACCTTAAAGATCTAGCCGACGAGGAGAGTTGAACTCAAGACCTGTTATTCAAGAGGGAAATGGCATAACCAATCTACCACACTTGGGTGTTAGAAAGGTTATACCATTTTCCTCTTTTTATTAACACACGCACACACACCCACACACACAGACCCGAGAAGAAGAGAATTTTTACCGTCGTAGGAAACTATCCCGAGAGAGAGAGAGAGAGAGAGAGAGAGAGAGAGAGAGAGAGAGAGAGAGAGAGAGAGAGAGAGAGAGAGAGAGAGAGAGAGAGAGAGAGCGAGAGAGAGAGAGAGAGTTTAGATCGTGAAAAACTATGTAAAGCTTCCATATGTGTTACGCTATGGAAAGCTTCCATATCTGCTGTAGCTATAGAAAGCTTGGAGGGAGAGAGAGAGAGAGAGAGAGAGAGAGAGAGAGAGAGAGAGAGAGAGAGAGAGAGAGAGAGGAGGAGGAGGAGGAGGAGGAGGAGGAGGTAGAATGGAGGGTAATGGCTGAGAAATGTAGATTTTGGTTAAAGAAAATAGACTTTTGACATGTAATTAATTAGGGGAGCTTTTGGGGAGTGAAAGGTGAGATTTAGAGATTTTTGATTTTTTTTTGAAATTTTAGGGTTACTTTATGGGTGCCCATGAAAATGGAGGGAAAGCGCCCCCCCCCCCCCCTCCCCCCAAACCCTTTCCCCCTTCTCTCTCTTTCTAGGGGACAAATCTATAATGAGGGGAACAAATAGGCCCCCATGCCCCCTACTACCCTACCTTTTGAAAGGGTATAGCTGTGGCCACCACCCTCTTCCTATTGGTCCATGTTTAATCACCCCTTAAGCTAAAGGGCCCTTTTGGGGTTCATATTTTTCCTAATGGTAGCAAGAAGCAACATGACATGTTATGTGTATTTGGGTATGAGGCATTCTCACATGTCCCTAAAGAGCTACGCAAGAAGCTAGATCCTAAATCACACAAATGCATCTTCATTGGTAGATGAAGAGATGGACTATCATTTCTGGCACCCAGAATCTAGAAAAGTCATTCATAGCTCACAAGTAATCTTGAATGAGTAAAAAATGCATAGACATCATGTCAAAGAGGTTGAGTATCGCAAGGTCGGATTCAAGGACATAGCCTCCAATGAGATCAAACAAACAACTTTATCTACTAGTGATGTTCCTACCACAAGTAGTGCTCTAGAGAGAGTAGAGTCTAGTAGTCAAGCAATTTGGAGATCTACACACGTCTCTCGTGCCCTTGAGCGTTTTTAGGCAAGGTTAGATTATTTGTTGGTCATTGACTACAAAGAGCCTACCTGCTACCAAGAGGCTATTCAGATGGAAGATAGCGTAAAGTGGGAGCAGGCAATGCAATCAAAGTATAACTCGATTATGGAAAATGAGACTTGGAAATTGACAGAGTTTCTAGAGGACAAACAAGCATGTCCGTGCAAATGGGTGTATAAGAAGAAATACATATGCTTGATTAGCGCAGTGGTCGAGTGATCTCCCATTTTTTTACGCGTATGCATTGACATGATGTGTGACACAATTGAGTCTACAGTGACGGCTCATGAGAGACGGAGGTCTCGATCTTGCCGATACTTGCGTTGTTGGCATTGTGGTAACACATGGCACATTAGACTCCGTTGTTTCAGACGTACGAGACAACAATGGAGATGTATGCATTATGCAGATACGACTTTGACACATGTTAGAGAGGCACTTCAGTGGTAGTCTATGCCAGTGAAGGTGATGTCATGTTTGCCTCAAGCGTACCTATTGCAGATATGCCTACGGGTAGCACATTTTTGTTGGGGTGGTAAAGCCCAATGTGCCGCGCCTAAGTGTTGGGCGGCCGGAGACTACCGGGAACTAACACTAACCATTCATTCTACATAAAAGAATAAGGACTCAAACACTTTGTGTTTGGAGTCCACCCAAACCTGTGTTTCCTCTCTTCTCCATTGCTGCACACACACAAACGCTCTCGCACGCGCTCTTCAACTGCTATCAGAGCTCAGGGATTGGGAGCACCATTGAAGCTCAGCGGCAGGGAGGCAAGCGGAGAAGCAACAAAACTGCATCATAAACCTCCACAACAGTTACAGAAAAGGGTTTCTATGGTTGATGTAAGATTTTAGGCGGTTTATATATTGTGATGGAAATATGCAAAGCCTATTGTTGAGGGTCGTGGTAAGGTTTTATTGAGCTGGGGGATTCTCAAATGTGGAGATCCTTTCGATGATACAAGTTTTGGAGAGAGCCCCCGACATCCCCATTGTTTCAGCATCGACATAGGATGTATGTTTATGCGGTTAGTGCAGTATCGGTGTGCATCTGCTGACCCGCCATTGTTGGCATTGCTGTAATCTTTATACGTATGCCTTTGACAGTGTTCAGTTGGTCAGAGACACTCTTCTAGAGTTGGAGACATTGACAATAACAATTCTTTGAGATTTTATCTTGCCGGTTTAGCCACGAAGAATGCATATTTCTTGGCTATGGAAATCCTGGCGAGATGGGATTTCGGTTATGGGATCCTGAAGCTAAAAAGATAGTTCACAGTAATGACGTATACTTCAACGAAGAAAAGATGCATAAGAAGCATGTGCATACGGTGGAGGTCAGGAGAGTTGTCTTCCAAGAAGATGGAATTGTCCACAATAAGGATGAAGTGCCTAATGTCAGACAACAAGTACAAAATCCTCCCGTAGTACAAGATGTTGCTGATGGACAACCAGCTCAAGTAGTTATTAGAAGGTCTATAAGAGTTTCAAAGCCTCCTGATAGATTTACTCCCTCATTGGACTACATTACGTTGACAGATTGCGGAGAGCCTTCCTACTATAAGGAAGCCATGTCAATGGATTACAAGGCAAAGTGGGAGAAAGCTATGCGATAAAAAATGGACTCGTTGCATAAGAATCAAACTTGGAAGTTGGTTTGGTTGCCTAAAGGTAAAAAGGCATTACCATGCAAATGGGTGTACAAGCAAAAAATTACACCTCATGATAATAAACCCAAGTACAAGGCATGACTTGTTGCTAAAGGATTTAAGTAGCAGCAGGGTATTGACTTTGATGAGATCTTTTTTGCGGTTGTCAAGATGACTACTCTGCGGTGTGTACTTGCGTTGGTTGCTAAAGACGACATGGAACTTGACCAGATGGACGTCAAGAAGGCGTTCTTGCATGGTGATCTTCAAGAAGAAGTTTATATGCAGCAGCCAGAAGGTTTTGTTGAGAAGGGCAATGAAGACTTGGTGTGTCAGTTAGAAAAGACTCTTTATGGTCTAAAACAGTCATCAAGGGAGTGGTATCGTAAATTCTACTCGTTCATGCTCTCTCAAGGCTACAAACGTAGCAATATGGACCATTGTCTCTACACTAAGCGAGCTAACGATGGTAGTTTGTTGATTTTGGTCCTTTATGTGGATGCTATGTTAATTGCCGGGAAATGCAGGGATGAGATTTCAGCCTTGAAGTCAGAGTTACATGCAAACTTTGAAATGAAAGACATGGGTAAAGCAAGCCATATCCTTGGCATGCACATTAAGCGAGACAAATGCAAGAAATTGTTCTATTTGTCTCAATCTGAGTACATTGCTAAAGTGCTCAAGCATTTCAATATGGAGAAGGGGAAGGCATTGAGTACTCCATTGCCTCCATATGTGAAACTTTCTAAAAATGATTGCCCTAAGTTTGAAGAGGAAAAGACTGAAATGGCACAAGTGTCTTATTCATCTGCAGTTGGGAGTTTGATGTATGCTATGATTGCTACACATCCTGATATTGCTTTTGCAGTGGGAGTTGTTAGCAGATATATGTCAAATCCAGGCAAGAAACATTGGGAGGCAATGAAAGGGGTTATGCGATATTTGAATGGTACAAAAGACATGTGCATTTGCTTTGGAAGAAAGGAAGCATGTGTAATTGGTTACACGGATGCAGATTATGCAGGAGACTTGGAAAAGAGAAGGTCCACATCAGGCTATGTTTTTGAATTCAATGGAGGTGCAGTTTCATGGCAATATCGTTTGCAAGATTGTATTACCTTGTCTACTACTACAGAGGCTGAATATGTTGCAGCTTTAGAAGCTTGCAAGGAAGCTATATGGCTTGGTCGGCTAGTGGGAGACTTTGGAATCGATGTTGAGATGCCTGTTTTACATTGTGATAGCCAAAGTGCTATACAATTGGCAAAGAATCCAGTGTTTCATGCAAAGACAAAGCATGTGGATGTGAAGTATCACTTCATTCGTGAGGTGCTTGAGGACAAGCGATTGCAGCTTGCGAAGATTCACACCATTGAAAACCCTGCTGATCTTCTAACAAAGGGCTTACCTTCAGAGCGGTTTGCACATTGTCGAGCACTCATGGGCATTGGGTAGATGATCATGGTCATTGTCTACCTCTATTGTATATATATATATATATATACATTGTCACCCCAGATTAAAGGCACATTGTCCTTTAAGTGGGAGGTTGTTGGGGTGGTAAAGCCCAATGTGCCGCACCTAAGTGTTGGGTGGCCGGAGACTATCAGGAACTAACATGACCATTCATTCTACATAAAAGAATAAGGACTCATAAGCCTAACACTATTGTGTTTGGAGTCCACCCAAACCTGTGTCTCCTCTCTTCTCCATTGCTGCACACACACACACACACACACACACACACACACACACTGTCGCACACGCTCTTCAACTTTCTCCATAGTGGCTACTAGATAGCAATGTTG
The DNA here is from genome assembly GCF_014529385.1 of Adiantum capillus-veneris. Classification (NCBI taxonomy): domain Eukaryota; kingdom Viridiplantae; phylum Streptophyta; class Polypodiopsida; order Polypodiales; family Pteridaceae; genus Adiantum; species Adiantum capillus-veneris. The sequence goes on from NC_140953.1 coordinate 128,557,243, forward strand.
CTTTCCACGTCACACCATGTTGTGAGTGGTTTATCACTTTTTCTAGTGGGAGACTTGGTTGTGTGCGACTTGCTGATGGTTCGGAATTTGACATAGAGGGTGTAGGAGATGTTTGTTTGTCTTTGCCCAGTGGTGCATCTTACATGCTACAGCATGTGGATTATGTTCCTCAGCTGAGACAGAGTTTGATCTCAATGAGACAATTAACAGCTTTTGGCTGCAAAATACTTCTTAGCGAGCAGTCTTTCCAAATGCATTGCGGATCACTAGTGATTGCCAAAGGAGCTCGTTGCGGCCTACTATATCCTATGCATGTGTTTGAGGTTCGAGACGGCGTAGTCTCAGTTTTGTTGATGGCATGCATTCACCAAGAGACGAGGCGTGTAGATCTTTTGCCAGTGATCTCTATCATGCTCAGGAGATAGAGCATATAGCTGTGTAGGACGTGCAGGTAGACTCTATAGAGACAGAGGTAGTGCGGCAGTGCTCTAGCACGACAGAACATGTGTTGTCAGAGGTAGAGCAGGTCTGCTTCCTAGAGACACAGACCTAGATGACAAATATGGAGTTTTTTGACATGCTCATGCTAGAGGCTAATGAGTTGGTTCCAGGATACACAGTTCCTCCTATGGATGAGAGGGACGTAGCTACCCCATTATTGACAGTGACACTTCCATATGCAATGAGTACTCTTGATGATGCAGTACATGCACATAGCACAGGAGAGGCTAGGACAACCATGTTTGCGTAGATTTCTTCAGCATTCAAGGGTCTCATGTACGACCTACTTGTGTCGAGACCCGACCTAGCAGGTGCAGTGGGAGCATTTGTAGTAGGGAAAATTAGTCGTATGATGGCTGACACTAGAATGACGCTTCATGGAGCTTTGCAGACCATACAGAGTTGTTTGTGGGATTTACATGCAGGCTCTAGCGTGGGTACACACACTCGCCTACCACCAGAGCCGATACAACTGCGTGTAGATCAACAGAGTGAGCTAGTGGGCATAGGTTGAGAGGGCCCCTCACCTAGTTTCTTGTACATATGAGTAGTTCAGCTAGTAGGTCTCACTTATCGGCACATTGCCTTTCAGTGGGAGATTGTTGGGGTAAAGGCGCTACACCTTTGCTCGAGGCCCAACGTCCGATGTTTGGCCGTCCGCCCACTATGTATACACACTTCCTTATTCTTTCTATACATAAGCATAAGGAGCACCTCACTCACTTGAGTTACTTGCTAGAGGTTGCTCCACCCACACCGGCTTGTGCTTCTCCTCTTCCCCGCACGCACTGCACCGCGCAGGCATGCACACATGCATTCGCGGACACGTGCACTCACAGGTTCTTTGCTAACTCAATAGCACTCTGACTATCACGATGTAGCACTAGAGTTTGATATATGCCAAGGTTTCCCACTAGTCAAGCTAACCATACAGCATCCTTGCTAGCACCAAAAATTGCAACATATTATGCTCTATGATGGAAGATGAAGTGAAATTTTGGAGACATGATCTCCATGCTGACATTGCTGCTCCAAAAATAGGAATAGATATAAAGACGTGGATCTTCGACTATCCACACAACCCATAATCTGCATCTGTGTAACCCAATATGGATGCATCACTATTCCCAAAGTGCAAGCACTTGCTTGTTATACCATTAAGATATGTCAAAATGTGTTTCACTACTTCCAAGTGCTTCCTACCACGATATGCCATAAATATGCTACCACTCTCATTGCAAATGCAATGTCTAGTATGGTGGCTACCATGGCGTACATGAGATTGCCTATTGCTAAAGATTATGGAACCTTTTCCATTTCCCCTTTCTTAGCATTAAATTTAGGAGCATCATTCTTGCTAAGTTTTACATATGCCTACATTGGGGTACTCAATATAGTCTTTCCCTCTTGCATATTAAAATGTCGCAAGACCTTGTGGATATACATTTCCTGAGATAAGTCCAATATTCCACATTTCCTATCCCTCTTGATACACATACCAAGAAAGTGACTTGCATCTCCCAAATCCTTCATAGCAAAGTGTGTGCTAAGTGACTTCTTCAAGATGAAAATCTCATCCTTAGACTTCCCGACAATGAGTATGTCATCGACATAAAGGATCAAGATAATAAGTGAACCACCGTTCAACTACCGGGTATATAAGCAGTGATCTTCTTGGCTCCGTACTTAACGTTGGGATTGCATGTACTTGTCAATTTTTGGTACCACTGCCTTGAGCATTGCTTTAGGCCAAGCAATGCCTTATGCAGTCTACGTACTAGTTCTGTCCTTGTAGGCTTTTCAGGCTCAACTTCAAAACCCTTTGGTTGTCTCATGTAGACATCTTCTTCAAGATTCTCATGAAGGAAAGCCATCTCTACGTCCATTTGGACAAGTTCCATGTCCTCAGTGGCTACTCATCCAAGCACAAAATGGAATGTAATCATCTTAACTACTGGAGAGAAAATCTCATCAAAGTCCATGCCTTTTTTCCGATTGAATCCCTTAGCAACCAATCTAGCCTTATATTTAGATTCAAGATCTTTTGCCACACTCAACATACATCAACGGAGTGACCATGCATAAGCCAACACCAAAAGAGTTGCAATCCAAAAATTTGATCAATGCAAAAACAATGCTCTCAAGAGAGCTCACCGGCACTTAAAAGTGCTTGTTGCCAAAATGCATGTACAATGGGCATCAACCATGTTCCATCACCATATGCAAACTATCCGTAAAGACTATGAATCCAAGCACAAAATCACTGCCAAAGTATCCTGTTAAAACCTGTAAAAGAAGCTCCACCTATGTGCTCCAAAAACCGTGTCTCTCAATAGACCGCTTTGTTGGTGTGAACACTTTCGTACTTCGTTGCCCAAATTTAAGCTCTGCACAAGCTTAAATTGCATCTTCAGCTCAGTATTTATGCACCCATTTGGAGCATCTTCCATGCTTTCAAAAGTGCATCAAACTCGCACACTATGCAAAAACAGAAAACTTGTAATTGCTGTATAAAGTCAGTCTGAGCTAAATATCAACAAAACGGTGAGGAATTTGCAAAAACTTTCTTTTGCAAAGTTGTAAACCATGTTGTAACGGATGACCTTAGCGGGTGGAATTCTAAGATCTGTATTTTACAAGGAGAAAAAAGAATCTAAAAATAGTGTTGCTGTCCACACTGTTTTTAGGACATCACCTTCATTTGCACACAATCTTCCACTCTCCTTTCTGAGCTTCCACAAGAGCATACACCACTTTCAATTCAACTCACAAGCTCCCATTGACTTCTCACAAAGCTTTCAAACTTTCTTAATCTCTCCACCACTGAGAGAAAACAAGCTATTGCCTCGAAGCTCTCAAAGTCGTCGAGCTCTCCACGATTACCATGCGCTCTGATACCAATTGTGAGTGCATGTGTGCGCGGTGCGTGCAGAGAAGGGAAGAAGCACAAGCCACTGTGGGTGGAGCAACCTCTAGCAAGTAACTCAAGTGAGTGAGGTGCTCCTTATTCTTATGTATAGAAAGAATAAGGAAGTGTGTATACACAGCGGGCAGGCAGCTGGTGGACATCGGACGTCCGGCCCCCGAGCAAAGGCGTAGCGCCTTTACCCCAATAGAACCCCACTCCAAGAAAAAACACAAAGGGAACATACTAGCTAGCAAGCACATGGAGGTAGCCAAGGTTCTTACGGATGACAACCTAGCATGAAGAGCCTACCCTCAGAGCGGTCTTCACATTGCATTGAGATGATGGGTGCAGGGTGAAGCCACTGGATTTCTTCACAGTTGTACATATTGTACGTAATAGGCCACTTGGGTCACATTGGCAAGTGGGAGATTGTTGGGGTTCAAGCCAATTGGTTAGACGTCCATGTCCATTATCAACCCTCTTGTGCTCCACCCACTCTATGTGTCCACTCTTCTTCTCCGTTGCACTCCGCATGCACTACACACTCTATAGATTGTCCTCGCTACTCTTCGAGATGAGAACACCTCGAATCCATAAGAAAATATTATGTACCCAAGTTTTTTAAAGTAATTTTTAGATCCAAAGGAGTGTACATATACAAATTTCGGAGTGTTAATACTGGAGGCTTCAACCATTTTTTATTTTAAAAATGGACATCATATGTTAATTTTATGGTATAGCCCTTACAACAAAGGGGAGGCTTTGAGAACTGGACATTATTTTCCATTATTTTCCAGCAACCCTTGACTTACAATCTCATCATGAAATTGCTTGCCCATGTCAACTTCTTACATAAGGCCTTCCAAGAACATGTAGAGGAAAGTCCATTCCCACTTTGCATGTGCTTCAAGTATGTTGTCCCAATCTTGCAAGCAGGTCACATTAAAGCGAAACTCGCGAGATGTAGAATTGTTGATCAAACAGAAAAAGGGAGGGATGGCATGTGGTAGGCGAGAGAGAAGAACACGACTTTTAACGTGAGGTGGTAGGCGAGAGAGAAGTAGACGATGTCGACGCAAGCGTGGGAAGAGAGAGAGAGAGAGAGAGAGAGAGAGAGAGAGAGAGAGAGAGAGAGAGAGAGAGAGAGAGAGAGACGCAGGTGGCAGTCGGGTTGCAGGCGTGGTGGGCTCCTGTTGTGTGCAGGTCGGAGAAGTGTCTGTAGGGGCTAATGCGCAAGCTGTGGAGAGTGCACAGGAAATCCAAAGCAGGGGACGCTGGAGACAGTCCACACGGTGGGGAAACGGTTGTGTGTGCCGTGTTGTGTGCGCAGGACAGGACAAGCAGGTGATGGACAACGGCTGTACGCGAGGAAACTGGGAGCAAGGGCTTTCATGAGACTGCAGTAGAGAGAGCCAAGGTTGTCTTGAATAGTGGTGCATGGAAAGTTTGTTCGAGTGCAGCAAGATGCAAAGGGGTCGAAAGTCGAGCGCGAAGGGGCGCCATTGCGGCAGGTCATGAGAAGCTTGTTGTAGGGGAGGGTTTTCCCTTCTGGCCGACTGTTGGAGGGTGTAGGAGCCGAAGACAAAGCGCAGCAAGCAGAGGTTGAAGGAGTCCCATGCAGGCCTGCATCGGGTCCAACGCAGATATTGGAGTTAACAGTTAACGTCTAGCGGAATCTACGAACGAAATTAATTCACTGTTTGCATTTTGGACCGAGTATGACTTCCATTGATGTAGATGAGTAAACCTAGTGTAAATAGCCAAATGCTTCTAGCCTATAGTGGACATATCCTAGAATCAATGCATTCCAAGAGACCCCATCCTAGATAGGAATTTGTTAAAAGACTAATGCACTTTAAAACTATGTCACATCACATTTGAGATACATTTTGACCAACGCATCTAATCAAACATCTACTACTACTGGGTCTACGATGCTCTTTTAAACCAAATCTCGCCAGATCCCTTCGTCCCTACGTCCCCAAAACAGGTAAAATAGCCTGTTTCTCTCTCCTCCATTCCCTCAGCCGATGTGCTTTGCCATCGCCGTCCTGTGAGCCCTGCCATCTCGAGTGAGGTGCAGCTCTTGTCCCCCGTGCCCGGTCCTGCTTCTGAACAGGACCTCCTCGAGGTCTGCTCCACCACACAATTCTTGGCTCGCTCCTTGCACGCTACTCGCCGCCACGCCAAGTTGGCATCTGTGCGTATACTCTACTACACCTGCAACCCTCCCATAAACCCTGTGTATGTCTGCCATGGGACTAAGTCGCCTGTCCGGTTTCCGCAGAGCACAGGAAATAAAAAGGTCTCTCTCTCTTTGCCGCCGCGCCCTGCCCCATTACAAAATCAATGCAATGCATAGGAAGCCGAAAAATGTTCCGGTCTCTCTCGATGTTGCTGTCTCTCGGCCAGGATTGCAGATGTCTTTCAAAAATTCACACACTCTCTCTCTCTCTCTCTCTCTCTCTCTCTCTCTCTCTCATAACAGGTCTTGAGTTCAACTCTGCTCGTCGGCTAGATCTTTAAGGTCTCTTGGATAGTTTCCTACGACGTTCACACTCTCTTCTTCTTCCTCTTCCACCTGGCAGCCATAAAGAGCAAACCCTTCAAGAATCGTAGGAGACGCCACCTGTGCGACCAGTTTAAGGAAAAATGTGTCTCAAGTTAAAATCGTGCCGTTTTGAATTTAGAAAATGCCGGTTGTGGGCGAGGGGAAAAGGAAAAATTCTGCCCCAAAATAGAAAAAAATAGTATAAAAACCTAAACAATAGACCTAATTTTCTACAATTTTCTCTCGGCAAATTCAAGAAACAAAATTCTGTATGTTTCTGTATACGAGTAGTCGCTCCAAGTGCTCCACGTGTCAAGTGAGAGCTTGACTCCTCAATTTTGTAGCACTTCGAGCTCCTCTAGCCACTTGGTGGGACGAAGCCTTAAAACACGCAGCTTTACTTTTAATCCCTTGAAACAAAGGTAACTCCTTGGATTCTAACAAAATTAATGAATGCGAAATTGGGCGTGCCTACTGCATATAATTTCATTTTCTCCCAAGAGTTCCCGACTAAAAATCTCATTTATGCATATGTACAACCCTTTTAACTTCTTGCATGAATGCTACATGACTTCAATGTGCAAGCATATGCAACTGCTTAAGGCCCCGGCCCCGGCCGCCGTTATGGGGGGAAACCATCACTTTCCAATCGTTGAAAACAAGCGAGTGCCTCTTGGACCTACCTTATTTGGGTATGTCCTGCAATCTATGCATCCCAAATTTTTAATTTTAATTTTAATTTCCCAATATGTTCTCAAGCCACCGATTGTTTCCAATATGAACATCCCAGTGCTTTAATTTAAGCTTTTATTGAGGCCGCAAAAGACCACATTTTGGAAGTCATACTGGGAATCTAACATATTATTGACTCAATGAACGCTTCATTAGATGGAATCAACCGTGATTCCCTCCCTATCCCCTTATATTTCCCAAACAAAAAAGGAAGAACCCCCCCCCCCCCCCCCCCCCCCCCCCCCCTTCGTCGCTCGTCCTCCTCTCGTCTTGCAGCACAAAGCCTCTCTCTCTCTCTCTCTCTCTCTCTCTCTCTCTCTCTCTCTCTCCCCACACACACACCTAGCCTGAGTTGCATTCTCCCCGTAGCTTGCCCCCTTCCCTATCCTCTCCTGCTTGCAGCATCCCCCCGGCCCAAGCTGCCCATTAAGCTGGACGCGCAACGGATGACAACTTGTTGCCCACAATGCAAGGGCGATTTGCTCTCTTTGTCGCAGCTCTTCTACGCAGCCAGCTACAAGAGAACTCTCATGTTTGCTTGCTCAGCTAAGCAGTGCACTGATTGGAGTTGGCAAGCGACACGCAAGTAGAAACTGGTAGTCCCCACCCTTGCAAGGGCACCACACCTGTCCACAACTGCGTGTCACGACCTGGCAGTGACAGAGAAAGAGCAAGACACCCTCGCTTGCATACCCACCCTCGCTTGCATACCTCGCCACGCGAAGGCGGAGACAAGCTGTTGTGAACATCAGAACAAAGATGTCTGTCTCTACCTCCGTTGTTCCACAGGACGACCCACATTGCATCACTTCTCTGACTTGCGCCATGGCGCATGCGTCATCACATTCTCATCCCCATCCGGATTTTCTATCTCTGAGCTCCTCATGAAACGAGAAACATAAAAATCTCGGGCACCTCTTTCTGTCTCCTCTTCTCTCTTTTTCTCTCTCTTTCCACGTGTTGGCTCCTCTCCTTTTACCCTTGAACCTTTGGGAGTATCTCACGAGATTCTTCCTAATTTGACCTACTTTCAAAGATTAGAGGGACATATTTGGACCCAAACCGTTAATTAATTTCTTTCGTAGATTCCGCTAGACGTTAACTGTTAACTCCAATATCTGCGTTGGACCCGATGCACGCGCCAAGCCTGCATGGGACTCCTCCGACCTCTGCTCGCTCCGCTTTGTCTCCGGCTCCCGCACCCTCCAGCAGTCGGCCAGAAGGGAAAACCCTCCCCTACAGTAAGCTTCTCACGACCTGCCGCAATGGCGCCCCTTCGCGCTCGACTTCTGACCCCTTTGCATCTTGCTGCACTCGAACAAACTTTCCATGCACCACTATTCAAGACAACCTTGGCTCTCTCTGCTCTGCAGTCTCACGAAAGCCCTTGCTCCCAGTTTCCTCGCGTACAGCCGTTGTCCATCACCTGCTTGTCCTGTCCTGCGCACACAACACGGCGCACATAGCCGTTTCCCCATCGTGCGGACTGTATCCAGCATCCCTTGGTTTGGATTTCCTGCGCACTCTCCACAGCTTGTGCATTAGCCCCTACAGACACTTCTACGACCTGCACACAACAGGAGCCCACCACGCCTGCAACCCAACTGCCACCTGCGTCTCTCTCTCTCTCTCTCTCTTCCCACGCTTGCGCCGACATCGTCTACTTCTCTCTCGCCTGCCACCTCACGTTAAAAGTCGTGTTCTTCTCTCTCGCCTGCCACATGCCGTCCCTCCCTTTTCCTGTTTGATCAACAATTCCGCATCTCGCGAGATTCGCTTTAATGTGACCTGCTTGCAAGATTGGGACAACATACTTGAGATACATGCTGACTACCACATGCAAAGATCACCTCCAAAGCCTTTGACTAACAATCTCAACATGCATATATACGATCCTGTCAACTTATAATGCCACATGCAATCTACTTATTTAGGGCTTATTCAGAAACATATGTCTCCCTAGGCCAAAACTTTTAATTCATTTTACTTATTGTTTGCTTATTTGGATGTAGGAATGCCCCTACTCTAAAGCTCACATTTCGCTATTATAAAAACATATATATATTAAAAGATTTACAATATGAGGAGCTTTTATCTTATTATTTTAGCTCACTTTACTTCCCGACATGGGACTAGTGAATAATCTTTGTGAGTTGCTAGAAAACTAAGGGCAGGTTCAAACTGCACACAAGCCAATCTCACGCTCGAATGGCACCTAATAAGATCGGGCCTCATGGCTAGAGCGCATATCCTCTTGAGGGTGGGATCGTGGGATCATTCGTCATCCTCCTTTTATGCCGAAAAGGTTATGGACTTTGGGTTCGTCCGAGGGTGTGAGGTTGTCCGAATATTGGGTACTCTTCTTCCAACATATTTACCATTCCCCGATTGTGCAGCCCCAACTTGCTTAGAAGTTTAACTTGATTTTGTGCTTTAGCAAGCAATTATACAAGGTAGATTATATTTTTGAAGTGTCAAGGTTGTTAATTCTCATAGCCAACACTTCACCATAGACATTTCAATTGAGCAAAGTTGAAGCTAATTGGTGAGGCGATAGATTTGATTCCCACCTCAATCCCCATGGCACCTACGGTCACACATTAAAAGCAATAATTTAATTCAATTTTTTGTATGGGCGACACCCTTTACGCACAATGCGCCCAAATTCATGAGCTGTTATAAGTTATAAGCACAAGGGATAACCCCCTTAGACCTTGTGGCCTAGAGAAAATGTACCCAATATCACAAGCCATGTAGCTAATGTAGGAGCTCATTCCTTTCGAATCTAAAACTTGTTTTGGCCTTGGATAGGTGTACCTACACCATGGCACATGTCTAGAAACCACAAGCCAACTAAATGCATAACCTCTTTAGAAAAACTTGTAAAGTCATCGGCACTTCACACGTGACTTTTGTTAGCGGGCCGTGTCCAACCATGATGCTTGACAAATATTTGGTAGCCTAAATCCACTCATCCTACCTAAATGGACACATGGGTGCAATCTGTCCCGTGTAAGAGTGAGCATTTTTTTTTTATATGTATTTATTTATAGATTTTTTGAATGCTCAAAATGAATACAAACAGTCCAGTCGGACATAATAATGATCATAGCTCATAAAGAGTAGTTGAATAATAAAATGTACGTAAATGTAATACCCTTTGCATAGCTCAAGCTCGATCATACTTTCTTCACCTATCAACTGCAATAAATAACTATATATCAATTTTTATTACCATCTCTTCATTCAAGGGCGGCAAGACTTCATTTTTAAATTTTCTTCTTAAAATGCCAAAGTGAGCCTTCACCTTGTTTCAAAAGTGTGGTAAGGAATGAAGAAGTTAACATGATATTGCCAAGTTCACTCCATCCTCTCTTTACCTACACACCATTCTATCGTGTGTCTTGTTCCTTGGGGGAAAAAAAGCTTGATTTTGGTTCTAGCTTTGTTGAGATGTTTTAAAAACCCTAGGGTGTTATGTCATGTGGATGGCTTGCTTCTTTTCTAATAATCATAGGATACACTAGTGATGAAAGTAAGAGCTTGCTAGATTCTTCTGTGTCGAATATATCATAACCCTAACCCTGCCAATTATAGTATGTATGCCCAAGTTTTAAAAGTTTGTAAAGATAGAGGTGTTATTCCAATTGGGTGAGTTAATGGAATTATGCAAGGCTCATGTTTGAAAGGTGACCCAAATGATAAATCATTCGTCAAGAAGTCTATATTTTGAAGTAATTGCACATGGAGCAGCCAGAAGATTGAGCTAATCCTGAAACTGTATTCTAAATAATCTAATGTCCTTAGTGAGCATCTTATACACTAAAATCATCTAGAATCCTTTGCTAGGCATGTCATAAAAGATCGAATGACTCCATGATCCTTGAAGGAGCTCATTTGAGCCCATACTAGCTTTGTTGGGAGAGGGGTTGTTGTGAGTTCTAACCCCATAGGTCTCCCTTCATGTAGAAACAAATGACATGATATCCATCTTGCTACCCTTGCCGTTTGTCCCCTTTGAGACAAGATTCCCCCCCCCCCCCCCCCCCCCCCCCCAAAAACACCCCCAAAAAAAAAAAAAAAAAAAAAGTGTTTGGTAAAGGTCTACCTCAACTTAGCCTTGAGGCAGATGAAAATTAAGATTAGCCAATTGCAAACGAGAAAGGTCTGCCTCAGCTTAGAGGGCCTACACACGGTGGGTTTGAAAACTCACCTTCAAACTCAAAAACTATTCCTAAAAGGTACCCTTTTGATAATAGGAGTACCTTCACACTAAATAGTTTTCAAAAGATTGTGAGCGGTACAACAAATTTTGTGTGGGATGATTGGGAAAAGGGAACTAAAAATAAGGTGTTTACCTTTTATTACAAGTACCAAGAGTGAAACTATTCCATGTGGTGCTAAACTTTTGCTATTTTGCAAAAGTTTTTGCTATTTTGTAAAAGTTTATTTAAAGGAACACCCTTGCATACATTCTTGGGATTCTTTCCCAAACTCACTACATGAAGGTAAGATTTAGCAAAAAACCTTCCACTTTTCTTTTCCAAACCCACCGTGTGAAAATCTTGCTACATCCAAGTCTTCAAGTAGATGAATCACCTGTATGGTTGTGATTGGACCCCTCCGTAATGGTGGATCTAATACATAATTGTTGACTGTGAGATTTAAATTAAATTCTTTAAAGTGTCAAAATGTCACAAACACACATATACAATATTTTACCTCGGACGTGGCGAGGTCGTCTTCCTAGTGTGTAAGTCTCAGAGGCGTTAGGATCCATCTTCATTCATACATAATAAAGGATTAGAAATTCATAAAAAAGCACATGAATCATAAATCTAACAACACTAATAAATCTTAGTCCTTTGCTTCTCAGCCAATATACCTTGCTTGAGGCTATACCATGTTTCATTTATAATTCATAAGAAGATACTAAGCTTATAAATGACAAAGAAATAGTCTCTCTATCGCTTCTTGCGAGAGTCACCCTGCTTTTTTATTGGATGGAACATATCCAACCACATTAAGCCCCATGGCAAGGGAGTGGCAGGGGGCAATGGATCGTTGTTATCAATGCACTTAACTTCATAAGGTCAAATGCAACACCTCTTTGTAGACAATGTTAGAAGTGTATGTTCTTTGATCTCCATGTCTACTAATGCTTCTTAAGTGACTATCGCCAACCACAACCTTGATGGCAGAAGAAGATCTCACGCAAGACATTGCCACATACAATTGACCATGGGTGAAAACAGGTGTTGGGATATACAATCCAAGAACTCCCAATGTTTGGCCTTGTGCCTTGTTGATTGTCATCCCAAAAGCACGGCGTAGGGGAAATTGGTGGCGTTTCAAATCAAAAGGGAGACCTTCTCTAGATCCCATGAGAAAATCAATCCTTGGAATGAACACTGCATTTCCTGCATGTGACCCTGTAATGATTTCCGCTTCAATCACTTTGCTGTGGAATTGCTTACAAATCAAGCGTGTCCCATTACAAAGACCACTTTTTGGATCCAAATTGTGAAGCAACATAACTGGAGCATTCTATTTCAATTGTAAAACATGCAGTGGAAAACCTCCCCCAAGATCTAAACTATTTACAAACTCACTTGTGAATAAAATGCTATCACAATTTGATTCACACACTGAGTTTGCACTGACATATTCCTTATAAGTGCCAGGAAATTGCTGCAAGCCCAAATTGTTTATAGCATCCACCTCCTTGTTCCGTGGAGCCAAAATTGCTCTATCCTTGAAAAAGGTTGCATGGCAAGAGAGTGTTTCAAGGTCTCCATATATGCAAGCAATCAATGCTTGAAAATTATTTTGTGGTAGCATCATGCAGGCCGGCAAAGCCACATTATCAAGTATGTCCCCATCACAAACATCGCCATTACCAATATCAAGTGTCCATTGCACAAACTCTCTTTCAATAACATTACTGAAACAATTGACCACTCGCATATTTTGTGTTAGATGCATGATTTCTGTACTTTGCCAAATGTATGAGTGGCACAAAGATGCATTAACAATGTCTGCTCTTCCTCCTTTATGCACAACAGGTAATATCTGTCTCAAATCACCACCTAGGAGGAGAACCTTTCCACCAAACAACATGTTAATTTGCATGACATCCCTTAGTGTCTTATCAAGAGCCTCAAAGCGTGTCTATGAGCCATGGGGGCTTCATCCCATATGATCAGTGAACTTATTCACAACAGCGCAGCAAGTTGGCTATTTAATTTAATGTTACATGTGGACTCAGAAGTTATATCAATAGGGATCTTGAATCTAGGTTGTGCTGCAATACCGGATGATGCACATGCCAAAGCAACTTTGGACTCTCCACGTATCCGAGAGAGCAATACATTGTAGAGATAAGTCTTTCCTGCTCCACCTCGCCCATCCAAGAAAAAAATAGTCCCTCTGCTCATGTCAACTGCTTGTAAAACCCGATTGTAAGCTTCCCTTTGTCCAACATTGAAAGATGATCCCATTCGAGCATACATGGAGCATTCTTATTCAAGTTTCCACATGGGCCATGCACATTACAATGACTGATAACATCATAAAACTGTGGAAACATTACCTTATCAGGAAGCTCCGCACACACAATATTATCATAATGCAATGTCTCTATTGGCTTATGCTCAGATGCAAGTATCAATATAATGTGATCATGAGGAAGGCCTCTCTTTTGGAACTCAATCACAGAAATGTGTCCAATGACCTTACCAAAAATAGCCCTCTTAATCAGCAAGACCATCAAATCCCTGAACTTATGGTAGAAAACACGGGCAGTAAGATCAGGACGATCATTGGATGTCTGTCCAGGCAGTAATGCATCATGTATCTCCTTCCATCCAGGACTGCATGTGAATGTAATGAAGAGATCAGGTTTTCCTCTCTTGCGTACAATTGCCATGGCATCCTGATACAGCTGGTGCATATAGCGAGGGCCACCAACATATGAAGAAGGAAATACAACCCTTCTTCCAACATTAGCACCCAATAACAGTTCTCTACCATCCCTTGTGAAGGAGTACGAGCGGAAGTGCGACACGAGAGAGAGTGCGAGAAGAAGAGCACGACGATATGGTGAACTCGCTCTACTGTAATGTGTAGAGCATAGTGAGTTCTTATTAGGTTTTTACAAAAGAATATGTGTACATACCTGGCGGCCCGCCCACTTACCTAGGCGACCCCATTGGGCTTTATACCCCAACAACCTCTCACTTAAAGTCCAATGTGGTACTTTAAGTGTGAGAGAAGCTACTATACAAGCTAATATACAAGAGATGTAGAGAAGCGATGTACTACCCTACACCTAACTGCTTGCGAAAATGCGCAAAGCTCTCTGAGGGAAGTCCTTTTGTAAGCAGATCAGCAGGATTTTCTGTGGTGTGAACTTTGACAAGCTGAAGTTGCTTATCCTCGAGCATTTCCCTGATGAAATGATACTTCACATCCACATGCTTTGTCTTTGAGTGATAAACTGGATTGCGAGCCAATTGTATAGCACTTTGACTATCACAATATAACACAGGCATCTCTTCTTTGATTCCCAAGTCTGTTACTATTCGATTAAGCCAAATTGATTCTGTGCATGCCTCTGATGCTGCAACATATTCAGCCTCTGTAGTAGACTGAGTAACACAATCTTGTAATCTAGAACGCCATGATACTGCTCCACCAGCCAATGTAAAGACATACCCTGACGTAGACCTTCAGTTGTCTAAGTCACCTGCATAATCTGAGTCTGTAAAACCCTTTACACTTAGCTCCTGACTCCCATAACATATACGCATACTCTTTGTAGCTTTCAGGTATCTCAATATTCCTTTCACTGCCTCCCAATGTTTCTTGCCTGGGTTTGACATGTATCGACTTACTACTCCCACTGCAAATGCAATGTCTGGGCGAGTAGCAATCATTGCATACATCAAACTACCCACTGCAGACGCATATGGAATCTTATCCATTTCAGCCTGTTCTTCCTCAGACACAGGACAATCTTGTTTGCTAAGTTTCACATATGGTGGCAATGGAACACTCAGTGCCTTTCCCTTCTCCATATTGAAACGTTGCAAAACCTTGTCAATATACTCTATTTGAGATAACCAAATCAACTTCTTTGATCTGTCTCTCTCAATGCGCATACCAAGTATATGACTTGCCTCACCCATGTCTTTCATGTCAAACAATTTTTCCATCTTGGACTTCAAAGCTGAAATTTCTTCCAAGTGCTTGCCAGCAATCAACATGTCATCCACATAAAAAATAAGGATCAGCCAACTACCATCCTTAGCCTTCTTTGTATATAGACAGTGATCGAACTCACTATGTTTGTAGCCTTGAGAAAGCATAAACTTGTGGAATTTATGGTACCATGCCCTCAGTGATTGTTTTAAGCCATAAAGACTCTTTAACAACTGACATACCCAATCTTCCTTGCCTTTCTCAACAAACCCTTCTGGCTGTTGCATGTAAATTTCCACATCTAAATCACCATGCAAGAACGCTGTCTTGACATCCATTTGGTGCAACACCAAATCTAATATGGCAACCAATGCAAGAAAGCATCTCAATGTAGTCATCTTGACCACCAGAGAGAAGACTTCATCAAAGTCAATGCCTTGTTCTTGCTTAAAGCCCTTGGCAACAAGCCTTGCTTTGTACTTTGGTTGACTATCATGAGCGGTGATCTTATACCTGTAAACCCATTTACAGGGTAGAGCCTTTTTGCCCCGTGGTAATTTAACTAGCTTCCATGTCTGGTTTTTATGCAGAGCTGTCATCTCTGACTGCATGGCCAATTGCCAATTCCCGGAGTCCTTCATTTGCACTGCTTCCTTGTAACATGAAGGCTCATTGAAATCAGTCAACGTGACATAGTTCATAGATGGAACAAACCTATTAGGAGGTCGCGTGACACGTCCAGATCTACACACAATAGGTGGCTCAGGCTCAGCCACAACTTGTGGTTCCAATCTATCATGTCCTTGCTCCTGTTGAGCCCTGACATTTTGTCTTGCACGTGCAGGTCCATCTTCTTGGAAGACAACTCTTCTAATCTCCTCAACCCTCTCTGGTTTAGAATGATATTTGGATTCATTAAAGTGAGCATCATTGCTGCGGACAACCTTTCTGGATTCAGGATCCCAAAGTCTGTACCCCATCTCACTAGAATTACCATAGCCTAGAAAGATGCACTTTCTACTCTTTGGCTCAAGTTTGTTCCTAAATTCCTTTGGAACGTGAGTATATGCCTCACAGCCAAAGACTCTGAGATGCTTGTATGAGGGCATTTTGCCTGACCATACCATCTCTGGCACTGAATCCTTGTGCAAAACCTTGCCAGGAGATCTATTTACAAGATGAACAGCTATTGATACAGCTTCAGCCCAAAACCCATTTGGCAGCTGTGCATTAGACAACAACATACTTCTGACCTTCTCTTGTATGGTCCTATTCATCCTCTCAGCAACACCATTTTGAGGAGGATTGTAAGGAGCAGTAAGTTCACGTTTTATACCTTTTGACTCACAAAAGTCCTGAAAGGCCTTTGAAACATACTCTCCACCATTGTCGGTGCGTAAGCATTTAAGCTTCTTTCCACTCTGATTCTCCACAAGTGTCACAAACGTTTTGAAAACACTAAACGCTTCATCCTTGTGCTTGAGAAAGTAAACCCATACTTTCCTCGAGTAATCATCTATAAATGTCATAAAGTAAGAAGCTCCCCCTAGAGATAGGTTAGGCATAGGTCCACACAAATCACTATGAACAAGTGCCAACTGTGTATCTCTTCTACTGCTTCTATGCTTATGTGGCTGCTGTGTTTGCTTACCATACAGACAATGTTCACAGAATTCAAAATCATTAAATGAAAATCCAGGCAAATAACCAGAACGAGACAAGATTTCCATTCCCTTCTTGGACATATGTCCTAACCGGCTATGCCACAAAGAAACGTTCGGATGCTCGGTTACATTGATTACATTTTTAGAGACATTTGATACATAAATCATGTAAAGTCCTCCAGACTTTACTCCATGTGCTACTGTCATAGAACCCTTGGATATCTTCCACATGTTCTGTCCAAAAGTGGTGACGTAGCCAGCATCATCAAGTAAACCTGTGCTGATCAAGCTCTTTGTAATTGCGGGAACATGTCTCACATTTTTCAGCGTGAAAGAAGAGCCATTCTGAAACTTCAATTGAACATCTCCAACACCTAAGATCTCACATGTCTGCCCATTGCCTAGCCGAACATGATCTTTAGTGGTCACATAAGAGGTAAACCACTCCTTGTTTGGAGACACATGAAGTGATGCCCCTGAGTCTATAATCCAGTCACTCAGTGCATTTCCATCCGATGCTGTAAGAAGAGCTGAGTCCATTCTATTCTTCAAGAAGTAGATGTCTCCTGACACTAGACTGTCATCCTCTGCAACAGTGTTTGTCACATTTATTTCTTGAATCTTCAATGAGGACTTGTTCTTCTCACCATGGTCTTCAGGTTTCTCTTTGCCTTTTTCTGCTTTCGATTCTCTGCAGTCTCTTTTCATGTGACCCTTCTTGCCACAATGGTAGCATTCTATGTCACTCTTGCCTTCAGCACTGCGGGACTTGCTACGAGACTGATTCCTCTTTCCACCTTTGTACTTTTCTTTGGTCCTTCCCCTGACAACTAAGGCTGTTCCTTTGCCTTTGTCCATTGTCTTTCTATTGGTTTCTTCAGTAAGCAGACTTCCTTCTACACCTGCTATGTTCAAACCATCTGGAGGTGTAGAATTACTCAAAGCTGTGCGAAAAGTGTCCCAACTTTCCGGCAATGTGATCAACAGGAACATAGCTCTAACAGGTTCTCAAACTTGACACCTTGAGCTGACAACTGACTGTAGATTGTGTTGAATTCATTCAGATGATTGGACATAGGTGTCCCTTCTTTCATCTTCAAGTCAACAAGCTTCTTAAGCCAGTATACCTGTGAAGCTGCACTTTGCTTCTCATAAAGATCACTCAGCTTTAACCATGCTTGATAAGCCGACATCTCGTCTGCTACATTGAAGTAAACGCTTTTTGCCAAAGTCAGCATAATGGTAGAAAGTGCCAATTCATCCATTTGGCTCCATTCATCTTCGTCCATATCTTCTGGTTTTATCCCCTTGAGCTTTATAGGTTTTATCTGCTTCTTTTGTACCAACACGTGCCAAATCTGCTTCTTCCACAATGGGAAATTGGTTCCATCCAGCTTCTTGATATTGTAAAGAGCAGTGTCCTGTGATCCAGCCATAGCTACGCTTCACAGTGGTTTACTTTCCTGGGAAAAATTCGGCAGAGTTTCCCCTGTAAACTGACCTCTGAACCAATATCAACCTGTCAAATGAACCAAGAAAGCTTCAGATTCTGCATAAATTTCGGTAGAGTCTCCTTTGTAAAATGGCTCTGGTGTACTCAAAAAACAAACCAAAAAACAGCTCAAAAAACACTGTCTCTCTGACACTGTAAGCTGTGGGTAAACCTGTCCTGCACCTGTACTGTCTCTCACTATCCTGTCACTGTCCTATAAGCATAGACTGCGACAATGCCTCAACGGAAGTAAAGCAAAGATGCAATCCCAACTGTCTAACTCACAGTCAATACATCCTAGCTGCCTATCTAAGGGTGCTCGAGGGATCGCTCCAAGACCTGTATCACCGAAAGGATCTCAACATTCGAGAATCCCCCAACTCAATAAAACCTCACTCGACCCTCAACAAAGGCTGCAGTAAATCTGACAGTACATAGACTTCCCACAAAGTCATACATCCACAAATTTCCCACTGTATGCTGTAACCGCTGCGGCGGTTGTTTGCTGCATGACTCACAGCCAGCAAACCCTCAACAGACATAAATCATCTCTGAAAATACATCCCATGTGGAAGTACTTGCAATGTAAGGATGAAATCTGGAATATCAAGCAGCAAACACAAGCTACCTGATGAACTAGTGGATGTCGCCTACAGTTTGTGTGTAGATACGGCCGTGTCATATGTGACACGCCTCCAAGAACTGTGAGCCGTGCTTCGATGTGTAGACAACCAAAAATCAACACTCTGGGAGTGTCGATATCCTCAGCACCTGCAGTCGTAGGCCGAAAAATCCCAAATTTGCAGAGTCGGATCTGCACCCGCTGAGACCACGTAGTCGAAAATGGCCTGCGCAGAACTTTGTCGAAGCCGAATGGTAACCGAGATGACCTCAGAATGAAATTCTGAGCACACCTAGCCCTTCGGGTTCCCCCAAAAGATTTGGGGCCGTGTCTTTGCCTGTCGAATTTCACTCCAATATGAGCTGGTGACTCTAGCCTCCCGCAGTGCTGCCCCGAGCCTCGATCTGAGCTGTGATACCAGTTGAAGGAGTACGAGCAGAAGTGCGATGCGAGAAGAAGAGCACGACGATATGGTGAACTCGCTCTACTGTAATGTGTAGAGCATAGTGAGTTCTTATTAGGTTTTTACAAAAGAATATGTGTACATACCTGGCGGCCCGCCCACTTACCTGGGCGACCACGTTGGGCTTTATACCCCAACACCTTGTTCCATCTCTTGCTCCAACCATATCTGTCAAGCCCTGATACACCTCACTGCGAAGATCACTTTGATGATTGCGAACCCACAAAAGCCTCAACTCCTCCATACAACTATATGCATCAATAATATATTGTTGCAGTAGCCTACCACCATGTAAAAGACATTGTGTCGTGTCATCTTTAATTTTGCAATCTATACTTGTAGAAATCCATTGTAGAAATACACTTTGTAGTTTCATTTACTCGCTCCCTGCTTACTTCCGCTTATTCACTTGCGGTATGTAAGGATTCCAACCTTCTTCACCATTTGGAGATAGCAACACGTATAATAGAGGCATGTATGACCTATGGCAATTTGAGATTCTTTTTAGACCACCACCCAAAAGATTCAACACAATATCACGATGGCCAATGTTGCTCTCTTCACCCTGACTAGGCATGATTGCAGCAACTTCCACACTTGTTGGAGCAACATACTGCCAGCCATTTGTACGCTTCTCAGTAATGACCATCCTAATCTTCGGAATATTGGAAGTTTGAACCATTGTAGCAAACCCCATAAAAGCTTGAATATACGGATTTACTCGATGCATCATTGATTGCAAGCTTTCCAAAACATCTGGTTTGAGTTTAGAAACATGATTCATCCTGTTTTGTAGCTCATTCTTAGTGTCAAAAAAATACAACTGAGCAAAGCGAGGGATTTGACCTGATCGTTCTTCTGGCATCAAAGGACCAATGTTACGATAAATAGATCCATGCACTTTGAAGAAGCAAATGAGCTCCCAAAGAAGCAAATGCCAACACACTATTGTATGCTCTAATATGTTTCAAGAATTTTCTACTTCTAGTATTACCCCCGTGCATTAATTCTCTTTATTCTAAAGGAGGTTTACTTAATGGAGGCAAAGAAATATTGCCTGAGTTGCAACAACTCTTCCCCCACAAATGTGCGAATGGTCTTTGCTTCTATTTTCCAAGCTAAAGCACCACAAAAGGAACATGCAAAATCCAAGTTGCCTATGTTGTGAAGAATACACTTTTCATGAGAAAGAGACAACATAGAGTTATGCATCAAGGAAGTGGTCTCAGAATATAAGTAGGTGATAGATAAACAATGTGTCTCAACTTTGGAGTAATCTCCCTCTCTGTAGACAATTACAGGCTCCTCAGGAACATCTCCATTATTGGATTCCAAATTGCCTTCCACTTCAATCCCTACATAACTTTGAGGGAGCATTGACTCGATATCTACATCCATTGCAATACTTCCTTGAGGAAATTCACTGCATCAGTTCACATTTATTTCACGTTTATCAAATGCTGGAAATCTTCCAAGCGAGGCACATTAATCTCCCCCAGAGAATGTCGAACTCTATCTCGCACTGCTGCACATCGCGTAGCTCGAGAGGCTTGACATATCCTACTACGTCTTGCATGTATAGGAGACCATACCTTTGGACCAATAGCCATCTGTCCAAAAAAGAACTCTTATAAGTACTCACAGATATATACAGGTTAGTATCTAGAGAATTAAGAAGACAATATGGAGAAGAAAGGATTTCCCAACTATGTCTATCTTTGTTTAAGGGAGTCAGTGAGAGAAGCTTGCCAACCCACATGGTAAATGTCTATATACTTCTATATTTGTCTCTCTATATCTTATCTTTTATTACCTCAGCTTATCTAACTACTACTAAGGATATAATTGGGGGAGCGAGTCCATTAGATTAGCCCATTGATGATTATCGGTTAAGGCCTGAGTTTCTGCCGGAAATTTCCCACTGCGGTTACAACGGGCCAGTCTGCACGTCAACCAGATTCTCACAGTCGATGCAGATGTGCTAGTGAATAAAACAACTTTGGAGAGAGGGAGAATCGGGCTACCATTGTGGCTTAAGTGAGAGAGGGAGAATCAGTGTAGATAGGGGCTACCATTGTGGCTTAAGCGAGAAGCAAAAGTCTAAAAACCCACATGGAAGAGCTCTCCAAAGGTATAGATATTTATATCTATGCTATCTATATCTTACTTACTAAGTATAATGGGGGGAGAGAGGGAGTTTGTGCAAAAAATGATCATGTACACTACTTTGTGTGTGTGTGTGTGTGTGTGTGTGTGTGTGTGTGTGTGAGAGAGAGAGAGAGAGAGAGAGAGAGGGCGAGGGGGGAACCGGAGGTGTGACTCAAAAGACATATTGGAAACAAAAGTAATACAATCATGGAGATCCTCTGAAAATGTAGTATCCAAAGAAAACAACCAAGAGTCGTGAGCAAATTGGTATCCACTACATACATAAGCCTCCCCAAAAATGTAGTCAATATCTGCAAAGCCACCAAAATATAGATCCGCTAAGCCTATAAATGAGAAAGAAGTGATTATTACTATTGATTACATAATTCACTTCTTGCAAGGGTTGCCCTGCTTTGAACTGGATGGAACATCTCCAACGGCATTAATCCCCTTCTTGGGCCAATGGGTCGTTACCAATGCATTGAGCTTGTTTGAGATAGATCTAACTTCGGAGACACCGGTAGTATGTTGTATTG
Source organism: Adiantum capillus-veneris (assembly GCF_014529385.1). Classification (NCBI taxonomy): domain Eukaryota; kingdom Viridiplantae; phylum Streptophyta; class Polypodiopsida; order Polypodiales; family Pteridaceae; genus Adiantum; species Adiantum capillus-veneris. The sequence goes on from NC_140953.1 coordinate 128,579,062, forward strand.
GTACGGAGGTCAATTTGTTGCTAGTGCTTCGTAATTCATTCCCAATGCTCTTGAAATCCATGCTATCCTTGTCAAGAAGAGACCTCTCCAAGAGACTCATGATTTTTTCCCGGTTTCTTTCTATGCGAGAAAGTTGTTCTTGCACTGAGCTCTGTTGCTGCAAAATACCATTGATTTGTATCCGCTCCTATAGACGATGAAGATAAACCCCTTGCTCATGTTGTGAATGGCTCAACCTGTGAATGCTCTCTCTGTAGGAAACCTGCGATGCCTCCGATCCCTCACATGAGGCTTGAATTTTGGAGCATATTGTGTGGATGATACCTAGTCCATCTACAATTTTCTTCTTTGAAGGTCCATCCCCACCTCGGGCAACATGCTTGGCATTTCATAAATTGTTTCTTGGGTCTCTTTCTGGGGTAGAAAATATCACCTCCAAATAATTTCCTCCAGAGGTAAGCGCCTACTCCATTATTGTAAGATAAGATATATATTTAGCACTGGGTTATACATGTTTTTCTCTCTATCTATTTCTCCCTCTCTATTTTTCAACATTATCCACCTCTCTATACCTCCCTCTCTATGGCGTAAGGTGGCATCCTATGGGCATAATGTGAAACCGAGCGTGCACGCGCATGCACACACCTATATAGCTATATCTCTTTACCTCTTGTTATTTTAAGCATATGTGATTGCATCAAGAGAGGCACCCTCGCTTCTTGGTGTGGCCCAAGTTGGGCATATCCCACACTCAGTGCATTCCAAGAGATGGCATCCCATAAAGGAAGCACCTCAAGAACTTTTTGTGCTTTATGAAGAAGTACATAGCAGCCGCCGAAAATAGCCCAAACCTTCTTTGCCCTAGTATGTAGGCACTGCCAGAGGAGATTTCCTCTCTCTATATCTGTTGAAAATAGCCTAGAGCACATGTAAGCGTATGTGATTGCATCTCGAGACACCCTCGCTTCGCATTCGTCGAAAACAGCCCACAGGTTCATTGCCAAATTGGGCCATCTGTGTGAAAGCGTGTGTGATCACATTTGAGGAGATGCCCTCTCTCTGCAACTGTTGAAATGCATCTAAAGAGACACCCTTGCTTTGCATCCACCGAAAACCCTATAGCTTCTTGGGCTTGCATATCCCGCAGTCATTGCATTCCAAGAGACGACATCCCAAAACATGCCTTTAGACACGCTCAAGTCATTTTATTCCATTTTCGACAGAGTCAGACTCAACCACTCAAGAAATGATAAAAAACCAGATTTTTCTTTCCCCATCCGCTGATTTCACGGACATACACATTAGTCAAAGCAAAACCATAACTTGCATTGATGACAAAGCAAGCCAATCGTATAATCTCCTCATACACCATTCACATGAAAGCTCAGTATCCGGAGATAATTAAACAAGTTTATTTTAAGAAATTTCCAGAAAACAGTCTCAGCAAAGCAACTTAGTGTATAAAGAAATTCCTTAGAGCAAGACAAAAATTTTCTGTTAACCTGAAGATTAGGAGACGATGACGCCTCCACACTAGCTTTCTCCAATTTTTTCGGCATGCTTGAGCCACAACCACCAGTAGATGGAATACGCAAAGTTTTTGAAATAACACACGCAGGAAAATGATAACAGAGACGTAGCTATGTGAGTATGATAACTCACCTTAGAATTCAAGTTTAAATAGTTGATGCTCCTCTGCAGCAGACGCGACAGTTGAGTTGGACCGGTTAAGCCCACAATCGAGGATGTCAGTCCAGGCACGTACACCAATATCCTCATAGCCTAAGGCCCGGAGGAAGAATCCAGAGGTTTAGAGGGTAAGTTTCCACAATATCAGCCCTACTGGTCAAGAAAACATGGCGGGGAAGTCTGTCATCGCCGGCCTTTCCAAAAAACCCTACGCGGTGGCGTGCAGAGGATGCAAGAAGGACCATAAGCCACACTTACAGAAATTTAAGGATTAGTACTGAGACCAAATATTGTGAATCCAAGTCGAACAGTCACCTCCACAATGGTATAGCCTATATTCCCATAAAAGGCCCGGTTTTATTCACTAGACATGATTAAATACGGTGTCGGGTATAAACACCCCATTAGGTATTTTTTACCTGCTATCCTAGCATGACTTTTAGAAGTAAGTGGTTTTCACCAATTTATTTGTAAAGCCCGGTCAGGCAGACTACATCACCCCAACGTAAAATTTAAATAGCAATGATTCCCGTATTCATACCCAGGTCACTAGACCCATATTTAGTAAGCAGTATCAGGTCTCGGGTATATAGTAGGTATTTATACATGCTATCCATGCCCTCTGTAAGGCTTCCACCTGCACAATAATGTGAAAAAAACCTTTTAAAATGTGAGAAACACCACCATATTAGGCACACTTTCCTAAAAAAGTTTTTTATTAAAGATGGTTGGTCAAATATAAAGCCCCAAGTATAGAGTATCATTCCAGAGTTTGGCATTCTTCATCTATTTTGCAGCCTTGGTGTATTATGGCCAACTGTCATGACCAGGTTCTTTTTATAGCAACAACTCATCTCTTTATGTCAAATGAATCAATACGTCGAGCAACATTACTCCGTTATGAACAACATCTATTCCCGCAGCTAGGAACTTCTGTTTCTCAAACAAAGTGGTGGACATATCAGGATCAAGTGACCAGAGTGACACTTTGGGGTCATGAACATTTCAAAAATAATGTCCGATTGGCAATGTTTACTGAAGCAGTGGGTCTAGGGCCTAAATATTATTATATCGAGCATTCCATAAAGCCTGGTTTTTCAGATCGGCTATATCTGCTAGCCCAGTTTCTACCTCCTCAGAAGATTTTCCTATACCGTAGTTATGGTCATCAGTTACGAGGATATTTTAACTGTACTCACCACACTCGCGAGTATGGGGTAGCCTTGGCGACTCGTATCGTGCCTTTGGCAGAGCGGCCAAATACTTGCTTCTACTGTGATAGTTGTTTGTGTGATCATGTGATGGGCGGCATAATAGAGATGTAGCAGTAAAGCTCATTAGCTAAGCTTTCTTTTGTCCCGTGACATCTTTTGTGTGTGTGTGTGTGTGTGTGTGTGTGTGTGAGAGAGAGAGAGAGAGAGAGAGAGAGAGAGAGAGAGATGAAATAAACAAAAAGAAAAGAAAATCATGCCGTGTACAAAAAGAAAAGGGGAAAATTATCAAAATTACCAAAATAGCCCTGGTTGTGAGATTAAATATCTCCAAAGATAAAGAAATTGGTAGGTTTTGATAAGAAGCCCGATTGTCTATATTCGTGTGTGTGTGTGTGTGTGTGTGTGTGTGTGTGTGTGTGTGTGTGTGTGTGTGAGAGAGAGAGAGAGAGAGAGAGAGAGAGAGAGAGAGAGAGAGAGAGAGAGAGAGATGAAATGAAATGTTATATTAAACGTCTTCGGAAGGCCAAAATTGATACAATCTACAATGTCTGGATGCATCGTCATCTACTAAAATCATCGTCATTGGACGTTGCTCGAGAAAGTATTGCACCAAGAAATGAAATGAAATGTTATATTAAACGTCTTCGGAAGGCCAAAATGACCTATGAGACCAAATTGATACAATCTTTGTGAATCTAATACAATGTCTAGGTGCAAAAAAAAAACAAGGTGAAAAATTAAAATCTTTGTGATCAATGTCGGAGGAAGGTTGGCATTGGGCGTTGCTTGAGAAAGTATTGCACCGAGAATTAAATGAAATGAAATGTTTTATTAAACGTCTTCGGAAGGCCAAAATGACCTATGAGACCAAATTGATACAATCTTTGTGAATCTAATACAATGTTTGGGTGCAAAAAAAAAAAACAAGGTGAAAAACTAAAATCTTTGTGATCAATGTCGGAGGATGGTCGGCATTAGGCATTGCCCAAGAAAGTACTACATCGATCACTGAAGAGCATCGTCAATGTCCGCCTCCGTGAATAGTCGTATTGGACGTCCTGATCCAATAATGGAGCCTCCGTCAATGGGCCTGTGTCGGCTATCAGCAATGGACCTGTGTCGACTGCGTCTACAATCAAGCAAGAATGCGCGCGCGCGAGAGAGAGAGAGAGAGAGAGAGAGAGAGAGAGAGAGAGAGAGAGAGAGAGAGAGAGAGAGAGAGAGAGAGAGAGAGAGAGAGAGAGAGAGAGAGAGAGAGAGAGAATTGATCAAATTGGGATATGCCCAATTTGGCGAAGAAACTCCGGGCTGTTTTCAACAGCTGCAGCTGTAGATAGAGAGCATCTCTTCAAATGCGATCACGCACACTTTCACCTTGAAGGCATGTGGCATTACACAAGATGCTGATATGCACACTTCATAACGCACAAAAAGTGCTTGAGGAGCTTCCTATCCGGGATGTCGTCTCTTGGAATGCAATGACTGCAGGATATGCACGCCCAACAAGCTCTGGGGGGTTTTCGACGGATGCAAAGCAAGGGTGTTTCTTCATATGCATTTCAACAGCTGTAGAGAGAGGGCATCTCTCCAAATGCGATCACGCACGCTTTCACCTTCAAGGCATGTGGCATTATGCAAGATGCTGATATGCGCACTTCATAAAGCACAAAAAGTGCTTGAGAAGCTTCCTATCTGGGATGTCATCTCTTGGATATGCCCAATTTGGCGAAGAAACTCCGGGCTGTTTTCAACAGATGCAGATAGAGGGCATCTCTTCAAATGCGATCACGCACGCTTTCACCTGGAAGGCATGTGGCATTACACAAGATGCTGATATGCACACTTCATAACGCACAAAAAGTGCTTGAGGAGCTTCCTATCCGGGATGTCATCTCTTGGAATGCATTGACTGCGGGCACCATTGTCATTTTTTGGACTCTCAAAGTCAACCTTCTTTGGCACCTTGGGATGGAAACATGCCAAGAATTTCTCCAATTTGAAGTACTCCCCATTGGATAATTGCATAGCTGCTATAAACTCCACCCAACGCTCTTCAAAATGATTAAGAAAAATACCAAACTCTTCATTTACGTCTTGCTTTAAAGCCTTCAACCTTGCAAGTCGATGGGTGAAACCTCCATGCAAAATTCCTGCAAGAAGCGAGCCTAGAAGGCCTGCAATACTTTCCTTGGTTCACCTTCTAAAGCATCAAACCATACCTTTACTTTACCTCACATCAGAAATGGAATTGTTTGCATCTTGCTATCCTTATTTGGCATATGCAACAACAATATATACAACTCAAAATCATCCATCCATTCCTCCAAATTCTCCTCGCCTATGAAGATTGGCGGCCTGTAGCTTCATGCTCCCATCACTTCTTTGACAAAACAAACCTTCTTTTATTGAACCAACGAGCAATCAAATTCTCCTTAATGGGGCCACCAGAAGAGGAATGAGAACACACCCAAAAACACTTCAAATCGCCTCTCTATAGTCCATGGCATTCACAACATCCACTCCTTTCAAAATCACCTTCAATACGACACACTTTCTTGAAAAACACACACACAATTGTACACCGACAAACACAAACATACCCTTTAGAATCAACAACCATGCACCACCTGACATGTTTCCATTGCATAAAACACCCCTTCGATGTTTGCTGCCATGTCACCAGCAAATGTTGATGCCCAACAGGCCACCAATGCCATCACAAAAACCCCGCTCCACCACCATATGTGCCACAAAACAAGGAGAGATCTCCATTGCTCCTCTCTCTCTCTCTCTCTCTCTCTCTCTCTCTCTCTCTCTCTCTCTTTACTTATACCAATGCTCTCACATAGTATATATACTATTTTCCATGGCCTCTACATTCCCCATGTGGGATATACTGGCTACTATGTGGCGATCCCAAGACTCTCCACCCTCGAACTTCAAAAAATTCCCACTTTTTATGTCCCCAATTTGGCAATTTTCTATCTATCTTCCACCTATAAGATAAAACACTTGTAAACTCTCCCTAGTAGCTCAAGTTATGGCTTCAACTCCCAATTTCTGCTCTGCATTCAGAATCTCCCACGCCCTTGAACAACGAGCCCCAAAATGTAAAAAACCAATCGACTCCCCTCCGCCGTTGCTATCCACCAACTTCAACTAGGTATATCTCCACACTCAGAGCTTTGATCTGTGTCTTATCACTTTTGACTAGCTTCATACACTGCACATTCGGGCGAGCTCAAAAACCTATGATGGCACTCTTACCGAGGTGACCAAAATGGCACAAAACTAGCCCCCGAGAATACTTTGACTACTCATAACGTTATTGTTAGGACTCCAATTGTCGATCGAAAAATATCAACATGCTCCTTAACTCATGCACATTATATCTATCCACTCACATACGCTTCAAGTCCTTGTCGTACTTGTCCACCTTGACGGGGATTTGCAAACCACCTCCACCTTCAAACTACAATACCTTGCACCTAGTAGCTTCCATCGAGGAGCCGTCTAAACCAGCCTAGAGAACACTTTGAGGACCACACTTGGCACTCTAGTTTCAACACTTTGGACCCTCCGATCAACCACCTTTGAGAGGCATCATGACAAAGCACCTTGTCCCAAAAAACCTCATCATGCATACACATCTTCAAACACTTGCTTACCCTGGACCTTCATATATGCTTTATTGCGTTGGCATGCACCTCTAGATTCTCATAGCACTACTTTTCCCTCTTCATTGCACGGACCAACTTTAGCCGCACCAGTGTGCGTGCATGCAACACATATCCGTACACATAAGGGGTCATAGCTACAAACAGCCCACAACTAGCTAGGATTTCCCTCTCACTGCTAAGTTTTATATGTAGCCTTCTCTAGACACCGAGCAACTAGAGATGCTTTTCTAATTTCATAAGTGTCACAATGCCCCATGTGAATACCACATGCATCTTAATGTGATTCTAAGATTTAGAAGATACTGTGTAATCTTTAAAGATATGCTATAGAGTCTAAGTGAGTTTGATTTTATATCTAAAAAGTACTACCCCTAAAAAACCTTTGCTTAAGATTCCAAACATATATTGATTCTACTATACCGGCAATAAACAATGCTCAAATCTACTAGTAGGGTACATAACACAAAATAAAAGAGAAATGTCTACTAAGAAAGAAGTGGATACCTTACAACCACCCGATCTTAGGATTTGAAAATGCCCTCACACCACAAATAGGGTAAGATAGTTCTTAACACTAGACTGGTAACCTAACAAGACATAAAACTGTCCTTTCAAGGTTTTGGAAAAAATTCCAAAACCATAGTAGATCCACTCATTTTGAAAAATCCTTTCATGAGCTTATAGTTCAAGGACTACTACATATGGAAAAAATGAGAAACTTGTAAGATTTCTCATCACGAGACATCCCAAAACTCTAGGAAAATTAGCTTTATGTTATACATTACACTTACACAATCAAAATTGAATTTGGATATCAAGAAAGCCACCAAAAAAATCATAAAAGTGCTATTTTTGGCCAAAAAAAGGATTATGTAATTCTTGTAAGTTGATCATAACTTTCAATTTTAACACTTAGCTCTCTCTAAAAGCATCAAAACATGTTGAGAACTATGAAGGCTTATCCTCTAGCAATCTAAACCTCACAAACATGAAGTTTAGAGTTGTATAGTTGCAAAACATTGAAAAAAAGCCAAAAACAGGACCCGTTTTTTCAGACAGTTTAGGTTCAAAAATGTTGTGCAAGAGTAAGGTTAATGGTGAGATCGATAATCCAAAAAAAAATGTCAAGTTTTTTTCAGCTCATAAGGCAACTTTGTGGATATATAGCACCTAGAAATTCATTTTCATACTCTTCAAATAATTTAAGCAAAGTGGTCACTTAACAGGACACAAAAGTGTCCAAGGACATAAAAGTGTCCTATTACCATTCTCGTGTTAAGGAGCGTGCTTTTGTATTCCCAATTAGCATCTTCTATAGGGTTGCTTTCTTTCTCAAGTTTCCAAGATAGATTCACTTTGAAGTCAAACAACATATTGAGCGGTCAAGATGATTTGGTCATGCTCAAAGGACATGAGCAGGGTTGGGCACATTAAGCTGTAAGAGACTTACATGGAATACATCGTAAACTTTGAAATGATAATGAAGGTTTAACTTGTTAGCTTGATTGATTATGACATTGGTAATTTTTTACAGTCCACAGTAGTGATAGCTAAGCCTCTTGTGCTTGCCAAAAGATAGAATTTCTCTTCTTAGATTTCGCCCTTAGACATACCTTGTCACCTTCCTTCCCGGGAGACTTACCATGGAGAACTTACCGTAACATATAAGTGCAAGAGAGAGGGGTTACTGAAAAATCTAGATACGCATATAAGTTAGGGTAATATCCCCTTCTCAATTTATAAAAGTAGGGGGATGGGATATAAATCACTTGAGAGGGGAGGGGAAGGGAGAAAGAGAAGAGATAGAGATGTATTGGAAGGAGAGGAACATATTAATCTTTGTGGAGTCTACTAATAACCTATAATTCCATTGAAATAGAAAGATCAAGAGATTTATGATTACATCAATTGCAAGCTTATAAGCACAATAATTGTAATTCACATGTAATGTCAATAGAAAGTTAGCTTCTAACATTACAAAACCTAAACCTTTTTCATGCAAATCAAATCAAATTTATTATTACTCAGATGCTTCCACCAAGGATTTGTATGTGTGGTGAAGCGAAAGAAGAAGAGTCTTTGTGGGGCGGGGTGGAGTAGAGGGCAAGAAGCTCTCTTTCCTTATTCTTCTATGCATATATATAAAGAATAAGGATTACTCATTGGGAGATCGGACACTAGACGTCCAATCGAGAGAAAGGCACATCCAATTTTAATCCCAACAACCTCCCACTTAAAGGCTATGTGCCGATAAGTGAGTCCTACTAGTATATACAAGAAATATAGGCAAGAGATTCTTTGCATACACTATTGGCTCACTCACTTGACCTACATGCAACCGTATTGGTTCTAGTAATTGGGAAATGTGCATATCCACACTAGGTCCTACATGCAAATCACATTTGGCCTGGGGCAAATACACATTTGCCTTTAACCCCAACACTTTGAATGATTGAGATAATGTGAGACCAAGCATGTGACATGCGTCTCAATCCATCCCAATATCATGTAGCTCATTCTTAAGAAATAAGCCCATCATGTCCTTGTTGTGCTCATGCACATTGTCATCATGGAACATAGGTTTCTTTTTCATAGTCTTTAGTAAGCTAAACTATCCCATATTTCCAATGTCCTATTATCTCAAGCAATAAATCTTACTCAAAAAATTTCGCTCATGAAATGGGTTGAGTCTATATTCTCATCCACTAGTTAGAGGCCTTGCTCTCTAGTGATAGACTTGCCCCCACAACAATCTTCCTTTTTCTATGCATGATTCGATCTCTGTAAAATTGTCTGCATGTAGCAGGAAAAATTGCATCATGCTCTCAAGTGAGTAGTGGGTATGCAATGAGTGGAGTATGCACCAAAAATATTTGGAAATATCCTAGGGAGGGAAGAGTAGTAGAGAAGAGTGGTCAACAAGCCTACGTGGAGACTTGCCTACCATTCCCCTACATCTAGTCCAACACTCTCAAAATCATGTGATAGAGAAGGGAAATAATTCTATCAATATAGGGTGGGTAACCCTATTATAGGGTGGTGGTACCTATGGGGAAAGGTATCCCAAGTGACCATGTATATATCTAATGTGATCCCCTAGGGGGGTCTTCACCCTAGGACATGTCTATGTGTAAAAGGTAAAATCCTCGAGAGAAACTCCTCCACAGTCAATGGCCTACCAAGGAGGTGACCAACTACAGGATCTCCCCGTCTCTAGGTTTAAACCAAGCATGGAATCTCAACTAGAAACTTCCCTCTAGTCTTGCCCATGCATTTGTTTAAGAGCCTTGTAAGCTTTGGAGAAGCCCAATGTGGCATATTATCTTGGAGCCTATAGCGGGGCTACAGATTGCTTGCGGAAATTCCACTCCCCATCCTTGGGGAGTGCGAAGAGGAATGTTATGGAATAGAATGGGAGCATGTATGTAGAGAGAAGGTAACTTGGAGAGCCGATGTAGGGAGAAAGTACTCGTGATGGAGATGAGAAGGAATCAATGAGAACATTTGTAGAAAGAATCGTATACTATTGCACCATAGTAACTAGCCAGAGTATACAATTAGTCACAACATATTGACCATACACATCTTCGTACCAGTACCACATAAATAATTAGCATAAATCAATTTAATAATACACATGTAGCCTGCAACCTCATTTATGCAGTAATATACTTGATAATGTGTAGCTTGTATTTATCTTAATAGAACGTACTAAGAGCTTAATTGCAATGAGAGAATAGTGAAACCTATCTGAGAAGCTATATTTCCAATATCTTGCAATATGATCATAGTAGAAGGAATTCACGAGTTCATACATACCAAACATCTTATTAAACTAGGACTTGAAAGATGTAAGAGAACTAAACTTGAATAAACTATCAAGTACAACAATTTGCTCAAAATAACACAGTGGAATTGAATGTTGAAATCCTCTAGCACTTGTTGATGGAGCCTCAAATTCCAATTAAGCACAAAACTCAAAGACCATCAAACCCATGTAAAGATGAGAAAATCTAGAAATAAAGTCATAGCTATCAAAATCTGAATGCAAAGCTCTAGTATCATTGCTGAGTGCCTTGCTTGTAGGTACTCATAGTGAGGATCATAACCCTCCTATGCATAGTCATACCCTTGCTCTTGATAAGCATACTACTCTTGCTAATGGCTATAGATTTTTGTAGTGTACTCCCTCAAGGGCCATACCATCAAAGGGACCTTGGTAGTACGCTTGAGAGGAGTCCCCAAAAAAGTCACCCATAACTAGTAGCTAGAGTTGGTGATCTAAGGATAACCATACATTTGGGTGGGAAACGGAACAAGAGTAGGACATTATGAGGAAGTAGGGAGGGGTAGGCAGAGACAATACAAAGATGCTAAGGGAGGTAAGGAACAACGGGAGTGCCATTGAGGAGAAGGGTGCTACATGCTGTGTAGAGTTGGTCTGTAGGGTAGATGAAGAGGCAGAAAAGGGCGAGATGGAGAGGGAAATTGTGTTTGGTCAAGTCGAGGGAAAAGAGGACAGGAGATTGTATCTAGAGTGGGTGTTGTGGTAGAGGTCGTAGTAGGTGGGGGAATAGGTGGCGAAGGTCCTAGGTGGATGGTTGAAGGGGTAGATGTGGCCACTAGAGAGGAAGGTAAAGAGAAGATGGAGGATGAGTAGATGACACTGGAGGAGGAGTGGTGATCTAGAGGAGGGGATGAGGAGGCCATTGTTGGGGTGATGGTAGCAAGAGAAGAGAAGGAGGTAGTCGAGAATGGGGTGGTGGTAACTGGAGGAGGGGAGAAGGTAGGAGGTGGAGGAGAAGAGAGAAAGTCATACACATTTTTGAATGCCTTCTTTTAGTTTGTAAATGGGTCTCTTCATTTTAGGGCATCATAATTTTCTTTTTCATTTTTTTTGTTTCAAAATGACTTTTTTATATTGTCAATGGTCTCTCCTACAATTGGGAGCGTAGAGTGCCCTGCAAAATATCAAATATAACACAAAACATGCAAAAAAATGTCAAATCCACACACCTGGCAAGTTCCTCAGATGCATAATGAAAGCTATACATGAACAAAGAGAGACATGAGCGAGAGATAGTCTCTCTCAATTGTGTGAGTATGAGAAACTGAAAAAAAAGGTCGTCTACAGTAGACGAGGGCACTGCCTAAAAGTAAAATTAAAATTGTTGGTTCAAAATGTCATTGAATTATGCTCGATAGGTTACAATAGTAATTAATATAAATGGTGATCTAGGAAAATACTAAATTTTGGGCTATGAAACATATGTGGTTTATAATAGTAACTTATTGAAAAGTGTGATGCAAGAGAAAAAGTATTCAAAGATCTGAATCAATATTTGTGAATGCTAAGGGAATATTAGAGAAGAATAGCTATAGGCTTGAGTATATTACAAGCGCAGAATCGGTTGATATATCTAGGAGTGGTCAATATGAAGGCTGTACTTTGTAGAATATGTGTCATGTATCTCCAATATTGTGGAAAATTAGACATATAGAGCCTGCGACATAGTCAATTGTGACATCAGACTATCTTACTAATTACGTAAAATTTTCATGAAAAGAGTTCAAAATACAAATTATATAACCAATTACTACATTTTTCCCATAATTATTTTTTAAATGATATGAACAAAAAGACAGTGTCAAAAAGCATTGTAGCAAATCAATTGACAAAAATAGCATATTTAAAATTCCGCTTCAATAGGATACAGGGAACTTGGAAATCAGACATCTATACATAAGCTATTTGTAGTTTGTTCTCTTTGGCGACAAAGAAAGCGCCTCAAAAGTGATACATCTTTCAAGTCCGGGGACTTTTCTGCATATACCATTTCTATGTTTCTGTAGAGAAAAAAGTGAGCTGTAGTAGCTAAGTTTTTTTTTGGGGCACCAATCTCCAAGACTTTGTACTTCAGATGATAGTTTGATTCTGAGGATGGACCCAATGGTAAGATCAGTAATCTCTTGAGGAAGATTTTTTGGTCGTGGCGGCTTTGTGAAATTGGGCTGTACAATTTCAAATGGCAGATGGATTTTTGTTGGGGGCGAGTTGTCATGCCAAATATCAACACTTGTGCCTTCTCCATTAAGTTTTTACTTGGGTAGTGATTTAATCAACGTTGACAACTATGTTTTGATAGTCGAGCCTTGCATTACGAGACAAATGGATTTTGTTATTAGACTCTACATGAGAATTGTAGTAAACACCTTAAAGCACGAGAGAATGTTTAAAAAAGAGAAAGGGATTCTCTTTGATACTTACGTTTTGTTGTCTCTTCATAATTGCTACATTACGAAGATAGTTGTTCTCATTTCAATGGTGGAGCCACTTGTATAACCATATCGACATGTCACTTTGAGAGTCTTTGTTTATATTTCTGAGGGCAATGTATACTTTGGGTTTTGCATGGCTCTATGCATAGTTGAGAAGAATCCATCTGCAATATTTTTAAAATAGCAAAGACATGATAGTGAGTATCGTAGCATTGAGATATCTGGAATCCAAATGAAGAAATAAAATATAGAGTAGTAAGTAATTTTACCTTGGGATGGAAGTAATAAGACAAGTAAGGATGGGATACGAGCAGTATTTGTACATATTGTATCAGTGAATAAGGCAGTATGTATGGTTTTTTGAGTTTTTTTGTCATGGACAGGTTGTCTAGCGATACAGTAAGAGAAATGGAGTACTACTCGTTGTTTCGTTGTACTTTGATTGAAGCTGTTTGGTTTTTTCTTCTAGTTTATTTCAAAGTTTTTTTTTTAATAATAGTGATAGTGTATTTACCTCGGGAAGTTTATTGTGTAGTAGCTTAAAAGAGTATTATTGTTATTTGTCTTAGTCTATATTATATTTAAAAGACTTACTCATTGTTTTTCAAAAACTTTTGTATATGTTCAGTAAGTTGATCAAAGACACTTAAAAAAAGCAAAAATACAATTTCTCATAGAGCAAAGAAGGATTATTCTTTTTCTTCTGTATCTTTTTAAGTAGTATTAAAATACGGTCTTCTTTTTGTATTGATAGTATATAGTACTATAATTTGTAGTCACTGTTTCAGCGATCTTGTAAATTTTTTAATCTATATGTGATTGACTGAATTTATGTATATAGTTATTAGTAATTTGCTTTTTTATTACAAGCTGTTGTAAGTTTGACTATTGATAAGATAGTCTAAGATCTTGTTTTTTTTTTAATAATAATATGGCAGAATACATATTGTTAAATGTTTGTGATTCTGATATGTATTAAGAATTTTTGTTCTCAAGAATGTTGTGTTGCTAGAATATGAAAAATATATTTTTTGTTTTGTTGTATTATTTTAATTGGTGTAAAGCAATTTGTTGTTATATTGATACATAGACAACATCATGATCCGACCAATATACATGATAGTTATTTGTTTCGAGTATTGTTTGTGTTCTTTTAGTCCATATGTGATCAAGCAAACTTACCTATGTAGTTGTTGGTAATTTGTTTACAAGCTGTAAGTTATTCTTGTTCATTAATTTGTTGTAAGCTTAGTTGTTGATGAGATGGTCTAAGCATGTCAATGTTGAAATCACTGAGAATAAGTAATTGTGTATCATGAGAGAATGTAAGTAAAATTGTCTCAAGAGTGTCAAGAAATGACTGTATATTTGTATTTGGAAATCGATAAACTGTATTATTTGTAGGTGTCTTATTTCATTAGCTGTAAATATTGCTTTGATAATGTCATAAAAAGTAGATGTGTATATAGTTTTTGAAATGAGTATGATAGATGAATCATGTATAATTGTTGTATTGTGCAAAGTTTCAGTTGAGGTCAAGTTAATTTTTTTGCTCCAAAATGACAAAGCAAGATTCATTGTATTGACTTCTTGAAAACAAATTATATCACTTGATTGTAGCAGAGGATGTAATTGTATATCATCGTAATATTTAAAGAATGATTTAGTGTTTAATATTGTTACCATGATGCTATCTTTGTTTGGAGAGTTCAATTTTGGAATTATCGTATTCCATTTTGCTTTTGTAGAAAGTCTGTGGGTTTCATTTTCGATATCCTTGTCTGAAGCAAAGTTTTTCTCGTGCAGAGGATCCAATAAATATAAGTATTCTAGTGTGCGTACACGTGACAAAGCTGTGTAGGTTAATCCATGTTTGTTACATTTCTTATTTCAATAAATACTTTACATACATTTTTTTAAATGATAGTATAATGCATTCTGCATTATTGATTATAAAGAGTGCATGTGGACCATATTATTTTGTTAAGCATAATATTGAACATAGTATTTGTGTAGCAGAAATTCTTTTTTTCTTGTAAATATACATAATCATTAACTATAACCGGTATGCAAATAACTTATGGCTCGGGTATATTTATGTAAAGCATGTATTATACTACTCATACGCTAAAAGAGTAGTTTCAAAATATAATTTGTCTACTTTTGTATATTGTTTGAAATAAGGTTTATGTTTATACTTATTACAATTATAAATAGTGTTAGTATAATATTTTAGTTGGATGCTAATTGTGTATTAATTCATGCATGGTAATATAAATAATTAATCATTTTTTTAAATAGTTATTTTATTGTTATATATAATAGAACTAAGTATATGGGTTGATTAAATATGACTAACATTTAAGAAATTAATCGTTTATGGATGTTCTTGCAAAAAAAAGACATATATTTAAATATGTATAATGTTTTATTACTATCTATAGTTTAAGTCTTGGATCTCTTGAATTGTTTCTATTCTCTCTCTCTCTCTCTCTCTCTCTCTCTCTCTCTCTCTCTCTCACACACACACACACACACACACACACACACACACACACACACACACATTTTGAAAGCATATAACATTATGTAAACTATACTACTATTATTTACTAAAAAGTAAAGTACTGTAAATAAAAGAATTTCAAAGATTCACTTCAAATTGTGTATATATATATATATATATATATATATATATATATATATATATATATATATAATTTAGATACATATTCAAGATGGTCTCAAAAGAAAATTGTCAGCAAGGAAGAAATATATTGTAAAAAGAAGTTTCCCATTCTTTTGTAATTAGCAATGGATTGAATATATATATGTGATATACGTGTGAGAGGAATTTGTAGTATACGCATAAGTCACTGGACAAAATACAATACAATGAAGATGTCTATATACAAATTGTCAAAAGTTATTTTGGAAATTATAATTATTTATAACAAAATTTATTATGCTTATAGTTTATGTAGTATTTATAATGTAAAGTATTAAACATATATTATTCAAATTAAATAAACAATATTAGATATATATTATTTATATTATATTATAATATTATTTACTTTGTTATTTTATAATAATTTGAAGCAATACTCATTAATAACGTATCGATCACCATGGTTTCCTAACTTAGAGTTCAAAACAAATTCTTGGATTGTTGTAATCTAATTTTCTTTTTTCTATTGATACACTCTATTATGCACCTTTTTTTCTATCAAATGAATTTTATTTTTATTTTTTTAAGATACAACTATATTATACTATACCGACATATAGAATAAAAGTGTCGGGTCTCTAGTAAATTTGCTATGTGATGCATCATACATGGGCATCCTGTGGCTTTTTAGTACAAATGGATATACAAATAAATTTAGGAGCGCTGAAGTATAAGTGAAGCAGGACGCCCGTGTTGGCTGGATAAAAACAAGATGGTATGCCTCCATTATAATGTTCTATTATTGTGAATTAGTCCAAAGTTCAAGTCCCAGATAGGTTTTTGAGTTTTTTTTGACATTGTTCCTATGATGTTAAGAATTCTCCTTCTTCTTCTTCTTCTTCTTCTTCTTCTTCTTCTCTCTCTCTCTCTCTCTCTCTCTCTCTCTCTCTCTCTCTCTCTCTCTCTGTCTCTCTCTCTCTTCGATGCTTACAATTTGAAAGCATATAATATTATGCAGACCATATTACTGTTACGTAATAAAAAGCAAAGTGCTGCAAATGAAAAAAACTTAAAAGTTTCACTTCAAGCTGTTCAGGTATATATATATATATATATATATATATATATATATATATATATATATATATATATATGTATATGTGTGTGTGTATGTATATATATATATTATTTAGATGCATATTCAAGATGATTGTGAAAGGAATCTTTTAACAAGGAAGAAATATAGGGTAAGGAGAAGCTTCCCAATTTTTGCAACTAGCTATGGGTTCCATTTTGCAACTAGCTATGGGTTCCATGTTCTGAAATCTGTGTACAAAATCGCTGAATTTTTGTGTACTTAGCTCTGCATCGGTAAGCCTATCATGTTTTTCATACCATTCTTTAGTATTGGTTGTATCAGAGAGTGGAAGGCGGCGCATCTTATTGACGTAAGCTTATCTTTCTGTGAGACGTTCCATGAAAAAAATAGAATCTTGATCAACCATTGCTTTCGATATTCGAGCATTGTCCCATACACATCTTGGTTTATAATAATGATCAAATCGTATATCCAAACCCAAGGGATTATTGTCAGTGATCTTTCCAAAATGCTCAAGAAATAAATGTTATGGCGCACAAGTAGAGTTGAGTCAAAATGCATCTTTCTCCAAAATCTTGAAGATCACGATTGAGCAGATTCGAAGCTTTTGATTCATCATCAAGGATTTTTTTGCACGCATAGTATCCCTTGAAGGGTGTATCAGTAATTCATTGGCATCAATATATAATATATCACGCCCTATTATAATATTCCCCTGAGTAGTTTGTTCTTGTGCCCATTGAATATTCTGATAGAAGTTAGTTGAAGGTTCAGTACGGAATTCTAGTTGACCATCCACGTAAGTTTCCCACGCGAGAAACGTATTTGGTACCAAATTCTTAGTTGTTATTCTCTTTACTAATTTTCAAATGACTTCAACTTCGCAGCAAACAGGATGTTGCCGTTGTGTATCGAAAAATATTTTCTTTGCACATTCACGAGGCAACTTACGTAAATATGCCATTAAATCTATCTGTAACAAAGAAAGAAAAAATCAAGCTCAATGCTATATACCAATTTTAAAAAATCTCTTAAATTTCAAGAATTACTTAAATATAGTCTAATTTAGTTGAGTTAAATGATTGAAAGAGAATTATTTGCTATATTTTATTAATTATAATCATTTCTATGATGAGAACAAAGATAAAAGAATGCATAGAAAATGGTACTTTTTTAATTTCAAAGTATAAACTGATTTGAAAGATACATATACGTACTAGAGTATTGATTTTCTAAATGTGTAATTTCAAGTAAGATTCTGTACGCTCATAACCAAGAATGTGTTATAGCTTTGGATATATATATGTATATGTATATTTTTTATTAAAGTTGTAATCGTATATTATTATAAAATATAACCATGAGATATACTAGCCAAATCTAGAAAATGATTGATTTAATAATATTGTATAGATATTCTATCAACAAATACTAATTATAAAAATGAAAGCTTAAAATATAAAAGATCAATTTAATAATATCATAAAAATACTTTTTTAGATGAATACGAGTCATAGAGATAAAAGCCCATATAGAAAGACCAAACAATATCTTTTTCTAATTTTTATAAATACAAACTAGTAAAAAAAGAATCAACAAATAAATACAAACATGATATTAATGTTAAGCGCAAAAATATAAAGCATACCATACCAGGTTCTTTCAAAAAATCGCTATGTTATCGAACGTCATAAAAGTTATTAAAATAAACAATTGTCGTATCGATAATTTCATATATTCTGTCTTTTACAAATTACCTACATACAAAAATAGGAGAAGTTGGTCTAAAGTATTCGGATCTTTTCTAGAAAATGTGTCAGTTGTATAATTTATATATTATTTGGAACATGGGTTCCATAGTACAAACTATCTAAATATCAATTATAAACAACAATTATTTTGTTTTTTTGGAATAGTTTTTGGTAGCTTCTTCAAGAGTGTTATGGTCACTGCGTTCTTCTGGTTCAAAACCCGAAGGAAAGTCTTGAACTATTACCTCTTCTGAATCATGTACATCAATATATCCTTCTGTTCTTTTCTTACTCTGCCAAGCAGTTTTTGTATTCGTTGTTGATAGCAATGAAGTTTATGTACTTGTTTGTGCATAAATATTACTAGCTGGAGAAATGAATACTGGAGTCGAGTCATTCGAAGGAGCAACCGGATTGCTTGATTCCATTTATAATTGTTCTTTTGGAAATCTTCTGAAAAACATCATGCATATGTTTGTTAATTAATAAATATAAAAAAAGGTAAAGAACAAAGCAGGTCTTTTTGAAATGCACGACTTTATTTCAATACCAATAGTAGATACACACACACACCCACACACACACACACACAGTATAACTATACTCGATATATATATTGTAAGAATTCAATATTATTTAGTATACGGAGAAAATATTTTTTATTGTTATTCTATTATACTTCACATACATTTAAAAAAATCATAGTATTAAATTATATATAATCAAAACACATTTTTTACATGTATGTATAAATATCAATTCTTATACAAACGTATCAAAATTATATCAAATGATGATCTAATTTTATTTATTTTTAATCAACCATGAAAACGTTTTATAACCTATACTTTTAAGTGCTTAATAATATATAATATAAGCTTGTTTTTAATATACGACTACATGTAAAATTCATTACAATATATAAATTTTTATAAGATTTTTTGATAAAATTACGAACTGAGATAAAGGCTTTAAAAATATACATTCGTTATTATTTAAAGAAAGACCAAGTAATGAACAATCTATACACTGTGTACTATTTTATAGAAGTAATTATTAAGAAGACAAAATTACTTATTGAGAAGTCAAAATCAATACAGATTGAGCTGGTAATTTCAAAAAAAGGAAAATTTTTCTATTCACAGTTCGATCGCAGACCAGCATCTACATCTATATAGAGACTGTACTGATGAGCATTTCTCAACATAGCTAATAGCTCGTACAATCTAGGTTGTTCCAGTGGATTTGTACGAGTACAGTGTTTTGAAAATTCATACAAAGCTCTTATAAATACATTTTTCGGTCCGTTGCCCTCACGTAAAACAAACTTCAAAGGCCTAAGAAGAGTTTTGCCAAAGGAATAAATTTCAACTGCTAGGATATAAATTGTTGGTTTAGAACTAAAACATTCATGAGCGACCCATGGATAACGCTTTTTGTATGCTTCAACGATCTCTTCTGTTGTCTGGCAATGGTTCGTGCGCTTTCTTTGTACTGATGCTCGTACTTTTTTCCTAGTTCAAAATGCCTACATAAACGTCTTCTATTTTCTCTGAGAAATGCAAGTAAATATTCTGTAGCTACAAGTCATTGTGCAAATAGCCATTCAAATGTATGTAGCTTATGGTTTGTTCGAGTCCATTAATAATGTCGAATATATGTGCCTTGAAACGCTCTTTTGTACCAACCTTTTGGGAGATACTGACATAATGCTTAGGTGGTGTAGTAGTACTTCCTGAAGCTCCTAACCATGTCCAATTTGTGAGTGCAAGTCCATTCCAGAAAGGGTATACCACAATGGACTCTTCTTCACTACGACAAAGACCAAGTGGTAATATAATGCCACTATGATTTATAGATATGCTTGTAGCTTCAGAGGCTGCTCGCAATTCTGGCGAAGTAATATTTTCCACGGCAGTAAATTTTTTTACTATATACGGGTTTTCCATAAACAACTGATCTAGAATTTTGCACTTACAAGAGTAAGTACCATAGCCATGCCGAATCCGCTGTGAGTCTTCATAAAAACGAATTTGTCGACGTTGCAACAAGGTAAGCTGCACGTGTTGAGATTGTTCTCTACCATGGTTAATTTTTTTGGTTTGTACATAGTCCATCTGTACATACTTCCGTTTTCCTTTTGCTGCTTGAATTTCTTGTACAGTTGGTCTATTTTTTCTACTCTCAATACAGTAGAAGTATCTTCGCGATCCTTTTGTTCTAATTGCAAAAACAATCTTTTAAATTCACCAAGGCCTTTGCTTATTTCATTAAGAAAAGGTTTTGAAGAAAGAAATTTATTGCAATGTTCAAAATAAGGCCATGTGGCTCTCAAACTAGCAGTGCTTGCTTCTTGCAATATTGCTAATAACTCCAGTAGATCAGTACGAGTAGGATCAAAATAAATTTCAAGCTCTTGGTCGGTGAAAGCCAAGCATTTTCTAACATTTGTAGCCACCAAACATCGGCACTCATCTTTATGTAAACCCCTCTTTTCTCTTGAAATTTCCATGATCTATATTAAAATAATGATAGTTATGTTCAACATTAAAGAAGAGAGTGAATATTAGTTAACAATCATAAACAAGAAAATCAATGCAAAATCACGGTATGTTCTAGTATATTGATTTGCAGTTTTTTGCTCTTACTAATATTATTTTTAAAAGAAAAGCATAATTGAACCTAATAAATTATAGGTAGTTTAATGAAAGTTGTTAATTAGTATATTTTTATATAAGTATTTAGTGGAAAATATTTTCATATTTTTAAATTAACTATATACATGTTTCTACATTTTCAAATCAATATAAATAGGCAGTAGTTCAAAATATCAAACCATGTAAAATTCATTCCATTGTTTAAAAGAAACTAATCTATCAAAAAAAATAAAAATGAAATAAATTATTGTAAAATAAAATTATTTTCAATTATAGTAGTTCATACTGCGATACATGATTAACTAATTACTTACAATCAATTATTATAAAAGAATATTATTCATATACAAACATAGAAGTCAGCAATAGAGATCAAGTTTCTCGAGCGTGAAGTAAGTATACTGCAAATCATTGGAAGACAAAATAAACATATTATTTTGTACTCATTCACTTGATCACAATACCTAATATGAAAAGTTAAATAGTAGAAAATATATCTCCTATCTATAAAAGAATTGTTTTGTGTTTCATTACTTGTCTGTAACCTATTAGTATCAAAATTTAGCCAATAAAGAACTTGTTTTTTCATCTTCTGGAGTATATGTCTCTTAAGTATAAATCAAATATATTATAAACCGTTGTAAGACAAAATGATCATATCATTTTGTACTCCATTATTCTACCCTATTATTCAATCGGGCTATTTAGCATAGAAATCTGATCAATGGAAAACTTTGTTCTTATGTATAGATATGAATTTTTTTAAGGACGGGTTATTTCTTATAATGCATGTAATGTAAGGATTATAAAAATTTTCTAAGCAAGATAAACAAATCCTACACAGAAATATAAGCATACATTCTAGTGGAGTAGAAACATATTTTTTACTCATGAAAAAAATACAACTATAAATTGTACATGGACTAATCATTAAATTATCGAAGCACAAAATGACTTTTAAATACGACAATCCAAACCGTATTCTCAATTATGGTTAAGAAACATGAAAATTTGATCAGTCAAAACAATTTTCTGAATAAGATAAATAAAGTCTACATAAAGACATAAGCATATATTCAAGCAAGATAGAAATATATTTTTCTATCCAAACAAAAGAACATGACTAGGAATTATATATACGTCAATCATTGTATTATCAAAAATCAAAACCATTAAATTCTCAATATACAAAAAAACTGTTAAATGACAATTTACACTGTACTACTTGATTGTGACCAATGAGTATAAAAATTTGATAAAGAAACCTCTTAAATACACATATAAAACTTCATGAACTATCTTTTTTTTAATGCAAAATATAATTCTTGTTAAATGAATTTTCAAATGCAGCATAAAAAATACTAAACAAAAATATCATCATCATTATAGAGACTTTACAATCAATACCATAAATTCTATTATTATTTCCAGTATGTACAACATTAAAAAAAGATTGTTCTAAATTTATATAATTTAACATGAGTATTAAGCATATAAATTATTGATAAGGTTGAGTACAATACTTTATTTGCTTTGAAGAAACACTACCAAGTCTTCAAGAGAAGACACTAGCGTGCATTCAAGCAGGGAGTTTCGTGTTTCTTTTGTACTACTATGTCTTTGAAAGACGTAAGAGTGTACTTACATGCAAATTTTTTTCTTTTTTATTATTGGAACACAACCAAGTCTTTAAGAAAAGACGATGGTGTGTATTTAAGCATAGACTTATTTTCTATTTTTCCTGCACAAATACATCCTGAGAAGATAGCAAAGTGCAAAAAAAAAAACTAGAACTGAGTATGTCCTAAATCAAAACTTGCTTCATATATGATTTGGAGTTTCATTTTTTAGTATATCTATTTCTTATAATTCAATTTCAACATTATTTCTTTTTTATTTGCATAGCTATATTCTTAGAATATCATATCAAGACAAATTTACAAGATTTTTTTTTTGAAATCAAACATATTATAAAGAAAAATCTAATACTTTCTAGAAATAAACATATACACTAGAAGGGCTACTAATTTGGTCTCTCAAAAATACCTCTACATACTATTAAAAAAATTTAAACCCAATGAACAGAGCACCAAATATTTGACTAATGAATCTTGCAACGGAAGAAGCTTCAATCATCTAAGCTTTAACACATTAAACAAACACAAACAAGCAACAACACCTGGACAAAATACAAAACAAAAGACCTACAAAGAACAAAGGAAATTATTCAAATCAATCATCTTCAATAGGTCCAAGTCTCAATAGGTCTAATTATCAATGGCTATCTCTAACATTTGGTTTGGTCTTTAGCTCGGAAAGCGCTATGTAATCATGTAGTGAGTTACTAGGAACACTTACCTCTATGTCAATTTGGCTTGTCAATAAAAATAGTTGACATCGGCAGAGTGTACACAGTCTTGTAGCTACATAATGGAGCAGTGAGCGGTAAGCCAATCAAGTCATGGCCAATCACCTTCAGTAAGCATGTGGGTCTCTCCAGCACCCTCGAGAATCATTGAAAAGCCAAATTGTGCACATCTCTACTAGTCATGATAAACACATGAGCCTCATTTATCTTAAAAGCACCATACTCTAGCTCGGGAAACACCCATGCATTGGTTTTCTCATACATGGCGTCGTGTGGTTGCAGCTGGCAGAAAAACTTGTTTGTTGTCCAAGGCTCATAACTTGTCTGAAAGATGAGGTTGAACATGCAGCTTGATAATTGTGTACTGTTTTGGCTCGACACCTTTACCAGAGACTCTGTCGTGATTGCTACAAGGCTGCCTATCACGAGGAGAGTGTATGCAATTCCTTGACCACTTTTCCTTGCTTCTTCAAAGCTCTGAACTGCCATTTGACAAAAGAGTCATGGTAAGGATTCATGTCTGTGGTGATGAATGATCGACGCCAATCAACACCGGCACCAAAAGACTTGAGATCTTCAATGACATTGTCATGAAAGTAAGTCAGCCAATATGCTGGGCAAGTGAACCTTGGGATTTCATTTGGCAAGATGCCAAGAGATAACATAATCCTCCATTGATAGGCCTCACCACCAGGTTCTGCTTCTGCTTTGATTTTCTTGTGTTTGTACTCTTTCTTCTTACCTGACCTGCGAAAACGGTTTCTTGCCTCAGCTTTTGTGTGTGAGGCTTCCTTTCCTACATCTGTACATGACAGCTGAGTATCACAAAAGAGCAAGCAATACATAGTTCCACAAACCTACAAGAACTAGACAGTGTACTAAAGGATGAAATCTGATGGTTGATCTCGTTCTACTTCTATGACTGATGTGTATGATGATACTACTAGAGATCAGGTGAAATTAGACTGATTTGAGGGCTGAATACTGAGGCTGAAGGGCTGCTTTTGATGGCAGAATATTGGTGCTAATTCTACAACTGAAGCACTTGCAACACGCAAGGTAAGTCATGGGTTAAATACGGTGTTGAATTGTCGCTCTAAGGCTAGATGATCCTAATGCAAAAATGCTAGCTGAACATAGACTAAAAACAAAGATACAAAGGAGCATATGATGGTGCCCAGGCAAGGGAAGGGAAGTAGGTGGAAAACACTACTCCTGGCTACTTGAAGATGAAACGCAAGCAAGTTATGACATATTTAATGGTTGACTGCTATGGTAGAAAACACAAGGCATAGTATGATGATATCACACAATGAAGACTTCAAGAGTCCCTCTTTGCCATTGCCGAAGTGGTATTTACTTATAATTGTATGCCACAACTATACAACTTCATACTAAATGCTAATGAACACACTAAATTTTGATGAACGCAAGTATCCTCAAAGTGACAAAACTGGAGGGGAATAACACCAGCCTATGGGATAGCTTCTAGGACTTGATGATGGTTGAAATCTGAGGGTACTAAAGGTTGACTTGCATTAGGAAAACTTTGAGCTCTCCATGGGCCTCTTTGATTAGGGAGGGATTAAAACGTAGCCAATGAGGAGAGGGCTGGGATATCACCTAGTACCTAGGGAGATGTAGGTGTGTCATGGGTTGTCCCCTCCCTCTAGTGGTATTTTCAAGTCAAAACCACAAAATTGAAAGGTAGGGCATGGTTTTCTATTAATGAAGGAGGTTTTCTCTTTCCCAAAAGTAAACCAGCATCTGCCTCCTCATAAAAGCCAGGACCCGCAATTGAGGACTAAAAGACTATTTCCTTAAATGAGAAAAATGGGAGCGGGGCTTTTTTAATCAAGACAAGCATATATGCTTAAGGTTTATTTCAAACCCAGCAAATCACAAAAGAGCACGTACTGCCTCTAACTGCTAAAGTGTATCGCCAGGCGGTGCACTCGCTTGATGGCCTATATGGCGGGGCCGTTTCCTGGTTGTAATAGCCGCGTATGCGCTAGACACTTAAAGGCCGCCTCAAAGGCGTTAGCTCTCGCTGTCAACCATGCCCAATGCTTGCTCGACACCTACCCAGCACTTCAGCATGGCATTCGCTGGTGCGAGGGCTTGGGCAGGCTCTTAATTTAGACACTTGCAGCCATAGTCTTGGCAGGAGGCATGCACCTGCAACGTGCCAGCGTAGCTGCTTTGACTGCTTCCCAAGCATCCATGATGACACGCTGAACCAGAATTTTTAATGGCTTTTTTAGCTTAAAAGATGAAACTCAAAATACCTTGGCCAATTGTGTGCCTCAAAGCAGCAAGAAAAAAAAAAGAAATTAGACTACCCTATATTTTATTTCCACGTTTGAGCTTCAATTTGGATTTTTGTGCAAATGGATTCATTTAAGAGTTCCAAAACCACCCCCACCCTACTAGTGGTATCTCACGTCTCCTATACTACAGACATTTTAGGACTTAATCCCTAAAACTTAGGGATCCTTACAAGGCCCAAGAAGAGCTCAAAGTTTTCCTAATGATGGGATAGCTTCTACGTAGGACTTGATGATGGCTGAAATCTAAGGGTACTAAAAACTAAAACTTGATGGCTGATCTAACGCTACTTCTAGGGTTGATTTGGATGATGATACTACTAAAGATCAGCTCAAAATAGGTTGATTTGAGGACTCAATACTGAAACTGAAGGATTGTTTGCAATGGCCAAATACTGGTGTTGATTCTAGAGTTGAAGCACTTGCAAAATGCAAGGTGAGTGATGAGCCAAATATGGTGCAAAATACGAAACAAGTGAAAAAAACTGCTCCTGACTGTTTACAAATAAAACGCAAGCAAGTTATGGCGGTGAATACATTGCAAAGCTCAGATGCGAACTTCGGTTGCAATCATACATCTTTGTAGCATGAGAGAGTCCATCACTTTGCATTGATAAAACAGTCCACATCTTTTTCACACATTTCTTGCGAATGGAAAACCATGCAAGCCCACTTCCAACACAAACCTCGTAGAAGCTGAGAATCACAAAAGAGCAAGCAATACATAGTTCCACAAACCTACAAGAAGTAGACAAAATCCCCTCGAAAATGCCATCTATGACCTGTTGCCTGCAACAAATTTTGGCGCTAATACTGATCTTGATTTTAAAACTCTTGATGGTTATACTCAGTGATAAAGATATTGAAGCAGATAAAGATCAATTGTGTTCTAGTACTATGCATTACTCTAGGTCACTCTTGGCATTTTTCAGTTTTTGGCCCTTCTCCTGAGGAGTTGGCTCGGGCTTGGCCTCGCCTTGCCAACCTCTTCATTGTGATCCAATGCTTTGCCAATTCATTATAGGCTGTAGGGAACATTGAGGTATACTATGGTATTTATGGGGTGACCTGCTGTAAGATCTCGCTACAAAAAAGGTGGCAATGAAGATGTCCATGCATTAGTGCAAGGACAGATTATAGAATAGAAGTTGTTGAACGATATTGCTCATGTATAGTCGGTTCGAGAGTCCGGTGCACACTTCGACCTTCCAACTAGGTTAGGAGACTCAAGTAGTGGTTTTGGTGCTCAACATCGAGTCCACACACAAGAGATAGACTTAGAATAGACTAGGTGATCAGAGAGCGAGCGGATTTTAGTTAGGTTCGACTACCCGTCTTTGTCATCTTCTTTTGCGTTTTCTTTGTTCCTAGTTCGCATTTTGTTCTTGTTTTTGTTTAGTAATAGTATAATTAGCTTATGGTTTTGGTGATGTCTCATGCTTACGTTCAGGTTTCAGAGACAGATTCGGCCTAGAGCAGATTACAGGTCACAGGTTGTGATTTGAGAAGTGGAACTTGAGAAATCTTGCTTCCATACTTCCGTCATCACGAGTAGGTTGACTTGTGCTCATTCGGTTACCATTTCGTTATCATGTTGACCATATCGGCGTTTTTAGCTTTTTTTTTTGCAGAAAACCGCCTAGAGCACACACAGAGCTTCAGGAGTGCTTGGAAGTACGAAAGTTGGAAATTTCGGTTCTCACACTCGCAGTAGCATCTAGGAATTGAGCCCTACTCAGTTTACCAACGAATGACCATCGCAATGTCCATAACGCTTTGATGCCGGAAATTGTCTACGACACAATTTCAGTCATGTCTAGAGATTCAGAGCGGGGAATTCAAGAGTTTTGCTTTGTGTACTTGCATATACATTAGGAAAGATCATCTAAAGATTTTGGTTGCATTTGGAGTGGAATTTTTTGAGCTAGCCCATTGTCTGCGTTTTTCGACAAAGTAAAGACAGAAAGCTTGGCTTTGCGTAAAACAAGTATCCAAACAAGTTTTGCAGGGTGTCATTGGAGAACCAGAGAGTAGGGGAATCATCAGAGATCAGCCAGCCAATGAAAACTGATAGGTGGCACCCATAACGTGGATTTGGCACACAAAATGCAACAGATTTATCATATAAACCAAGGCTAAAAATGCAAGTTTCAATGAGGCTGACAATAGAAAATAACGAAGTACCGAATCATCACAAAGAGGCTAGCGAGGCCAGATCCAAGCAATCCGACGAGGAAAGGGCTGAAAACTAAAAACGCTAGGGCTGTGTTTTGCAGAGATGGAAAACGCTAGGGCTGATTTGGAGGTGCAAAGGAAAAGTACCGGGACTGAATGCTATTGCTGAAAACTCAAGCTGATCTAAATAAGCACGCCAAGGAGCTACTGCATAGCACACTAGCTGATATAGAGCAAAATGTCAGGGCTGATCTGCTCCTCCATCAAAATTACCAAAGCCTACATCGCACTCAAGCTCCTGTACCCGTAGCTCGAATATCATTACTTGCAAGGAATAGAAGAGAGTGTCTTTCACCACCAAAACAGTATCGGCTCCTGTCAAGCTTCTAATAACTCAATAGTGGTTAAGTCGTAGGCAAGCCCCGTAGGACTCCACTATTAGAAATGCAAGGTTGAGTGTCTTAGTAAGTATGGATAGGACTTTAGAGCCTAGAGTTAGTGTGACTCTTTGATGAGGAGGGATTGACAAACCCTTAGCATGCCTCCATGCCCTAGTTAGTCGACTATATCCCTAAAGACAATTAGTATCCTCGAGATTCTTGCTACGCTACAGTGGATGCAAGAGATAATATCATTTTCAGTGGTACTAAGGTGTACAGTTTTAAGTCAAACATCCTAAACTTAACAACTCAATTTATTGTTCCAGTTGAACCTGCATGCATGCATATCTACTCCCACTCACATCTCCCACACTAGGTTGATCTCATGCATAAATATAAGATATGTATATATGTGTCAAGCACATCTCAATTCTACAACAATAGAACTACCATTGGCAAATGCACACCACCTCGCAAAGACATGTATATATGTGTCAACCACATCTCTATTCTATAGCAATAAAACTACCATTGAAGACACAGAACCTTGCAACTCAATTCCCCTATTGTCTTCTCCAAAGACATTTTTTTATACATGTCTTCCCAAGTTCTCATCTCCTTGCATCATCATAAGCACTATATGGTAGTTCATACTTACACACACTGGCACTTAAACCCTCTCATAGTCCCTTGGTCACAAGTAGACAGATCTCCAAATGAGGCAGCGTACTCATGAGAATCAACCATTTTCACAAAGTTCAGACTTGCCAAATGAGACAACACTAGGCATAATCTGCATGCATACCCAGCTTTACGTGGTTAGGGTTGAAGATTTGCTCCGTTGTTTGAACAAATAATGGCATGTTTACATCAGATTTTAGATCGCAAAATGAGGTAGGACTCTCCGTTTTGGAATGGTCTTTGGACAATAAATGACAAAACTGAAGGGAAATAATAGCAACCTGCAGGACTGCTTCTAGGACTTGCTGATATCTGAAAACTGAGGGTACTAAAGGCTAAAATCTGATGGTTGATCTGATGCTACTTCTGGGATTGATCCAGGTGATGATTATGTAAGGGATTACTGAAAATAGGCTGATCTAAGGGCCAAATACTGAGGCTGAAGGGCAGCTTCTGATGGTCAAATATTGGTTTTCATTCTAGGGCTGAAGCACTTGCAAAACACAAGGTAAGTGATGGGCTAAATATAGTGCAGAATTGTTGCTGAGACCAACTGATCCTGGTGCAAAAATGCTAGCATGCACATAGACTGAAAACACTGATACAAAGGATCATATGATGTCCCCATGCGAGGAAGGGAAGCCGACAAAAAACACTGCTCTTGGCTGCTTGCAAACGAAACACAAGCAAGTTATGGCATATCTAATGGTGCATTGTTATCACAAGGCATAGTATGATGATATAAGACAATAAAGACTTCAAGGGCCTTGCACTATCATTGCCAGAGTGGTATTTACTTCTTATTGCATACCTCGATAGTATAGCTTCGTACCAAATGTTGATACATGGCAAGTGCCCTCAAAGTGACAAAATTGAAGGGGAATGACAACAACCTATAGGACAACTTCTAGGACTTGCTAATGGTTGAAAATTGAGGGTACTAAAGGATGAAATCTGATGGCTAATCTCGTTCTACTTCTAGGACTGATGTGGATGATGATACTAGTAGAGATCAGTTGAAATTAGACTGATTTGAGGGCTGAATACTAAGGCTGAAGGGCTGACACATACTAGCCCAAAATATTGGTAGATATATTTCAATCCCATACACTGCCACACATTACAAGCATAAACTCCATTAACTTCACTTCACATTATTAGACAGGTGACATATGAGTGTCATGCACGCACAACAAATTCGAAACGTTGACCACACCCCGAATTCCCAAAACATGTGATCAACAATCACACCAAGAGCATAATTACGCACCTTACTGCAAATAACCTCGTCCGCTTCCCTTTCAGATACTTGCAAAGAGCTGCATAGAAAATAGTTAAACAATGTAAACAAATTTGACTTCTTCCAATAACGAAAAAAGACATTGCTTTGATAGGAAGATCTATAGTTTAAAATAGCCCCAGTGCCCAAAAAACCCTAGGTTTAGTGGAAATCTTTTGCTTTACCATAATAAGTTAAGAGTGGAAATGGAGATGCCTTTCCATTCTAGTCAGAGCAATCATTCTTTTTTCAATACTTACCCTACACCCGAAGAAAACTCTGATTCAAGATTCGTGCCACAAAGTTTTCTGAATTTGGTAGATCTTACATCGTCATTACATTTGCATAAATCTTCTAGAGTGGCATCTGTTCGTCGGAACTAATTAAGCATCAACTAAATAAATCAGAATGCATAATAAAATTTCAAGAGCTCATCATTTGCCCTCCCATTACCAGCATAAAAAATCATACACACAAGATGACAACAAAACAATCAAATCTAGATTCCAAAAAACCTCTAAGATGAGACTTTGAAACAGCCATTGCCATGAATCTAAAATGATACACTTACGTAGGACACGCCCATCTCCCACACAGTCACATGTAGCATCATATTTTTCTTCAAGTTTCCTATTGACTGACGTCTACAGTCATGGTTGAGATGATGCAATTGATATCGCAGCTGTCACACTTGGATGAGGCTGCAACCAAAGTTTTTGTCTATGATTCAGGAAGTGAGGTCAAACAACTAAAATCCCTTTTGCACGGCACAATGAAGCTCAATCAATTTTTCCGTGTGAAACTAGATGCTCATGAACAACAAATAAACCGCACGCACGCACACATAGAGGCACACACATGCACACACTAACACACACTCTCCCTCGCAACTTGTATTCGGGAGCTCCTTAACTTTCCTCGAGGTAGTGTGTGCATAGACACTTTCCTCGAGGTAGTGTGTGCATAGACACTTTCTGCCTCATCCGTTCTCTGTCCACAAAGCAGCGACGAATCGCAGATTTGAAGATCTTTCACAAGACACAATTACCTAATAAGAGAAAGCCTTTCACGACATGCAATCACCTAACA
The DNA here is from genome assembly GCF_014529385.1 of Adiantum capillus-veneris. Lineage (NCBI taxonomy): Eukaryota > Viridiplantae > Streptophyta > Polypodiopsida > Polypodiales > Pteridaceae > Adiantum > Adiantum capillus-veneris. Next base: position 128,610,401 of record NC_140953.1, read on the forward strand.
AGGGAAGTCCTTTCGTTCTATGTTGCTTTCAGAGGTGATTGCTCTCACTTGAAGGTCTGTGGACTTGCACAAGACGTTTATATGCGTGACAGAATTTTCGAGAAGATGGTTTGAACAAGCTGAGTATCTACCAGTCGTAATCTCATTGATTGCATTCCGATGAAGGGAAGTCTTTCCTTCCAAGGCTTTCAAGGAAGGAATTTCCTGCATGAGTTTTCGAGAAGTGAAAAGACGATGCTGCTGCTCAAGCTTCTAAGAGGCTTGTGTTGGAAGTGGGCTTGCATGGTTTTCCATTCGCAAGAAATGTGTGAAAAAAGTTATGGACTGTTTTATCAATGCAAAGTGATGGACTCTCTCATTCTACAATCATGCATGATTGCAACCGGAGTTCGCATATGAGCTTTGCAATGTATTCGCCGCCTCTTTAACATGTCCAGCAAGCAAAAGACAGGCCGTCTGGCTCAGCCAGTCAAAAGCTCCAGAGGCTGAATGTGTTGGGCAAGTATGAAGTGAGTAAGAATATTCACGAGATTGAAAGCTCGGGTGATTCGATCATCAAAAGAATGTTCGAATCAGACATTCAAATTGGAAATGCATTAATTGATTTTTATGCAAAGTATCGGTATTTATGGGAAGCATGTTCCATTTTTCATAAAATGACCGCCCATGATGTTGTTTCCTAAGATGTAATCATAACTAGCAGTGTAGAAAATGGGAGTTGTCTGGCTACCCTCAAGTTTTACAAGAAGATGGCCAGGGAGGTCACTTTCCCTAATAAAGTAATCTTCTTGGCCCGCTTGAGAGCATGTGCCTACACATGCACAACAGTAGAAGACAGGTGGACACACAGGATGATTGCGATGAGCAGACTCGAATTAGACATCACTATTAGTAGTAGCCTTGTGGACATGCATAATAGATGCGGATGTATAGTGGAGGCATGCCATGTATCTGAGAAGTGCCCATTTAGAGATATTGCAATGTGGGATTCGATGATTGCAGGATATGCAGAACATGAATCTCATAGTCATGTGGAGAAGTGTCTACGAGGCTTGCAACACCAACTGTCAATAGTATCAAGGCCTTCTTCCTTGTGTGCTTGCCCTCCATTAATGGGACCTTCCGTATCTAATACACTTTCATTTCGTCCATCACGACTAACAGAATTGGGCTCTGCCTCGTCAAAAGAAGGTTCGCCTCCTTTTTCATCCAACATTGGCATACTAGAGGTTGTAAGTGTGTCGTTATGTAGCACCACCATGTCGTCAAAATCTTCACTATTGATTGGCTGCGTCTCACTAGAAACATAGCCTAGCTGCATGCTCTCAGCTCCTAGATATCGACTCTCCGAAACCACCTGCATTCCACCACCCTCAATGTATCCAATATTACCCTCAATGTATCCAATATTGAAATGATCTGGCTTCGACTCTTCGAATGAGTCTGGCTCTATTGCCATGTTGAGTTGCTCTTCTAAATTCCTTGTTGCTGCCTCATTATCAAGTCCCGCCAACGTAGATGCGATACCTCTAGACACACTCCGATTTAAGTCTCTACAATATTAAATGAAGACAACAGAAAAGGACTATTGTTCGGGTCTTTCAAAAACTCAAAACACTAAAAATGGAGCACCATTTTACACAAATGCACAAAAAAAATAATCAACACGTACACAGACATAAAAACACGATATTAATTTGAATATTTACACTGTCAACAAATGAAACATTTCCATCATAATCTTAATATTAACTCTGCATTGATGACATGATTAACCCCCTAATTAAACGCTGCTTAATACCTTGCGCAAAGTATGGCATAGATCCAAACCTCATCAAAATTCTGAACAAGCACAAAACCCAAACAAAATAAATCCCACCTCTCTCCCACACACACACACTTCTAGACCAAGTAATCGAAGCTGTAAATAACAAAGATGATGAGAGAGAGAGAGAGAGAGAGAGAGAGAGAGAGAGAGACCTGTTCAAAATCGCACGATCCCTTCCTCCCTCTCACAACCTCGCTATCAACTGCAACAGAGAAAAAGTGTACACACACACACACAATCAAATTTCCACGCCCAAAATGCACCCGAACCACCAAACAAAAATAGAAATTTCACGCATGCCCTCCACCCAAAAAAAAAAAAAAAAAAACGTTACTGAGCCACACCCCATTGGCGTAATCCCCTATGGCCATGCGACCCTGCCTTACTGCAGTGCCAAAACAAACGGTGCCCACACCACAATCAGCCACGCAGAAAGGAGAGAAAAAGAGACTCCACCAGTTTTTTGCTTCTCTTGCATAACGGCTGCATGCAGCCCGTCTAAATTTGCAAATGTGGTGGATGGGGTGCAGAGGGGTGTTGACGGTCTACAGTTGATCGTAAGGCTGCGTTCACTGCCACTACCAACTACATGATAGTTGGTAGCCGAAGTAGTTGTGACTGTTGCATGCAAGTGATGGTTGGGAGCGGTAACAATGATTGGAGCTGTGAGAGAGAGAGAGAGAGAGAGAGAGAGGAAGTTGAGCAGGATTCGGTGGCTGTAGAGAGAGTCTCTAGACATGGCATACCTGCAAGTGCTCTGCTCTTGATGACGACGGCCATGGCTCCAGGTTTCGTGACACACCTAGATTTCCTTTGTTGTAGTGAGTCTTCCTTCATCATCTGTGCAAGAATGAACAAACAGAGAAAAATCCTAATTCTTCTCTTACTTTGAAGTTCTCTTGGGATCGTTTCCCACTGCGTTACATCAACGCCTTCTTGAGTAAGGGTTCTTAGGTTCACAACTAGTCAAGTATATCCGTGAAGTCCCCTTAGATAGAAGATTTCTTCTCTCTGCTTCTTCCTTCTACTAATTTACTATATGTACATGTTCCTCTCGTATGAAAGGTACTTCAATTCATCTTCTCCTTCATGCAATTGTTTGCATGAAGCTCGTCTCACTTGCTACAATCTACTTTACTATAACTAGCTTCCTAATAGCAATATCAACACCGAGTATGCCTCTAAGATTAAGAGGCATGATCTCTAAACAAGTTGAGGAGTTTCAATTGCATAGGCATATTTGACCTACTATCGTATGCCTAATATGTGGCAAGACATACAATTAAGAGTTGATTAGAAAATATGTTGATAATTAAGTGAAAGCATTAAGCAACTTCTTAAGCAAAATTATGCAAATTTAGATCATAATTTACACTTATCTTTGTATATACATTTTTGCACCATGCGTGTATTAAGAGGAGCCTTTCCAAAGCTCTGATACAACTTCTACAACCGGGAGCGTATAGTGCCCTACAAAATATCAAATATAACACAACACGGGCCATAAAATGACAAATCCGCATACCTAGCAAGTTGCAAAGACATAATTAAAGCTATACATGAATAAAGAGAGACGTGAGCGAGGGAGAGTAAAAGAGCACATGCAACTAGGGAGAGTAAAAGAGCACATGCAACTGCACCTCCTAGAGCGGGAGTGCTACGCCGGCACGGTGAGAAAAGAGGGAAGAGGGGGGAAAAGATAACACAGACACTTGGGCTTATAGAACAAGGTATGGAAAAGAAAACAAAACCTCCACATCTAAGCAAGGTGAAAAGTCACAATGGCCTACAGAAAGAGAATAAGAAAGAGTGTGCATCACCCCCTCAAATAAATGACAACTATCTCTCTCTCACACAAAGGCCTACATGTACGTAAGAAGATGCTTCGTCAATGCCCCCCTACAAGACTGAGGCTTTATCCAACGGTCTCCACGATTGCTGCCAAGCGTTCCATGCTTTACTAAAGCCTTCATATAGCCAAATAAAAGACATTTTCCAAAGCTGACCAGACATCAAACAGAGATTTTACAAACCCAAGCATAAACTGCTGAAGTCTAACAATAGGAGCCCCTAAGTTGAGACACCAACCAAGTCACACATAATCTCTACCGAACCTAAATCAGCTGAAAAAATGAGCACAACATGACAAGGATTGTCCGGCCTTGGTATATTATGTAGACAATCTTATGTATAATTAACACCCAAAGCCCAATTAAGGCACAAGCTCGCTCTCTAGGGACGACACGAATGTTTGGGTGTGCATGATACCCAAAACTTGTTCATAGTCGTATTCCAAGAACCAGTGTCACCACTCTCAACATCATCCAAACCGTCTGCCTCATCATCTTCAATCGCCTACGAGTCAGAGCTCCCTTCAAGCCCACTATCTGCATCGGATTGGTCTGGACTCTCCCTGTCGGATTCATCGGAAACGTCCCAATCTTGAAAGTCATGTGCTCGCACTGGAAAGTACTTGGCTTCTACTGCAATTGGTTTTTCTTGCAAACAAGATTGCATGTGTAAGCCATAATCACTTTTTCCTTCTTTTCCATACCAAATGCTTGCTAGCTCAGTCGCCTTGTCGAAGGCACTCCCATTTGCAAGCTCTGACCAAGAAAATTGAACATCAGCAAACATCTTCAGCCTTGGCCTGTCACCCACAACTACAGTGTGAAGGTGCTGGGCTTTTGCCTCATGCAACACAGGGAGAAAGTCAGAATCATCCGAAACAAGACATATGCATTTGATGCCTGTGTTAATAGATTGTGATATGTGTCGCATAAGCGCTTCATCAGCAGCTTGAGGCCTGTCAGATACCATTTTAACCCAAACACCAGCCCTCTTCAGCTCTTGCATAAGGCCATATCCCACCTTTGGGGCAATTATGTCCCGTGAAGCCTCTCTATACTTGGTCTCTTTCTCTATCATGCTCTGTTTGTATTTTAACTTCTTATTTCCTTTCAAGGAGTCAAGGCGGCTGAGCCTCTTGTTCCTTTCTCTCTCATGAAGCTGCTTGAAGTGCTTTTTCAAAGCTATATTGGTTTTGCATCGGCGCCCACAATAGCTACATACATATGGTTCCCCAGGTACAACAAGACCACTTACCTCCAGTCTGTCCAATTCCTTACGATTGCGCCTCTCTTCTTTGACCCAAGCAGGGAGGTAAGAGAACGCATGTCTGTTTGCATATGCCACCATGTCAACCAGGCGACCGAAGCTGCATGCGACCTCCCGGAGGCGGATGGCAGCTTCAAAAGGAGGGACTGAATGCGGGGGCTTATTATCAAGATCCCAAAACACAGAGATGGTGTTAGTGGGAGGAAGGGGTCGCAAAACCCTACTCTGTGTAGGGATGTCCTCATCCTCAGAGACAAGAGACGATGAAGAGGGAGAAGGCAAGTTCGAAAAAGCATTCTGCTGAGCACTTTGATTGCGCTTGCTCAAGTTATGCAGAAGGGAACCCCTTACCCTGTGGTTGATCTCCTCATCGGAACTAGAAAGCCGTGATGAGGGCGATGGCGAAAATGCAGGCAAATGCGACCTTGTTGATGAGAGTGCCCGCGCGAACGAACAGAGAGCTGTAGCACGCCTGATCATCCCCTTCACATTTTTGCTCACCTAAGAGGGTTTCGGGGAAAGTCTTTTTTTCCTAACTACTTCCTCCTCCTACAGATGCAAACCGGAAATCTATACTATAAATGATAATGGGGGAGGGAATTCCGGTCCCCCCGCCCCCGCCCCTCCCCCCCCCTCTCTGCCACTTGTCAAATTGTGAGATCTCAGGCGGGCTCATGCTGAGAAGGTTCAAAAAAAAGTTTAAAAAATTCACCGCCAGCCGCCTCTTGAGTAGGCGCGCTTGGCGAGGAGGTGATCAAAGCGGGCAAGCGAGAGAGAGAGAGAGAGAGAGAGAGAGAGAGGAGGTCCTGCTCCATCACCTTCGTCATCCTCAAGAGAGAGAGAGAGAGGGGAGGTCCTGCTCCATCACCTTCGTCATCCTCAAGAGAGAGAGAGAGAGAGGTCCTCATCACTTGCGGCTACTGCTGCTCCTCCACACCGGCTGCACTCCTCAATGCCTGCGGGCAGCTACTGCTATCCTCAACACTTGCGGTGACTGCGGCTCTGCTCCTCACCTCACCGGCTGCAGGTACTGCGCATCTGCTCCTCAACTCACGGACGTCTACGACTCCTCACCTGGACGTTGCGACATCTGCTCCTCACTGGCTGTGCAGGTACTGCGCATCTGCTCCTCACCTCACGGACGTCTGCGGCTCCTCACCTGCGCATCAGCTCCTCACCTGGACGTTGCGACATCTGCTCCTCACCGACTGCAGGTACTGTACATCTGCTCCTCACCTCACGGACGTCTGCGGCTCCTCACCTGCGCATCGGCTCCTCACGGACATCTGCGGCTCCTCACCTCATGGGCTGCAGGTAGTGCGCAGCTCTCTCTCTCTCTCTCTCTCTCTCTCTCTCTTTGCTAAAGCCCTGCACTGCCTCAGGTGGATAGAGCGTTCTGAGAGAGAGAGAGAGAGAGAGAGAGAGAGAGAGAGAGAGAGAGAGAGGAAGAGAGAGAGAGAGAGAGAGAGAGAGAGAGAGGAAGAGAGAGAGAGAGAGCCTTCTTTGCCGACGACTACCCTGTGTCCAGAACGTCTCAGAGTCAGAGAGAGAGAGAGAGAGAGAGAGAGAGAGAGAGAGAGAGAGAGAGAGAGAGAGAGAGAGAGAGATGATGAAATGAAATGTTATATCGAACGTCTGTGTGTGTGTGTGTGTGTGTGTGTGTGTGAGAGAGAGAGAGAGAGAGAGAAATGAAATGAAATATTTTATTTAGCATCTGAGAGAGAGAGAGAGAGAAATGAACTGTTTGCTGGTGGTGTTGGGGCACGTGGAGGGGTGGTGCAGGGTCATGCGGGGGAGTGCGTTCAGAGTCCAAGACTCCAAGCAGGAAACGTTCAACTTCAAACTCTGGCCGGCAGTGGGCATGAAATGAAATGAAATGAAATGTTATATTGAGCGTCTGTGTGTGTGTGTGTAGCAGTTCTAAATATATAAAATTATACGCAAGCGAACACTAACTGTTCACAGACAACAATTCTAGAAAAGTATAGTGGCTTTGCACAGTAATTTATTTGCAGTTGAAAATAAATTATGTACAAGGTAATGAAGATAACAAAATACAGCTCAAGTATCCTTAAACCCAATGTCTGGGAAATCTTGTATCACACTACGAGATCCACCATTTGTTAAGAACTGGACGTTTTAATCAAGGAAGGTAGCCCTCACCTGCACCCATAGCCACAAGAAAACAGTTCGTTAGCACGTGATTGTACGCAGGTGATGCTGGGCATCCCAGTTGTTATCCATGTCACCATAAAAAAAACATAGTTCTTAACTTGAATAATTGATTTTTAAAAAAAAAACTTGGTAAGAGTGAAGATCCTTGGCTTCTCAGCCAATCTGATACAGACAGTACCCAATCCCATAGAGCAGCCATAAATTTTGTTTTATTTTTTCTCAAACATAACCCTTATTCCCAAAGTTCCTTTTTTTTATGTTATGTCATTCCTACTGCTGCCATATTCCAGCTAACAAATGTAATTGGAAGGTCACTATATGTTTTACCTTGTGGTATTGAGATCAAACTTACTAGTAAGATGTTAGGTAAGGCTAAGTGCCTATATACTTTAAATGAGAAAAAGAAGCCAGCAGAAGAAGTTAAAAAAGGAATTGAGAAGCCAAGATTCGATCGAACTTCTGCCATCAGAAATCTGTCACTTCTTTGAACTAAGTGATAGGTTAATCAGAACCTACCTCTATGACAATGCTGAAAAAAACCAGTTAGAAAACTTGCTTTTTATTTAACATTAGTCCGGTATATGAAGTCAGCATCAAGGGCACCATACCCGAAGCCAGCACACAGAATAACCTTTTTAGCCGCTTCAGTACACTAGGCTACCGGTAAAGAAAGTTGAGTTAAAAAAACTTTATTTAATCTTTATAGTCGTGTATGCGAAACCTATCTTACCCTACTGTAAAGTAATATGCCTGGCCATTATTTCCAGAAAAAACAGTTTTGAATGTCCTTTGAATCCTCTCAAGTAGGTTTTTTATAAAAAAAACACCAGATTTTAGTAACAGATTCAATTCCGGGTAAGTCCTTATTTCCGAAATTACCTCAGCAAAGTCACCAAACTAATCCAACCACTTACATAAATCTCATTCATTTAGTGTAAGACATGTTATTTTCAGATCTGCAGTACACCATTCATGAGTTCCTTACCCATTCGAGTAACAATATTACCCGAGTCAACACTATATACCTTTCATGTCCATTATCCTCATTTTTATGCAGTCAAAGGATAAGACATACACCTGGTAATCTGCTTTTTTCCAAAATATATATATATAGGACATACAGAAAAAAACCAGTTAGACAGTCTCCCTTCATTTTTATAATTTTATTTCCATCAAAACATTACCTAGTAGATACTGGTTTATTTTACCGCATTCTTCATGCCAAGAAGAGCCATGTTTCGGAGCCAGTCTCCCAGTACTTTTACAAAGCAAAAAACATCTTTAGTCGAAGCAAAAAAACCCCATTCCATATACTTTTCTCCCTCTAAATTTAAGAACAGTCATCGGAGCAAAAAAAGCCGTCTACCTACCTGGTTTTTTTTAACCCAAAGTATCATAATCATAAAAAAATCTTGTTAACCTGAAGATTCAGGAGGTAATTCTAAGTTTAACTTGAGCCATCCACGCTTCTTCCTTTACCAGTAAGAGTCAGATTCCAGAGCTAGGTTATATCTATGTATTTTTTTGTTTATTTTATGAAAACAAACACCATCCGTCAAACGGATAACACATGCCAGACTCTAGAGATAATTTCGGTTTGAAACAAGAAAGCAAATCAGAAAACATCCTTTAATTTATTCCAAAATTCTTTATTCCAAAATTCGATACCTGTAATCTGAGTCTATTCAGTCTGAGGTCAGCTCATGTAAATAACAGTACTCCGACTCCTTAGTATTTTTAGCAGACATAAGTTTCTGACATTATAAGCCCACCATTTTTAGCCTATTTATTTTTTTATATCTTTGTGAATATCTGGCTCTATGTAAAGACCATCAAGACATACATCAACAAGTTGATCAAACACAGCTTAGCTTTACATTTGCGATTGCACGAGCCAAGAGCACAAAAATCAGGCACAACCTTCCAATGGCACAACCTTCCAATGGCACAACCTTCTCTAGCACTCTCTAGTTCATGAACACATTCCTTTGCCCATTGTACATGATTGGCCCCTCTACGATTTTATTTTCTCTCACTAGAATGGTTGATTTTAAAGAAAGAAAATTCATTTAAGTAAACTAAAATTGATATTTGGTGAATTACCCCGTCCTCGAAATCATAGTCATCCTCGACTATGCTTCTATTCAAGAGAGGTATCTTTGGTCCATTGGCCTTTTGCTCAGGATCCACTTTTAGCACATTGGACATCATTCCAAAGTAAGTGACCAATCAACTTGGTGCTTGGAATAAAATCCATCGCAAGTATGTCTACCGAGTTAGCACTAGTTTCAACACTAACCCTTACTAGTTCTGCTTCATTTTCATGCTAATTTGATTAACTCCATGCTAATTTCATGTTAACTTTCACTAATTTTTTTAACATTTGACTAATTTTGTTAACCTAACCATTAATTTTTGGTGTGTAATGTATAATTTATCTTCTAATTAGAGGTTGATTCATTACTTTAATCAAACTTTTTATGCTTATGTCTAATCTTGTGATTTGAGTCTCTCCACCCACAAGGAATCTCTAGAGCTCCTGTCTAAGTCAACCCCTCTAACGTAGAAATTGGGGTCAACCTAGGCCTTGCACATTCCATGAGACTATCATCATGGGGTTAGTGAGAGAAATCCAATGCTACCATCGTTGCCAATCGCGCAATGTTACCCAAGCAGGGAATGGAGTCTGTAGAACGACATCCTCTATCCAAGTGTCCTCATGAACATATACATAGCAGGGTGCACTCTAAGTGTCTACAAAAAAATGTACCACAATATGTCTACATCCTACTATATATGGTGGTGTCACAAAGAAATTGGCCAAGAGCCACAGAGTTTGTATCAAGTCTGTCACACCCAAGTCTCTCGTGCGGTGAGATAACTGAGAGCCTGAACATGGAGACATTCCAACACTGTATGGATAGTCCCCTCAGTTGATCCCTACCACACAATGGAAAAGAGAAACCAACCGCTCTATCCATGGCCTCTAGCTAGAAATAGTAGTACATGGACTGTGAAGCAAGCCCCCTCAAGGTTGGGAGAAGATTCGTCGAGAAAACATGTAAAGTTGTAGTTGAAGAAGTCCCATAGGCAATGTATGTCAAAACTGGTTAGCCTACGAAGGACTTCTGAAAAAGGGGATGCTTGCACCAACAGGGGCGTCCACAGGTTGCTCCTTTCAGGCCAAGTAGCTTGTGGCAAATGCACTACCAAGAGACCTCTGAGCTATTGAAGATTGACCTATCCCCTAGGCCGGCGATAGGGTATGGGAGGGAACAAGTGACAGAGAGGGGGGACTAGTGGGAGGGGTGGGAGAGGCGGAGGGGGCAAGTGGAGGAGGTGAAGGTGGAGGTAGAGAAGTGGGGACAGTAGGCGAAGGGGAAGGGATATCGGAGGCAAAGCTGAGGTGGAAGGGGTATCCACCGGCTCATCCTATGATAGAGAGTCAAAAAAATTCCTTGTGGGAATCCACTACTACTCGTTTGGTGCAGGTCCACCACCAGGGGTGCCAAACATGCATGTCCTTCCCTGGCAATGATGGCCACAAATATGCTACCAACCCTCCTCTTCCTGGACACTTGTATAAGATGAGGTACCCGCTTGTGCTCCCTACATCTCTATGTGTTGAGCCTATCAAGCCTTAGTAGGTTGGGTCTGTGTCACGGGTCGAGGCCTATGGACAGGCCTTTGCAGGATGGCCCATCTGTCTACAAATGAAACACCAATTTGGGAGCCCCAAATACTCCACGCTCTAACAGGGCCAATAACCACTCAACCGAGATAGTAGAACAACCTTCAAGAGGGTGTGGGCATCTCAAACTAGAACATGTATAGTAGGTATGTTTGTTGCCCTGACAGCAACAAAAGCTGCCATGCACGATGTCTTCAACACAATCCCAATCTTAGAACCTATCTTGGAAAGTATCGAAAGGTAATCTCTCCTTAAGCCGAGGAAGAAGACCAAAATGAGCAGTCTGCCTCCTCCATAAGAACATCGATAGCTGGATCGAAGCCATGGCACCACTGTCGAAAGTGAGCTCTAGTTGCTCGGATGGCCAGGGGGCTCATTACAATGACCTTGAATGCCATCTCAAAAGTCTCAAAATTGATATGGTAGTAGCAGTGCTGGAGAATCTAAACGTCGATGATCTTTCCCACCTCCGCTAAAAGGTGATCTTGGAGGAGATCAAACACCTCTCCTCAGTTAGGTTGGGTGCCGATTATCTTGCAAATAAAAGTGGTGCCTTGAAGGTGCTCCACCTCTACTTGTAAGCTCACTTGCTTTTTTTGACAAAAGAGCAAGGTGGATACTGGGTTATTCAATGTCGAGTCCCTCTAGGGTAGAGCAAAATCTTCCGTTTGTGTCTGCTACTATTATGGCATACGAGGATGGAATGAGTGCAAAGGAGGTGCATCAAAAATCAAAGAAAGGCCTTAATCCAACTCCTCCAAAGGAGAGGAGGAGGGGAATGTTTGTATCGTGATGCTAAGCTTTTCAGCTTTTTCTTCATCCAGGGGTTTATGCACATTGATAATGGTTCATTGACACCATATGGGGTTGCTTTGGACACAAGGGTACTTCATAGGGTAAAGATATTTGCAATTCATATTTTTTTGGACCAAAAGACTATATTAGGGCAAGTTTCCAATTTCAAGTTTGATTATAAGTGCATAATGTGGTCTAATGTGTGGGGCAAGTCACAGATTATAAGTGCATAATGTGGTGACTATTACACCAATGTTTGATATCATGACACTAAAACTTTACACATATTGGGCAGTCACAGATTCTTCCTTCAAGGTCTTCCCACCATGCGCATGCTCACTAAGTCACATATCATTTTGATCACAAAATCCTACTATACCAAGTAAAATTGCAAATTTCAGTGCATTCAAATCCAAAATTGTGTCTCACTCATCACGATACTTAACACTTCTTCCCAATGGGGGGATTTTTATACCCAATGGTGCTACCATTGTTATGTAAACCCTCTAAAAAAGCTTAATTGTGTGTATGCATAGAAGTAACTTCTTCCAACTATTGTAAAGAATAAATCCTTCTTTGCACCATATTCGAGAGTTTGGCCATTCCAACTTGTTTGAGAATCCATGATTACTTTAAGATTTGGCAATATGGTCAAATATTAACTACTTTTATGGAAGAGGAAACCTTCTTAAGGTTGTATTAGGTAGTAATTTCAAGTCATACCTTCAAAAAATTAATCAAAGTTTAGCCACATTATCAAATATTAGCCTCCTAGGATGTAAAATTTGGAGTTGGGACATCCCTAAATTCTCTAGTACGATGTTTCTTGGTAGGAGTCCAAAAAATCTTGAAGGCCTTGCCACTACAATAGTAACTTTGTTTTATGCTACAATACCTTTATGCCTAGTGTTTTCACACAGACGCACACGCACACGCACATGCAGACAGAGAGAGAGAGAGAGAGAGAGAGAGAGAGAGAGAGAGAGAGCTGCTCAATCATCCTAGAAAGAAACCTTTCTTGCAAAAAGCGAGACTCTATTTTTGGCTTCCTAAAAAAGGCATTAGGGAATGCATTCATAGAAGCTCGGTCCTATGATGTGAGATATCACATTATTTTTATTTGTGAAAGAATATTTTCATTTAAGGACCTCCTAGAAGTCCATTTCATTAAATTGTTTTAGTATTTCTTATGCTTACTAGACCTACCTTTTCTTATGAAAGCATTAAAATATTGTTCCGGTTTACTTTGTCAATGAGTCTCTTTTATTTTATTGTTTTTGTTTGACTTCTTTTCAATTTTATTTTATTTTAGAATGCCAATGTGATCCTTTCACCTTGTTGTTTAAGTGGGCCCACTGTAACATATTATGTTACAGTATTTGTGATTGTGTGTGTATTTGAATGATACATTTTATATTGAAACACAAAAAAAATGATATATAGTTTTAGCACCTCATTAAGATTTACTCCCAATACCCTTAACTTCAGCATACCTTCATGACTCCTCACCTTGTTTTGGCAAATAACAATGACACCTTGCATTGTTTTGATTCACAGCTACTGTCCTTATCTGGTACAAGGCCGAGCTAGCTTAATCATCCTAGAAAGATTTCTACGAGACTAGATTAATCATTTTGGAAAGCTTTCTCACAAAAAAGAGAGCTCTTTCTTTTTTTGCAAATAACAATGGCCATCTTTGCTCACTTTGATTGATAGCTCTATTTCTGAGCTTGTACAAGGCTACTATACATGATTTTTCAAGTTACAAAAGGAACAAATGAAACAACAACACGTTCCAAGAAATTTCACATGAAAGACACAAAAGATTTTGCACCTTTGTAGAATCTATCACCTCAATGTCCAGTCATGAAACTTTCAAACACAATAAATGTACACCTACTCTATTACTGAACCTTAAATGAAATTGTTTGAAAGCTTGGCTCTTGAGAACTTTTTCTTAGCTACCGCCAAAAACCAAGAATGATAGATTGCACCTTCTCATATGCTACCAATCACCAACATTCAGTTAGAAAATAGACAAGTTTGATTGATCATGTGTAGTAGTCATATGAATGACATCTATATTTGACTACCAATAACCTTTATACTCTCTGCCTTCCTCTTCCTCTTGAAAGTCTAGGAGATACCTTTATAACTATACAAAATGGAACTTAAAATTTTCAAGGAACGGAGGGTCACTTCAAAGAAAAGCTTACAAAACATCTAATCTAAAATGCAAAATTGAAGGGTAACATAAAAAAATACAAAAGTGAAGGGGAAATTTATAGGAAATGAAAAGCCTTTTGACAATGTAAAGTTGATAAATGTTTTACTTTATATAGAATAAATGTACCAATTTAAATCCACATATTAAAAAAAGATAATTTTAGGAGAGATGGATTGTTTTGCTTAAGGACATGCATGCAAATGAAGGGTTTATTATCCACGTTATTGACCATGAGAGAGAGAGAGAGAGAGAGAGAGAGAGAGAGAGAGAGACTTTACCATCGAGCTCGTAGGGACTTTGTCTCACCAGCAGGACCCTTGCTCTTCAAATTTTCAAAATACTATTATTTTCTTGGTATTACAATGCATTCATAAAAGGGTAACTAACATTTTTCATCCATAAAAAACGAGCAAAATGGCTTGAAATGGGTAAAATGTGCAGCAAAAACAAACCTGGACATTGGCACCCCGAATGGGGAGAGATATTGCCCAGTTGACGGGCCTTTCATCAGTTTTGTGATCTTCCGTCCTTTTTATTTTTAAGAGTTAAACTATGGGCCATGCTTAAAAATATAAAAGTTCTTTGAATTTTTACAAGCAATGGCTTCTATCAAAAATCAACCCGAGAGAGCGATATATATATATATATATATATATATATATATATATATATATATATATATATATATAGATAGAGAGAGAGAGAGAGAGAGAGAGAGAGAGAAGAAGAAGAAGAAGAAGAAGAAGAAGAAGAAGAAGAAGAGAATTTATAATGCTATAGGAACCATCCCAAAAAATATGTCTGACAACTTGGGTGAGAATGAAGTTATTCATGTTTTATCTTTTGACTCTCTCTCTCTCTCTCTCTCTCTCTCTCTCTCGCACAAGTCTTGATAAGAGAAATATTTAAACTATTGTAGGAACAATTTGATGGTATCTCAAGATCTATTTGATGATCTTAAGTTCAAGACCTGCACAAGTCATGATAAGAGAAATATTTAAAATATTGTAGGAATTTGATGGTATCTCAAGATCTATTTGATGATCTTAAGTTCAAGACCTGTGTGTGTGTGTGTGTGTGTGTGTGTGTGTGTGTGTGTGTGTGTGTGAGAGAGAGAGAGAGAGAGAGAGAGAAGAGAGAGAGAAGACCAATCATAGCCATCTATACTTTTCTTTAACGATATTGAGAAAAAGAAGATCACTTCTCCCATCCACGCATCAACTTGGGGCCATCTCTTCAACTGCAATGCCAATTTGTCAGCTAATATACAAAAAAAACAAGTTGTATGTGCATGCATATATGAGCTCTAGCACTAGAATGGTAACACGACACTTTTATGTCCTTAGACACTTTTGTATCCTGTTAAGTGACCATTGTGCTTGAATTGTTTGAAGAGTATGAAAATGAATTTCTAGGTGCTCTATATCCACAAAGTTGTCTTATGCGCTGAAAAAAACTTGACATTTTTTTTGGAATATCGATCTCACCATTAACCTTACTCTTGCACAACATTTTTGAACCTAAATTGTGTGAAAAAACGGGTCCTGCTTTTGCCTTTTTCTCAATTTTTTGCAACTATACCACTCTAAACTTCATGTTTGTGAGTTTTATAATGCTAAAGGATAAGTCTTCATAGTTCTCAATATGTTTTGATGCTGCTAGGGAGAACTAAGTGTTAAAATTGAAAGTTATGACCAACTTACAAGAATTGCATAATTCTGTTTTTTGGCCAAAATTAGCACTTTTATGATTTTTTTGGTGCCTTTCTTGATATCCACATGCAATTTTGATTGTGTAAGTGGCATGTATAGCATAAAGCTAATCTTTTTTGAGTTTTGGGGGACCTAATACGCTATGTAGCATAGTATATGATGATGGTTGAGTTTTTTGATTGCTGAAGAATACGAGACATTTAGTGTAGCAAGTATAGATTTCTCAATATCACTAGTTTCTTAGGCCAATTGTGTGTATTTTGTAGGTAGTAACCATATCTAATCATAAACTACAAATTTGGCTAGATATTGAGTAGTTTTTATGGGATTATAGAGGTCATAATGCTAAACCTAATTTTGTCATGTTTGCTGTATTTAGCACTTCATCATTGTCCCCAAGGTTCCACTTATAATAAGAGATCCATTATTCTTTTGACATGCTCCATGGCGCCTTTTGAATACAAAGGGCCAAAGGGAACTAAGAAAACATGTATATAGTATCAGTAGTGAGCGTGTCTATAGAAACTTTGATGATAGCTCTGCAGAATGGCAAAAATGTAACTTTTTTGTACCTTTTTTTGCCCCAAAAATAATTAGTGAAGCAAAATAAACCATATGTTTTGATCACCAATCCATTGAAGTTAACGGGGCATTTTATCTCATGTCCTACAAAAATCTCCACTCTTATTTATATGCAATCAACCATAAGAAATGGCTATTTTGGGCAAAATGCAATGGCCCATCAACTTCGGAGGCTTGTTGTGACCAAGAGATGAGAAACTTTACAAGTTGCTCATTTTTGCCATATGTAGAAGTTCTTGAACTATAAGCTTATGGTTTTGGATTTTTTTTTCAAAACCCTAAAAGGACACTTTTATGTCTTGTTAGGTTACGAGACTAGTGCTAGGAAAGTTGCTATCCACCCAACACATGGGTGTGTGTGTGTGTGTGTGTGTGTGTATTCCAATAACAATATAACATAAACACCAAAGAATTCTTTCAAATTACAAAAGACACTAGAAACTATGTCAGTGATAAGGTGGTATAATTCCCACTCATGGTACAGAATGGACTTATACATAAGTACAATAGAGTAAGAGCCTGAAGATGTATTATTCCACCATATTCACTCCAAAGAACTTTGAAAACCATAGTTGAGAAGGTAACCCTCACCTGCACCCATGGAAACAACACAACTTTCAGTTAGCATTGACACCGTATGCAAGTGATGCATGGGTATCCCACATGTTATAGATGTCACCCAACTAAATTGTTTTCAAAGATAAATAATAAGAAATGTGAAGTTACACCATTTGGATCCCCTTTAGCTTTGCAAGCTCTCATGATATAAGGCCAAACCACCCCACTATATAGGGTCATACACCAGCTATTCAATACACGCCTTCCAAGGTTACATTATTCAATATTTCAATATTTGTTCAAAAAAGCCAGGGATGTTCCACAAATGCCCATATTCTTAATGTAATTCCCAGCCACATGCTGCTTTTGGAGCACCTTAACCAAATTTACTATAGTTCACACCCATCTTAACCATAACAATATTCGGCCACCATCATCATAACCAACCAGTCATATTGTGCATTTAATCAGTTATGCTTAATCACCAAAGACGCAATAGTATGGACCTTAACTAAACCAGATTAAAACCCTCGATAATAAATAAAGAGAGTATACATCCCTTAGTATAACTACCATGGGAGCATTACCAGACCTTACATGCCGATGTTTAATATTCCCTAAGTGGGTTACCTTGCTGAAACCATCAATCAACCCCTCTATCTAGGAACAGTAGAATAACCACTACCATCATTCATAAGCTAGTCAACAACCACCTTATCATGGCAAAGTGTGCAAGGGTTTTCAATATAGACCTGAATTGAACATGAGTGGAAATCTCGGTTTCCAAACCAAAATCACCCTCTAGAAGAATATTCAGACGATATAGACCAAGTAGGAGACCTTTAATCATACTGTGAAGCATTTTCCAGCCCCAATCATCCAGTATTGTATGAGGTTATCTTCTTTCTATTTTAAACAAACCAAGCCTTTGATAGGACCATATATATTCAACACCAGAGAAACCCTATTTTTGAATCGACACCACTACCCTAAGCCGTAGCTACAGTCGGTTTCATTTCGTTATGAATCAACAATAAATTGAAAGTTTTTTCTAACGATAATTAAACCAAGCATGCTATAGCTTAAATTGACATAGTAGAAGTAACACTCTAGTATTTGCAGAAGGTAACATAACATTAAATGAGTCACATACACCATATGGACAATAAACCACTGTAATTCCATAAGTCACCTGAGAAGGAGTCGGAGCAACCAACTCCACAATAGCATGCTTATCCTTGTCTTTTTCCATATAGCCGATTACTAAATGATACCCTTTGCAAAAATTCCAATCTTAAAGCATACGAGATCTTACACTCACCTAGGGCACACAGTACCAATGCTAAGTGAGCATGAAATCTCACCTTTATACGGTTGAGAGCTTGAGGCCACTTTCCTTTTACAACAGTTTGGCAGACCAAGTTTCAAGAGGACGATGATATGGTACTGCCACTACATTTATTAGTGCACTCCTTCACAGTGGTGAGGCAGGCCCTGCTTCAGCGGCTCCAAAGTCGTGTATAGAGAGTGGGTGAAATGGAAAGAGAGAGAGAGAGGGGGGGGGGGGGGGGGGGGGGGGGGGGAGGGGAAGTTGTGAAAGAGCAAAAAAGGAAATAAATAGGATCATTAGAAAACACATTAACATAGACTGCAGGTGGGTCAGTATGGTTTAACACAGAAGAGGGCAAAGCCAGACCGCCGATGCTTCTTCATGTTACTTAGATATTAATGAATAGTTAGGTGTCATTTAAGGCACCTCCAAAATATCAATTATTGAATTACCTACTATAATACACATAGGACTCCATAGCGCAATTAGTCCCAGTAAATAATGCCCAAGGACATTTACACACTATCCTTATAGTATCCCCCCATTTTTACACCAGTAGCACTAGTCCAGTATAATGCAATACCATTACTAGTATCAGTATAGTACTAGTACACTAGTGGCCCCAGTACCAGTACATGTAGCACCGGTCCAGTCTATTATAGTACACAGGGCCATAGGGTACCAATGTACAAGCCCAAGGGCCATATGTTGTCCTCTATTCTAATGAGAGATCCTATGGTCCTAGGGCTATAGGACTCCCAAGATGCCCATGTAAGTGCCATGAAACGGCCTAAATTCTCATTTAGAGATTTTGAACCTAGGTCACCCTCTAGCCCTAGAGCCATATATTTCCCTCTATTCTAAATGAGCAATCATATGGGCCTATGTCATAGAGTGCCAATGTATAGGTTTCCCCATATTGTAATAGGAGATCCTATGGCCCTAGGGCCATAGGGCTACCATGGTGTCCATGTAGGTACCCTTGGATGGTCTAAATGCTCCTTGTGAGATTTTACATTGACACATAGGTGACATCGTGCTAGGGCCATAGGTTGTCCTCTATTTTGATGAGAGATATTATGGCCCTAGGGCCATAGGGTGACACTCCATAAGCTCAAGGGCCATAGGTTGTCCTCTATTCCAATTATAGGTCTTATGGCCCTAGGGCCATAGGACTACCATGGTGCATATTTAGGTGCCCTTGAATGGTATAAATGATTTTTGATATTATATACATTGACACCTAGGCCACCCTCAGGCCCTAGGGCCTTAGGTTTTCTTCTATTCTTATGAGAGGGATCCAATGGCCCTAGGGCCATAGGGTGCCAATGTAGAAATTCAAGGGCCACAAGTCGCGCTCTATTTTGATGAAGGATCCTATGGTATTATGGCCATAGGTCTACCATGATACTCATGTAGGTGACCTTGAATGGCATAAATGCTCTTTGAGAGCTTTTACATTGATACCTAGGCCACCCTATGGCCCTAGAGCCATAGGTTTCTCTCTATTCTAATGAGAGATCATATGGAGTTAGATCCATAAGATGTGAATGTGTAACCTAAGGGCCAAAGGTTGCCCTCTCTTCCAATGAGAGATTTTATGGCCCTAGGGACATAGGTCTGCCATGGTGTCCATGTAGGTGCCCTTTAATGGCCTGGATGCTATTTGAGAGATTTTACAACAATTAGGCCAACCTCTACCCCTAGGGCCATAGAGTGTGAATGTATAATCTCAAGGGCTATGGGTTTACCTTTATTATAATGAGACATCCTATGGACCTAGGTCCATAGGGATGCCATGGTGCTCGTGTGGGTACCCTTGAATGGCCTAGATGCTCTTGTATACCTTTTACATTCTCACCTAGGTCACTCTCTAGCCCTAAGTCCATAAGTTGACCTCTATTGTAATGAGAGATCCTATGTTCCATAGGATGCCAATGTATAAGCTAAAGGGCCATAGCTTACTCTCTATTGTAATGAGAGATTCTATGGCCCTAGGGCCATAGGTTGTTCTCTATTTTAATGAGAGATCATATGGTAATAGGGCCTTAGGGTTCCTATGTACAAGCTCAAGGGCCATAAGTTTCCCTCTAATCTAATGAGAGATCATGTAGCCTTAGGACCATAGGGCTACTGTGATGACCATGTAGGCTCCCTAGAATAACCTAAATGCTTTTTGAGAGCTTTTACATTGACACCTAAGCTGCTCTCTACTACTAGGGATGTACGTTTTCCTCTATTCTAATAAGAGATCATATGGGCCTAGGGCCATAGGGTGTTAATGTATAAGCTCAAGGACCATATATTGTAGTCCATTGTAATGAGAGATCCTATGGCCCAAGAGCCATAGAACTCAAGAGCCTTAGGTTTCCCTCTAGTCAAAAGAGAGACATGAATATGGTCCTAGGATCAAAGTGTACCAATGTATAAACTCAAGCACCATAGGTTGAGAGTTCTTATGGCCCTAGGACCATAGGGCTACCATGGTGCCCATATAGGTGCCCTTGAATGGTCTAAATACTCTTGGAGAGATTTTACATTGACACTCTATGTTTTTTTCGGGACACATGACATTAATCATATGTTTCCAAAAGAAAACTACATAGGTACTCTATTTATATGTTTTGAAGACTTTACAAGAGCTTAGAATACAACTTTTCATGGTCTTAGGACTATATATGGATAATATTTTTTATAGGTTTAAAATGGAGAAAACTTTATAGCCTTAGAACCTATAGAATACACCTCTATATTTGCACCATGTGGCCCAAGGGCCATAGGATTTCTTTGAGCAGAGAGTGTTGATAATAAGTTTCTTTAAGAAAACCATATTTCATCCTATGGCTCTGTGTTGGTATCTTTAAGAATTTATAAGAGCTTAAAATATGTCTATCTTTGTCTTTAGGGCCATAGGGATAGGATTTTTTGAACATATAATATAGAGAGAAGTCTATAACCTTAGGATTGTAGTAGGGTAATTTTTGAATGTGTCACCCTATGGTCCTAAGGCCATAGGACATATATGGAGTACGTTAAAACCTTAGTATTGTAGGGTAACTTTTGCAGGCATAAAAAAGAGAGAACTCTATAACCTCAACATTATAGGGTACTTTTTGCATGTAGCACCCTATGGCCCTAAGGCCATAGGGTGGTTTTTGTATGTACCGCTATATGGCACTAAGGCCACATAGCACTTATGGATTACTTTATACATGAAGAGAACTAATCTATAGCCTTTGGACATATGATATAGTTTAGAGAAACAACTCCTTTGCCTATTTACTTAGCATTATGTAGATCCTAATGACAAAGGGTACCTTCTATTTTTGTTGGAGCCTTATTGCCCTAAGAATATAGGGTGGCAAAGGTGCCCATCAAGAGAATAATATAATACCTATGAAAAGTATCCAATGGACCCAAGGATAATGGTGGACTAAGTGTCCTTCTAGAGAATCCATGTTAACACCCTTTAGTTGTGGAACCATAGAGGGTACCCTCTATATGATTTTTATGACTATAACATGCTTTGTTTTGAGCCTAACGTATTGTAGCTTTATTTTTATGTATTGGTATATGAGAACCCTAAGGACCAAGGGCCATAAGGGTTCATAATAACATGAATCATAGCTAGACAACCTTATGGACTTATGGTCATAGGTTGACAAAGGTGCCCTTTAACATCCTAATATACTACAAGTGAAGAATACTCAATGGCCCCAAGGCCATTGGTGACCGAACTATATTTGTAGATTATCTATATTGAGACTTTATGGACAAGGGCAATTGGGTATCCATTGTATGCTTTTATGACCATAACATGGAAATCTTTGAACATGGTAGACCGTGTAGTATTACATAGATCCTATTTCTCTTTGCTTCTTAAGTGTCACTTGGACCATCACACAAGACACCCAAAGAAGCTAAAAAAATATGATGCTATTAATACACATGCTGAAGACTACAAAAAAAGCTAAATTATGCTACTCTTATGTCCTCAAAACCATAGGGTCCTTTGGCAAGTGTATACTATAAAAGGAATTTGAAATTGAACAATGACCTATGTACTTATAAAAAGGGAAGAGTACAAATAATACTAACAATAGTTTTTAAAGTGCAAAGGGGAGCATTGAAAAGAGAATCAACAATAGCTTTGTAGGTGCTCGTTCTAAACAATAGATAGATTGCCAAGTCTTGATCTTCATGTTTTTCTTGAATTGAAAGTCACATTATCACAAAAAATTCTTTTGTATTTTATTAAATTTGATAACACATTTACTTTTCTGAATGTTCTCATAAATTATATAGATTTGGTTGTCTGACAAAATCATCAAAAGTATTGGATGCTAGAATTATAAAAGGATTAAAAGGGTGGAACATCTTTAATATGCTAGAAAAGCATCCTCAAGAAACTAATCAAGGTCACAAAATTAAATAGGAACCTTTTTAAAGTGCAAACACATCCACAAAGTTCACTGGTAGGTTTAAGCTTTGCAATTCAATGCATTTGCTTGTCTTCGATTTAACCCCACTAAATATACAATCCAGTTTACAAACTTAAACAATTTTTATACATTATACAACCATTGTTTTTTAATACACATTGATACAATGTTCTAATTGTTGTAAGACAAGATAAAAAACTATGTTAGTCCTAGCTTCTCTCTATTAAATAAATTCAAGATATCCATTTAATTCTATACATCATCCATAAGAAAAACAAAACCATAATTCTGACCAAGATACTGACCATTTCTTTCTTTGAATAAAACCCTATTGCAATTGAAGAATTAGATCTTCACATAAACCAACAAACAAATGTTTTATAAACCATGTGCGTTTTGATACTTGATGTTCATTATCTAAGCAAGTATTGACATCTCTAATGAATGTTGAATATACATTTAATCTAGCTATTTGTGATACAAAGATAATTATTTGAGATGTTTACACCATCAAGTCACAATAGAAGAAATTAAACTCAACCTAAAATATGATTTAAGATGATTATAAATTAGCTATTCACACTCTCATTCTGTAATTTTATAGTAAAAAACCTTGTTAGAGTTTTTAGCTCATTTTTATTCTCACAAGAATATTAAAACCTTAATGACAAGCTAGAGAATCCATGTCCCTATTGTATATGACCCCTATGATTCCAAGGCAATAAATTCACATATCTTCTTCCATAAGTTTGGTTTAGAATCAACACAGTAATACCCTAAGATCTTTAACAAGATAGTTAGGCCAAAGGACATTTTTTTTAGACTCTGAAATAGTTTTTAGGTGAGCTAGAATAACCAGGCCATAGGGTGTCATGTGATATGTTATAAGGTGTCTCCATAGAGAGCCAAGTGATTTGCACCCTATGGCCCTAAGGTCATAGGGTATCCCAAATGGTCAAGTACCCTTCTAGAGATTCTATGTCATCACCCTATGGCCTTAAGGTTGTAGAATAGTCCAAACGCTTTTGGGAGATCCTATGACCCTAAGTCCATATAAGGGGACATGTCTACAAAGAACTCTATGATCCTCAAGTCATAGGGCGCTCTAACCAAACCCATAGCTTTATCTGACACACTATAAATAGATTATAATAAACATCTTATGTTCACTTAGCTTTAAAGTATATGTTCACTTAGCTTTAAAGTATTACACAATATATCTTATGACCATATATATGTAAGGTGCTATTTGCCTCAATACATTTATTGTGGAAAAACTCAAACTCAAAAGCTAACATTTTTCAAATAAATTGAGAAAAAGAACAAACTAACCAACGATTACAAACTTTGATGGTTGATGTGCCACACCACATACTCCATCAATTACTTTAGCAAATTGGATAGCACTCCAAACACTAGATATTAGACTTTTGTGTGTTGTATCTATGATATAGACACCAACATGAATTGTAGAGCTATTCTCACTGCACGAAGAAGCTCAATCCCTTCCAAATTCTTTTCAATGCACTTGATTGTCCATGGTAAAGTGAATTGCAAAGTAGAAGTGCCATGTATAATTAGATCTTAATTAGAAGTGAAACAAGATGCCATCAAAATGTAATTAGAGTGAGGATTACTTGAATCTAATTAGAGATTAATTAGAAGTAAATTAAGATGCGACCAGAATGTAATTAGATAGTAACTAGAATGCAATT
Organism: Adiantum capillus-veneris; assembly: GCF_014529385.1. Taxonomy (NCBI): domain Eukaryota; kingdom Viridiplantae; phylum Streptophyta; class Polypodiopsida; order Polypodiales; family Pteridaceae; genus Adiantum; species Adiantum capillus-veneris. The sequence continues at coordinate 128,634,573 of NC_140953.1, forward strand.
ACTTGTGAGCTTGAGTGCCAATTGAGAACAGACAAGCGATGGAGAGAGATGAGACTCGGCGAAGCACGTGAGAAGAGAGAAGTAGACGGTGGAACATATATCCACCACACAACACCTATTGCTAGCACCCTATGGTCCCAAGGTCATAGGATGTACATATACCCTGCCACAAAACACCTGTAGCTAGCACCCTATGGCCTCATGTTTATATATCCGCCACACGACACCTATTGCTTGCACCCTATGGTCCCAATGTGCAGAGAAAGGGGGAGACCGGTTGCTTAAAACAATTCAACCTTGCTCACAAACATCACCATCAACCTGTCAATCTCTTTTTCCAATATCCAAGCACACACACATACCTAGACTATGACACACACACACAAAGAGCATGGAATTGACATAGACAAGATTGTAAGAGTGTGTAAGAGAATTGTAAGAGATAGATACTTGATGTTAACTGAGTCAAATTCAGTTAACAGAATCTACAAAAGACCGAAGACATATGAATGCACATCGAATACCAACAACAAGAAGAAGTAAAGATTGGAGTTACATATTTTTCACATTTTTCCAAAATGGTCATGTATTGTAATTTTCTGATTTATTTAGCCATTGTGATAATTGTAACGTGTTACGGGCTCAATAAGAGTTCCAAGATGTAAAGCATAGGTCACTTAGTGTACCTGGGTTGTAGAAACAATAAGTGTGGAGCTTCAAAGGTCTTGGGTGCCGGACATTACACATTTTAGACCTTGGCTAAGGTGTAAAAGCCAACTTTGTAAAGTTTGTGATTAACTTTTGGATAATGAAATACATAGTGTGAGATAAAACCGCTCACTTCTCTCCTTCTCGCGCTTCCTACTCCCTCCCCAATTATTACATTGCAGTCACGTCTGTTGCGTTGCAATCGCAGGTAAGAGCTCTACGCATTGACGTAAGCATTTCACGATATTTTGTAGCTTTTAGCATCACCGACCCGCGGTCTATTTTCATCATAGGTAGGAATTTACACTTCAAAATAAAAAACTAAGCATAGGCGGGGTATTGGGGCATCATTGCTAAGCATTTAGATGCATTCTAGGTCGAAAACGACTAGGTCAAAAATCCACTGCTGTTAATAATCGTGATTTTTACACTTGACGTAAAGTGAGATTTGAGACCATAAGCATGTGTGCTTAGGTCTTATAAACATGTCCTAGAAGTTTCATTATGTTTGGATGTCATTTGATACTATAACGGATGTGATTTGTTTGCCAATGAGCGATTAGCTTTTGGTGATTTCAATCACTTAAGTGTAGCTTAAGTTAGAAGCGAGTTGTTTGTTGTTTTCCAAGAGATTGACAACCTCTTGTAGCCTCTATGCACTAGTTAAGTCAAGTTCGTCCCATGGATTGACAATTTAATCGTCGTTCTCGTTACGTCTGCAATAAGATAGGAGTGAGGTTAGACACCCGTCCCATATTTGGCGCTGTTGCGGGGGATGAATAGACCTAAACTAGGGTAAACACAACGTCTTATGTAGTTGTCCATTAACTTCCTCTAGGTTCACCTAGAGTTAAACTTTCTCTTAAAAACCACATAGATTAAGAGTGTCGTCTTTTGTTGTGTAGAGATAGCTTGGGAGTAGATTGTACTTACTAAGTACCTTATAGGATTGTAGGATTGTTGGATTGTAGGATTAGATTAGGATTTTGAGAATGATTGATGGACAAGACAAGTCTTAAGATCAATGCTCAAGAAACCATAAAAAACAAGAAAACAAGTTTTTGTGGACACTTTCCAAAACCCAGTGCAGTAGAACCTAGGAGTAAGGTAAGTAGAATCCAAGGTGAGATCTCAAATCATTGCTCACTCCAAAGGAATCATCTGTGAGTTGTTTATGTGAAGTTGCAGAGCTTCAGATCTACGGCTTGAAACAGCACCAAAAGTCTGTCAATCATTGAACTGGCTGGAGATTATGCTCATAAAAGTTGTATGAACCAGTGGGTAAGCTTAAGGATGCATTTGAGATAAAATTTTAAAAGTTTACAAAAACTCAGATTATTTACTTTTTCTTGAGATTTTAGGCCAAATTAAGTTTTGACTTGACTCAAAGGCTTAAAAAAGATCATAAAAAGATTGTCCACCACTGAAAAAGTTGAAAAAAGTTTTCATTTTAGACCAAAAGTAAATAATCGCGTTTATTTACTTTTAGCTCAAAAATGATCAAGGTTGATACCACAGATTCTATGAATGATTACAAACATCCTTTGTGAAGGCTCATAGATTTTGGATCACAAAATAGACCAAAAACTTGACAAATACTGAAACATGTACTAATTGTCAAAAAATTGTATATAACTTGATGAATCTTGTTCAAATTAAGTTTTGACTTGACTCAAAGGCTTAAAACATGTCATAAAAAGACTGTCCAATGAAAAAATTGCAAAAAGTGTTCATTTTAGGTCAAAAGTAAATAATCGTATTTTTTGCATTTGGCTCAAAATGGATCAAGGTTGATACCACAGATTCTATGCATGATTACAAACATCTTTTGTGAAGGCTCATAGAGCTCAAATCACAAAACAGACCAAAAACTTGACAAAAACTAAAATCTGTACTGACTGACGAGAAATTGTGTCTGACTTGATGAATCTTCTTCAAATTAAGTTTTGACTTGACTCAAAGGCTTAAAACAAGTCATAAAAAGACTGTCCACTCAAAAAATTACAAAAAGTGTTCATTTTAGGTCAAAAGGTAAATAATTGTATTTTTTGCATTTGGCTCAAAATGGATCAAGGTTGATACCACAGACTCTATGCATGATTACAAACATCTTTTGTGAAGGCTCATAGAGTTTAAATCACAAAACAGACCAAAAACTTGACAAAAATTGAAATTTGTACTGATTGTTGAAAAATTGTGTCTGACTTGATGAATCTTCTTCAAATTAAGTTTTGACTTGACTCAGAGGCTCAAAACAAGTCATAACAAGACTGTCCACTGAAAAAATCGCAAAAAGTGTTCATTTTAGGTCAAAAGTAAATAATCGCATTATTTGCATTTGGCTCAAAATGGATCAAGGTTGATACCACAGGCTCTATGCATCATTACAAACATCTTTTGTGAAGGCTCATAGAATTTGGATCACAAAACAGACCAAAACCTTGATAAAAATTAAAATTTGTACTGATTGTCGAGAAATTGTGTCTGACTTGATGAATCTTGTTTAAATTAAGTTTTGACTTCACTCAAAGGCTTAAAGCAGGTCATAAAAAGACTGTCCAGTGAAAAAATTACAAAAAAAATTCATTTTAGGTCAAAAGTAAATAATCATATTTTTGCATTTGACTCAGGATGGATCAAGGTTGATACCAGAGACTCTATGCATGATTTCAACATCTTTTGTGAAGGCTCATAGAGTTTGGATCACAAAATAGACCAAAAACTGAAATCCGTACTGATTGTCGAGAAATTGTATCTGACTTGATGAATCTTGTTCAAATTAAGTTTTGACTTGACTCAAAGGCTTAAAACAGGTCATAAAAAGACTGTCGAGTGAAAAATTACAAAAAGTGTTCATTTTAGGTCAAAAGTAAGTAATCGCATTTTTTTTATTTGGCTCGATATTTTTTGCATTTAGCTCAATTTTTTTTACCAACTAAGAATACCACCAGTTTTATCATGTTATATTGAACACTCATATCAAATTTGGTAAGATTTGGATCTCTTAAGTGAAAATTGTGGCCAGATTTATAAAGGCAGTCTGTGAATAGACAACTGTTGACAAATTGAGCAGTAATTATCCAAACTTGGTAAAACTTGGCTAGGGAGCTTAAGTTTAGTTGCTTAACCAGTTGGTATCAACATTTTGGCAAAAGTTGCAAAAAAACCATTAGTAAATAATCGCGATTATTTACATTTGCTCAAGAACTGAGAAATTTTGCACAATTGAGTATACCACAAGGTCAATCACATCAAGAAGACTCCACAAATCAAATTTGCTAAACTTTGGATCACAAAATTGAGACTTAAGCCAGATTCTTGGAATCAGAGTCTCCGGACACTAAACACTTGATAACTTGGACAAATCTTGTTCAAACTCAACCAAACTTGTCGAGAGACCACAACAAGGTGATTACTTGGCAAAACAAGCTTAAAAAGTCTAAAAATTGAGAGAAGTAAATAATCACGATTATTTACTTTTAAGCCCCATAAACAATTTTTTGGACTTTTGAGCTTGTACAGTGTTAGAACAACATAATACAAATCCACTGGTCAACAAGTTTGGGTTCCATTGGATCAAACTTAATACATGATAACTCAGGTTTCAAGTTGCAAATTAGTCCTTTAGCTCCTTGCAAGGATAGAATTTGGAAATCTCATTTGCTGACTCACTTAGCTTAGATTGAAGAACAAGACTGCAGGCAAAGAATTGGGAGCTTGACAAGAGCTTAATTCAAGTCAAGTGGAAAAATGGATAACAATCTATTTTGCAGGAGTAATTCTGCTAATCAACACCAAGATCTGCTAAGAGACAGCTTCTACAGAACCAATCAACATGGACTCAAGTCGAGTCGAGAGTTCAAGTACAGCAAAGCAAGCCAATAGCAGTAGCAACACATGCACATCTTCAATGGACCAAATTTTATAGCTTTATGGATACATTGGAGATAAGGTTTTGTATACAGATCCGGAAGGCCATAGATATCTTCTGAGTGGCAAAAGCAGCATAGGAGCCATGATCCTATTGATCAGAGTAAAGTCGGATTCAAAAAACTCCCAGATGTTCACTGATTTCACTAGAGCCAGGTATTGCAAGCTCAAAGATGAAGTGCAGATAGAAGTGCAAAAAAAAGATCAAAGTGGTTATCCAAAAATCCGTACAAGCCAGCAAAACATACAGTTGGTGCATATGCAATCAGGGTCATTGTACATGGATTACAGTGGTCAAATCTATTTTCGAGAGCCAAAAATGGAAGATCCAATAGATCAACCAATAGAAGCCAATCAAATTGGAGAACCGAGTCAAAGACAGTACAAAGGTCAAGATGGAACATTCTACAACTTGATGCTCAGTGTTTTAAAAGAAAATGCCGACAATTTGGCAAGCATAGAAACAAAAACTTCTCAAGTAGAGCTTGACATGACAAAACCAAATGAAATACCACCAATCATGGCGTATTGATCAGATTGTGGACAAAAAGGTGGACATTTTTTTGAAGATTGTCCAAGAAATCTAGACAACAAGGACACATCAATTGCCAAGCAAGGTACAAAGAAAATTGGAAATGCAAATTTCGATGTAAGTACATCTAACTTGTCACTTTTAATGCAATTAGATGATTCTGCATTACCATTACAAGCACCAATAAAAGAATTGCAAGTTCAAAATCAGGAGAAAGATGCACAGGCACCTGGAAAACTTAAAATTGATTCTTTGAACAACAAATTCCTGCATGAATTTGGTCAAGGTGTCCAAATATCACCGAAGGTTGAAAAGACTGTTAGGTTTGTAAATGATTCTGCATTCACTGCCACAAGTGTGCAATCATTCACGAGTCTAAGGGACACATCAAAGAGAATGTTGTTAGCATTGTATGGTACACATAATTCATATGCACACTATGTAGACCAAAAAGGGCAACTGTACAAAAAGGATCAACCAGTGTTTGAATGGCCCATATTTCAACTCATAGAAGTGCGTCCAGTGATAGATCACCAAGGATGGTTCATTTTAGAGGAAATAATCTATTATAGCTCATCCTCTCTATAGTTGAACCCGAGTGAACTCAGAAATTTGTTCAGAGCCAAACTCTCCTCCATCGGAAATCAAGCTTCGATGTTGTAACCCAACGAGCATATACTTTGATCAAAACAGTCGTAGATATAGACGAGAGTCTAGCATCTATGATGCCTTGGGTCTTGAAACCACAGAAGCTCATATCATAGGAGACCCATGGGATAGACAATATCAGGCAAAGATAATGCTATCTACAGCTTGACTTGGGGAATAATTTATCATGTTTCATGGAGATACATAGGAGGAGGTTTATAGATGCCAAACATCAACAATGCTACCCACAGTGTACCTTCACAGTCCCAAAAGGTGAGACTAAACCAGAGCCAAAAAAATTTAAACTTTCATAATGGAGTAGGCTATAGTGATCACCCTAGGAAGGGGGAGCTGTAAATTCATCAAGCTCAGCTTATGTACCAAGAACCGTAATGTCAGTTAGAAGCCCTAGAGCTTCTAGCCAACAAACCTCTTCAAAGTAGAAACCGTTGAAAGATCATATGGTTGTTGTAAGTTTTTAATTGACCGAGATTCCATCAAAATCTGCAGATAAATACCTCTATGAAGATCATCAGGGTCAAAAGCTTCAGCTGATCTCCATAAGTCAAAGTCAAAAGCCGACAAATCCAATAGTGTTCAAATAGTTACATGAGACCAATCTCGCATATGCATATCGAGATGCAAATGGCAATGATTCTCAGCACGTTCATGACCTTGTACGAGCCCCTATGAATGCTAAACCTGAAGTCAAGGACTATTTGAAGATGATGCAAAGCCTCAAGCTGCCAGAACAGGTGACAAAAAAGTCAAAGTCAATGGGAGCTAAAGTCTAGAAAGCTACACAAAGGTCACCACCAAAATCTCCCCCGAAGATACATATTCTGCCAAAAAGTACAATGGATCTTCTAAGATCAAAAGTTACTCAGATGCAGGCAGACAATTCTCAACAGTTGCAAGAAAAAGGTGCAGTATTACAACAAAACGAGCCAACATCATCAAAACCAGGTGATCAAGACAAAGCCAATGTAGAAAAAGATCAACCCAAGGACACTGCCACAATAAAATCAATCAATATAGAAAGAAATCCTGAGAAGATCAAGTGCAACATTTTCATTGAAAATGAAGAAAATTTGTCAAGTGAAGTAAAGCTAGATTTTCAATTAGACAAGAACCTCATGTCCTTTTGCACTTGGAAAGATGTGGCCAACCACAACTGGAAGATGCTCTTGTATTTGTGAGTATATATGGAGACAAACGAGCAGAATGTTGGAAAATCATCTCCACCACCATTGAAGTAAGTTTACAGAACACTACTGCCCAATTCCACGTGATCACAACAAAGGATATGCCAAACGACATCATAATGGAATGCCAATGAGATAGAATGTAAACAGGATGTAGTCTTCAGAGACAACAAAGAATGAAGACGAACACTGGTCACTCGTAGACGAAAACACAAAGTCCTCAAGCACAATTCAAATGGAAGATCTTATTGAAGATGAATCATCTCCATCAAACAAAACTTCACAAGAGCTTAAAGAAAATCAGGCAATAGAAAGTGAGATCAAACAGAACAAAGAACCACCACGAAAGCTATTAAGTAGGGAATGCCACCAAAGCCAGAAGTTAAGAAGAATGAAGTTGCAAACAACCAGGAAGAAACAACAGGAAGTCCAAAGATCTAGACATTGCCAGCTGAATCAGTAGATGTAACTCAAAGTGGAACACAAAGTCTCACTTCAACTTCCATAAAGACACAACTAGATCAAGATGAGACCATGGCAAAATCAGGACAGAGATCTTCAATAGAACCAAAAATGAGAATATCTATAGTTCTTAGCAGTATAAAAGGAGAAAGTGTTGGATGCAATGCTCTCCTGTATAAAGAAGCAAAGTTAATATGGTTGTAGAGACAATATTCAGAGCATTCTCGAGATTACTCGGGGCAAGCCAGGTAATAGAGGAGGAAATCCACAATCCGAGCGAACTTTTTCGAGCTTATGCAAACCCGAGCGACATCTATGAATGTAAGCCCCTAAACATAGAATAAACCAGACATGGTGATTGCACGCCTTAAAGCATTTTAACCATATTCATGGAAGTTTGTGAAATTTTAGATTAACATATGAATTTACTATGTTTTGGGTGAAGATAGATAGAGATCATTAACCTAAGTGCATCCTCTGTTAAAACAAAAGCCATAAGAAACCGTTTCTTTATCATATTTTGTTTATCCAGGAAAGTTTTTTATGTTGCATTCATGCTTACACCAGGCAAAACATTCTCACAATAGTTGGTAGCTATCCATGCTCTTTAGCAACCCATGTTCCATTGGAAAATGAAAGGATAACACATATCGTTTCATTTATCTAAGGCAAAAATTAGGTCTTCTTAACAAATATCATTGAGGAGCTTTGACAAACTTTGGCGTGTATCCTTCATAAAGATAAGTCTGTTGGTGTAACACTCTTCCATGTTGCAATGGTGAAAGAACCATATAATTAAATTGAGCGGTACATGAATGCCAAATTAAATGCAATGGAAATATAAAGGACAATAGTGTCTCACTAAGAATGAGATATTGTTTGCCACTACCGGGCTAGAAAAAAACATTTTGTTCTAATCGAAGAAAAAAAGGGCAAACTTGAAATTCTTCCGGTTTTAAAGTCAAAATTTGAAGCTTTTGCCGGTAATTACACTAAAACTTGTGAAAATTTCTTGGTTTTCTTAAAGATAAGCTCAAAATCTAACCGAGATTTTAGGATTTCAGCCGGTTAAAATACACAGGACCCCGGTTTTCAAAAGACTTTTAATGTCCATATAAAGAGATTGGCGAGGCCGAGTGCACATTGATACATGATTTGTGTTTTGCTTTTTCTTATTTTCCCTTTAGATCTCTTTAGAGTGTCTCTGCACATATAATTTTAGAGTGGTGAACATATAATTTTTGAAGTCATCAGGGCAAGAAGGAAAAGAAAATAATACTCCAATAGTTTAAGAATATTGAAAAACTACCTACAAGCCTCCTTCATGCATGTGCACCTTCAGTGTTTGGTAACCACCTTACAATTGTTGGAGGTTAAAAGTTCAGTTATGTCTGTTAGCAACAAATAAACGGAAAGTAAATATTCTACCCAAACTTTGAGAAACATAGTATAAGCATGTGAGGAAATAACTTATATTTCTTCAATACATTGAAAATTATCCTTTATGAAAACGCATAGATAGACTAGCACCTGATAACGAAAACTCGTAGCTGGTCACAATCTTCTCATAATAAACGATCATGCATGTATGTAAAATTGTAAACAGAGCACATCAACCTTCGTGTTTGGCTGGAATATCTATGTGGGACCTCTACCAAAACCCTCCCTCATCAGTTTTGAAACTTGTGTCTAGCCATCTGTGCCAGCGCGGATGGCTACATGCAGGTTTCAGCTTTCAAACTCTTATTAAAAATAATAATATTGGCGCATTCCCTCCTTTATTAAAGTGGGAGCTAGGAGTCAATTCATGTAGCATATGCTAGCTTTTGGTGCACATTGCATGCCTTGCCGATCTGAGAAGCCTCAGTCCAAGCAATAACCTTGACATGATTATTGCATGTACTATTTGAGGAGTTCCAACAACCCATGCACTACTCACAAGCGCGTTGGCTCCTTGTAGAAAATTAATACTTCCACTGCAGTACGTCATCCAAAACTATTCAAGACCACCATTACAACCAGTCTTGAAAGAGAGACAAATAGTACGCACACAGCCAATTGTGGCAGTCTTTTGAACAAGGGATTGCATTGCCAAACTAACAGGCTGCATGTGAGCTATTGATAGCATCTTTCATGACAAGTGAACAAATAGCGAGAACTATAGGAGATGACCTATTAATAACGATAATTTTTACCCACTTAATAGCACTTTTATTGTATGAGGTCCACGCCTCAGCTACTGTGTGCCGCAAAGCGACCTTCATCCGCTATCATTTTGGCTCTGCACCGAACTATAACATTGATGACCAGCTTCTACAACAACAAGTCTTGTCTCGTGTCTCCCCCATGACACTGTCTGTAGCCATCCACGCCGGCGTGGATGGCTATAGGCAGTGTCATGTGGGCAGGTCATGCCAAAAACATTTTCTTGACAACAAAAAAAGTGCATACTAGGACCCTAGGTCAAAAAAGGTCCACGCATCAGCTCCAAGTTTTGTCCAAATAGGCACTGGCATGTTGCCTATCGCGAAGCGACTCCCATCCGCTGTCATTCCAATTCTGTACCAAACACTACCATCGATGACCAACTGCTACAACAACAAATCTTGCATCTCCTCTCCCCCACATCACAACATGTAGCCATCCACGCCGGCATGGATGGCTAGAGCCTGTCATCATGTGGGCTCGTCCTACATATCGGACTCTGTGCCGAGTGGCAGGGAGTCCTGTCCACCGGCAACCAGTTATTTTTAAGAAGGGTTTAAACAACCCCCCCCCCGGTTTAAACATTATATCAATTTGAACACGGGCTGGGGATTGAGCAACGAAGTTATGCGAGTGGTTGTGCAATGGCCTCTCTTCGCGGGCGCCCGAGTTAAAACCGTGGGTGAATGGTCCATTGTGTTTAAATCACTTTTTTTATATTGAGCATGTGGTCGTTTGTGCAAACTAGGAGGCTTGCAAAAAAGCTAAGGGTCGAACTGTGACCGGCTGCACCGGCCCAACAGGTCAAACAATCGCCACTTGGACGACTCTCAAGGGTGCCACATCCTTGAGAGTCAGATATTTAGAGAGAGCCCATCATTTGGGACAGGGCTTGCCAAAAACATTTGACCAAAGAAAACAAGAGCACACTAGGTGAAAATTTGAAGTATTTGTCAGTATTTCACACTAAAACTTGTCAGTTTTCTTCTAGACGATCAGGTCAAAATATTCTAGCCGGGATTTTGAAATTAGCTAGTTAAAAATATAGTAAACCGCAACTTTTTGCAAACTCTAATGTGAAGGGGGGCTTGACATGTTCCATCTCAATTTGCAGCAATAACAACCGGCCACGATGAGGTTACTTTCAAGTGCTTGATTAACGGTAGAATCGAGCAAGTATAACCATCATATGATGAAAGAGGCCACTTTTATGTTCGTCTAGTGGCTTGATGGGAGGGGGATTGGAGGCAATTATACGGCCAAAACCTCATGATATACATCACACTCTCAAAGTGGTTAAAATCAAGGATAGACTGAAATATATGAGATCAATGACAAAAAAAAGTATTTTATGTATTTCAATCTTTATTCAAAATTAGGGCTCATCACTAGGTACTACAGTTTATTCTTTTTGTTATACTTGGATAACTACAATATAAACTATGTCAAGAGGGTAGCAGTGATGTTTCATGGCTTTAATTACTTCTGTTATACTTAAATAACTACAATATAAACTATGTCAAGAAGGTAGCAGTGATGTTTCATGGCTTTAAGTACTGCAAGGCATTAAAAATGATATTTATAAATTTCTATCATTTGGTATGTAATTCTTGTTTTGGTTTTGATTTTTGGTTTTTTTTTTTTTTTTTTTTTGGAAGGGGGGGGGGGGGGGATGATGATGATATGAGTCCACGGAAATCTATTGAACTAGTTCAAGGTATACTTTAGGAGAGTATATGTACTCATTGGTATTTCAGAAATAAATCTAAAATAAAATTTCACCCCTATTTAGTCATGGCCAAAAAGTAGAGAGTCCTTTAATGAAAACCAACTATCGGTAGGTACTACATGTCCAAGGAATTGAGATCTCATGGAAGAAATTGATTTCTCTCTTTGCTATAAATCAGAGGACTAAGATACCATAGTTCATATTAATAGCCCAATCTTCCAAAATGTCAAGTAAGTTTTACATTGAGTACATGATTATGATTCAATACCCTCACATCTAAAAAAGAAGACCTAAAGTAGAGAAATATATGCCCTTGCCCACAACATTAAACTTCTTTATTGATCGCCCTAGTTGTGGCCAACACTAGCTATTTATGAGGAGTAATGCTAAGAGGAGTAGGAAGATACATTTCTAAAAAGGAGAAGTTAGAATCACCTATTGTTAAAATTTCAAACAATAATGTTTGTCAGGTTTTAGGATAAGCAACCTTTGCAATTCGTTGCTCCTAAATCTGTTGTGATTCTTTTCTGGATAATAAAGAGTCTACATAGTGTTTGTTAAGAGGTGTGCTCATATATCCATGAGCATAGTTCCACCCTTTTTACCTTTGCGTCCTCTTTAATTATTTGCTAAGAAAGGGAGTAAGTAAGACTAGAACCTTGCTTGAGAGATTTCTATAGCATGATAATAAGCTAAAGAAGAGGGAACTTTTCTTGTAGCTTTCATAATTACAGTCATGGACCATAAACAAAAGACTTGTGTTCTTTTGGTTTTGTTCAACTTTTGAACTATTTATTATAGATCACGTATGGGAAGTAGTTGCTCGGTTTATGTCTTGCTCGAAAATGTTTGCTCGCCATATGGTAAGACTCGTAATAGAGAAATCATGGGTAAGGCTACAATTCAAGAAGAAATGGTTGCTACGCATCCAAAATCATGAACAGCAAGTAAAGTTTCAGGTGAAGCCTTCAAAAGACATGCATGTAGATGTCATCCTTGGAAATCAGTGGCTAGATCAACACAAGGCCTACAAGGAAGATACAATGCTAATACTTTCTTTTCCAAGAGGAAGCAAGCAATAGTTACAGATACCGTTAATATTAGATTCAGAGTTGCAAAAGTCACAAGAATTAAAGACATATCTTGCAGACAAAGGTAAAGCTAAAGTGGACCTTCCAACATATGCCTTTACATCAAAGAACCCTCATGGATTAGCTTCTTCAAGAAAGTCAGGATTTCAAAATTTCAAGTCAATTGCTGACCTGCAGAAACCTCTAAGGAGACACCCAAAAAAGCAAAGGTATATCAGCCAAAGTACTCAAAAAATCAAAGGAAAGTCAAGCAACTGTTTGTTTCGAGCAGTTTAGTCAAAGTCAATGATCCAGTTTGGATTAAAGACAGGAAATCAACACAGAAAGACAAACACATGGGATGGGTAGCATCACAATGGAGTTTGAAAGAACAGGAGTACTACAGAGGTAAAAGACAGATATGGGTACCAAAACGGTAGGTAAGGACATATGAAGTAACATCAAGACCCTTCTAGGAAAGAAGGACCACAAGGTATCACCCTCAACAATATCCTAGGATACCTAAGAAGCAGGTATACAACAAAACAACATTGAAAGATGCTAAAGTCTACCACAACCCTTAAGAGGATACAAAACAAAGACGGATCTCAAAGAATCTTCCTCTTGGACAAGGATTCTACACAGATTATACAAAGATTTGGCTGCCAGTCAACCACAAGCCAAATGCAACTACACTAGACCTGCATGAAGATCTCAAGAACTCAACAAGACCTAGAGCTCAACAAAGGAGTTACAAAGGTCATCAAGAGATTTGGATTCCTAAGTCTTCTAATGATCCTAGTCAAAAGCCAAATGTCAACAGTCAAAAAAGGCCTACAACAACATCAAAGACTCCTATTAACATGCCCAATTGGAGAATCAAACAGATAATGGAGTCTTCACAGTCAAAGAAGGACAACCCAACCAACGAGAATGCATATTCAAAGATGACAAAACAGGTATGGAAAAAGAAACCTTCAATGCCAACTTGGTCCTTCACTAATCCTCTTTTTGAGGATTCAAGCTTACTTTTACCTGAAGAAATGTTTGTATTAAGCACAAGAATGTAAAAAGTCAAGTCACCAGGGTGCAAAAACCACTCTTTGGCATAGTTAAAGTCAAGTTGTTGAGCCATAAAATGAGCAAAGCATTAGTCCCAAAGCTTCAAGTCATAATAAACTCTATGCTAAGAGTCATAGTTATTAGGCTTACACTCAAGCTGGAAGAGTTGAGCATATCTAAGTCATGTCTCTCATGCTGGATGAGATGAGCATAAGAGCCAAAGTCTATTAACTTAATCATGGTGGAGTGTCGTAGAGTCTAACACTCATGCACAGTGCACAGTAATATGAGAGCACATATCCTCATCAACGAAAACCATTCTTAAAGGGGTACCAACTTGCTGCCTTTCTAATTCCATATGTATCAGCAAATAATCCCTTGTGTACTTTATTAATATTTCCCATGCTAATAAGTACTCCAATAATGCGCGTATCCCAAAGGCACTTTTTTCCATTGGGTTTTTTTCCTTTGGTCATCCAGCTATTGACCCTAATTTAGAACCTCGTCATTCTACTTCTCTTGTACATACTTTTCATAAAAAAATCATCAGCCTCATCATGATGCTATTAAAAATGGACAAATGCACCATCATCTCTCACATCAGACTATTCAGACCAATGAAGATATTGCAACAAATTGAACTCATCAACAAATTCAACGACAAATGAAGAGAATCAACCCATCAACAACCAATCAGAAACCTTTCACAGCCTCCACGGATACTTTTGAACAGTGCTTGAGGATGGGCACTAAAATTGGAAGGGGGGAATGTTAACTGAGTCAACATCAATTAACAAAAGCTGCTAAAGACCGAAGACATACAAATGCACATTGAAGACCAACATGAAGAATCAATAAAGATTGGAGTTCCACATTTTCCCAAAATGGTCATGTATTGTAATTTCCCGATTTATTTAGCCATTGTGATAATTGTAACTTGTTACGGGCTCAATAAGAGTTCCAAGATGTAAAGAATAGGTCACTTAGTGTACCTGGGTTGTAGATACAATAAGTGTACTGGAGTCTCAAAGGTCTTGGGCGCCGGACATTACACATTTTAGACCTTGGCTAAGGTATAATAGCCAACTTTGTAAAATTTATGTTTAAGTTTTTGATAATGAAATACATAGCGTGAGCTAACGACGCTCACTTCTCTCCTTCTTGCGCTTCTTACTCCCTCCCCGGTTGTCACATTGCAGTCACGCTTGTTGCGTTGCAATCACAGGTAAGAGCTCTACTCATTGATGTAAGCATTTCACGATATTTCGTAGCTTTTGATGTCGCCGAGATCCGCAACTTAATTTCATCATAAGTAGGAATTTACACTTCAAAATCAAAAACTAAGCATAGGTGGGATATTGGGGCATCATTGCTAAGCATTTAGATGCATTCTGGGTCGAAAACGAGTAGGTCAAAAATCCATTGCTGTTAATAATCATGATTTTTGCACTTGATCTAAAGTGGGATTTGAGACCATAAGCATGCCTGCTTAGGTCTTATAAACATGTCCTAGAAGTTTCGTTACGTTTGGATGATATTTGATGCTATAACGGATGTGATTTGTTTGCCGATGAGTGATTGGCTTTTGGTGATTTCAATCACTTGAGTGTAGCTTGAGTTAGATGCAAGCTGTTTGTTGTTTTCCAAGAGATTGACAACTTCTTGTAGCCTCTATGCACTAGTCGAGTCAACTTCGTCCCATGGATTGAAAATTTAATTGTGGTTCTCGCTACGTTTGCAATAAGATAGGAGTGAGGTTAGACACCCGTCCCACATTTGATTTGAGAGTACACAGCAAATTAAGCATAGCATAAGAGTGTAGAGAAGAGAATCTGTAAGAGAAAGGTCTAAAATCTAGCCCCAAACTCCATGGCACCCATTCTTGTGGTGTTTGGTATTTAATATATTATTTCTAAGTTTCAGGTGCCAAATTTTGAGGCCCCTCTTTTACAACCACTTCACTTTTGTAAATGAGTGAAGCTCATTAGTTCTTGCATGTCCCATAAGGGGAAGTTCTTACTACAATTAATTACAGAGCCATAGTGTCTTACTGAAATGAAAACCTAAAATATTGTGCAAGTACAAAACGGTCGAGAGGATTATTGCATTCCACTCTACAAAATCATTATCATCAACTCAATTATAAAGATAAAATAGAAAGCACATAATTAACCATTACGCCAACTATCCCAATTGCAGCTAACCACTACAACAGGAAGGTGCCCAGTCGCGTAGCATCCCTCCCACCAAGGATAGCAACTATCCACAGTTGCTCAATAGAGAAATCAACTGGATTGTTAGTGATGGAAACTATGGAGAAGGTCTGGGAAATTGCGAAAAAACTTTTCAGGCATCCATTTTATATCCTCTCTAGGGTGGCCCTTGAAAGTCAAAAGGTAACAGCTATAAACCATACCAGTGTGTGTAGTGGTGGTCTTGTGATCAACGATTTTTGCAGGGATGAGTTTCTCTTTTTGGCCCCTACAAGTGAAGGTGGGTCTTCATAAATGTGATGTGTAGGTGGGGGTCCTCTGAATGGTCTTAAAAGGCTAATGTGAAATGGATTGTGAATGTGCCAATGTGCAGGTAGGTCTAAACAAAAAGAAACAATATTAATGAGAGATGAAATTTTAAAAGGTCCATAAAAACAAGGAGCAAGCTTAACAAAGACATTTGTATCAATGCAAAGTAAAACATAATCACCTTCTTTTAATTGGTGTTCCTTGTGGTGCTTGTTCGCATGCTTAGTGTAAAGTTCTTGTGACTATTTAGTAGCAGAATGCACACTTGCATAAACATCATGAAACTCAGTAGTGAAATCATCAATGGAAGGAACAACATTAGAAAGACGCGAAGTAGGAGTAGGAAGAGAGTGACCATATACAACTTCAAATGAAGATTTACCCATGGCAGTGTGAGTGGTGTTGTTATATGCAAATTGTAGAATTTACAAGTAATCATCCCATTTCTTAGGTTGAGAAGAAACATAAGCCTTTAACAAATCAATGATAGTGCAATTAGTGACTTTGGTTTGACCATTAGATTCAGGATAGAATGCAAAAGTGAAGTCAAGTGTAGTGCCAAGATTTTCAAACACAGTAGTCCAAAAGGCACTACAAAATTTTGAATTTCGATCAAAAATATTGACTTTATGCAAACCATGATGTGGGAAAATAGTCTTGAGAAACAAAAGTGCAGCTTGATGTGCTGTGAGTGTTTTCTTACAAGGAATGAAATATGCTTGTTTAGAAAAACTGTCAATAACAGTCCAAATCATGTCATGCTTGTGCACTGTGAGTGGAAAACCAGAACAAAATCCATTGAAATGTGTTCCCAGGGTCTTTCACGAATGTGGAGAGGGTGTAAAAGTCCCAATTTCTTACATGTTGCTGCTTTGATCTTTTGGCAAATCAAACAAGTTGAAACATACTGTTTAACATATCAATTCTCATAGTAGGCGAATAGAAATCACGACATAAATTTTGAAAAGTTGCAGAAAATCCTCTATGTCCAGCATAGGGTGGTTAATTCTTCAATAACTAATGTATGAAAAGGTTTAGTCACACACAATTTTTATTTGAAATAAAGGAAGTTTTCTTGAATATTGTATTCAAGAAATGTGTGCACAAAATTATCAAGCATATGCAACCATGTCGTTTTGAAGTCATCATCATGTGCATAAGTGTTAGGCATAGTGTCAAATGAAGTTCTTGTAATGGTTGATAGATTATTAAGTGAGGGCCTTCTACTCTAAGCATCAGCTTCAACGTTTTCTTTACCATGCCAGTATTGAATGTTGGGCTGGAATCTTTGAATAAAAGCGGCCCACTTGATATGTCTATCATCTATTAAGGGTTGAGAAAGTAAGTAATTGATACTTTGTTGATCAGTTTTAATGATCAAGTCAGTACCCATTACATAGTGTTTCCAGATTTTCAATGCATGTACCACAGCAGTCAATTCTTTATCATAAGTACTGAACTTTGTTTGAATTTACGACTTTCAAAAGCAAGTGGATGGTTATCTTGCATAACGACTACACCGATACCTTTTCCACTAGCATCAGTGACTACAAAAAACAATGGTCTTTCAAAATTAGGCAGTTGTTGCTATACATGTGTATTAGTCAAAGCATGTTTAAGTGCAATAAATGAGCTTTCTTGTAAATCAGCCCATTCGTAAGGTGTGTTTTTCTTCAATAGGAGAGTCAAATAATGTGACTTGTAAGCAAAGTTACAAACAAATTTCTTGTGATAACTACAAAGACCGATGAAAGAACGTAGCTCATGCAAGTTTTTGGGTCTAGGCCATGACTGAATGGCTTCAATTTTCTTGGGGTCTACATGTATTCCCTTACCCGATACAATGTGTCCCAAATATAAAATCTCAGATTGGAAAAATGAACTCTTTTCAAGATTCAAGTACATGTGATTTTGTGCAAGCAGATCAAATACACGTGTTAAGTGCTCTTTATGCTCTTTTTCATATTTATTGAATACCAGAATTTCATCAAAAAATACAATCACAAAATCTTGATGGTCGATGAGAATTCTGTTTATCATGCGTGTGAATGTGGCTGGTGCATTTGTCAAACCAAATGGCATGACAAGAAATTCATAATGTCCTGTTTGTGTTCTGAAAGCAGTTTTGTAGACATCATGTTCAAACATTTTGACTTGATGATACCCTGAATTGAGATCAATTTTGCTAAAGATGTTTGCCTCTTTTAGTTTGTCTAATAGATCATCCACTCTAGGAATAGGAAATCTATTCTTGATGGTGATCTTGTTTAAGGCCCTGTAGTCGATACACATACGAAAGGTTCCATTTTTTTGCTTGACAAGAAGTACTGGAGCTCTGTATGTGGTGAACTACTAGGTCGGATTAGGCCTCGGTCAAGTCAATCAGTGAACCGAGTTTGTGTCTCCCTATGTGCGGTTGGATTTACATGGTAAGGTGCTCTACAAGGAGGTTCACTACTCGGTATAATGTCAATTTTGTGGTCTTTAGGGCGTGAAGGTGGAATTCCAGGTGGAAGATCATGCGTAAAACAATCTTTAAATTGTGAGAGAAATTTATCGTGTGTAGAAATGTGTGAAGTTTTAGTTTCAACAAAAATATGATTTACCAACACTAGATATGTTTTCCCCTCTTTTTGAATTGCTCTTTTGGCTTGAGTGTGAGAGAGGAGTGGAAATTGTTTATGTGCTAGTGTTGCTTGGATGGAGAAATTTTTATTATCATGCGTAAGAGATATTGTACGTGTTTTAGAATCAATCAACGGATTATATTCATGACAAAATGGCATTCCCAAAATCATATCAAGACCATGCAGTGGTGCTACCAAAAATGTACATACTTGTGTAAATTCACCAATGCAAACCTCAATAGTAACTTGGATCTTGCAATTAAAATGTTGATTATTAAAAATAGTTTTGACCTCGTGAGGTGATGAGATTTCTGAGAGAGAGAGAGAGAGAGAGAGAGAGAGAGAGAGAGAGAGAGAGAGAGAGAGAGAGAGAGAGAGAGTTGTTGTGCCAAGCGTGTAGAAATGAAATTGTGGCTACTACCATCATCTACTAACAGAATTGTGACACTTTCACCCTTAGTAGTGCCTTGCACTTTAAACAAAGTGTGAGGAGATATAGGAGTACCTAGAGATGGGTTGTCATTGTGATCATATTTACGATCATATCCCTCACCGTAATTGGCTTCCACTTCGTTGTTTTTTTAATGGTAGAATGTAGCGTTGCTAGTGAGATGCTTCCATGCACATTTTACCATTTCACGTTTGGGGAAGTCTTCATCATGAAAATAGTCATCTAGCTGACTAACCCATGCTAGAACTGTGCTAGCATCTTTAATGCCATCAAAATCCTTAAAGTGAAGGTTTTTTTGCTAATTTTGTTTTTCTTAGGTGCCGATGCAGATTCCTATTACTAGAACCCTAAGGTCCCAAGGCCATAGGATGTGCATATACCCACCACAAAACACATGTAGCTAGTACCCTATGTTAGGATGTACATATACCCACCACACAACACCTATTGCTAGCACCCTATGGTCCCAAGGCCATAGGATGTACATATACCCACCACACAACACCTATTGCTAGCACCCTATGGTCCCAAGGCCATAGGATGTACATATACCCACCACAAAACACATATAGCTTGCACCCTATGGACCCATGTACATATACCCTCCACACAACACCTCTTGCTAGCACCCTATGGTCCCAAGGCCATAGGATGTACATATACCCACCACAAAACACCTGTAGCTAGCACCCTATGGCCCCAAGGCCATAGGATGTACACATACCCGCTAAAAAACACTTGTAGCGAGCACCCTATGGCTCCAAGACCATGGGATGCACACGTACCCGCCACAACACATATGTAGCTAGCACCCTATGGCTCCAAGGCCATAGGATGTACATATGCCCGCCATAAAATACTTGTAGCTAGCACCATATGGCCCCAAGGCCATAGGATGTACAATACCACCACAACACATATGTAGCTAGCACCCTATGGCCCCAAGGCCATAGGATGTATATATACCCACCACAAAACACCTTTAGCAAGCACCCTATGGCCCCAAGGCCATAGGATGTACATATGCCTGCCACAAAACACCTATAGCGAGCCCCCTATGGTCCCAAGTCCATAGGGTGTACACATCCTATGGCCCCAAGGCCATAGGATGTACACATACTCATTATAAATATCTACATACGACATCCTTTGGCCATAGGTTGTATGCATACTCATCACAAAACATCCACATCTAGTATCCTAAGGCCATAAGTCCTTAGGATATATACATACTCATCATCATGAAATGCCAACATATAGCATCTTATGGACCTGGGGCCATAGGATGTATACAAATTCATCACAAAATACCTACATAACATCCTGTGTCCCTAAGGCCATAGGATGTATATATACTCATCATGAAAACATACATGTGTACTCATTGTGAGGTGACCTTGAGGAGTCTATATGTACTCTTAGGCCATAAGCTTTTCCTTTGTGATGCTTCTTGGTCGTAAAGGTATCCTTCCATGCACTAGCATAGACCTCTTTGGCTACGTGGGGCTCTTTTCACAACTAGATGTAGAACCCTTTGTCCTTAGGGCCATAGATTGCACACGATGTTTCTTTGAGTTTCTTCTTCATCAGTGACATAAACTACATTAAATTACATGTAAATTTCTTGATACTTGTGCTTGTTTGTTTAAGTGGTTTTCAAAAATGGTGATACAGTAGACCCAAATGCATATTCTTCTAGCACTACATTCAATAGGTTTTGGAATACAGAGTTTGCTAATGGGATCTTGTTAAAAACAAGTGAGTTCTCCAAATGAGTTGTGTGTAGTTGGATAAAGTCTTAACTAGAGTCAACAAAGGATGATGAGTTGAATGCATGTTTAAAGGATGAACGTAGAATTCACATGATGAAACAACAAAGTTGTAGGAATGTGTACTACACATGGTGTAAGTTCTTGCAATTGCAAAAGGATAAGTATTTATGCATTATACATGATAAAATGGACCAAAAAAAGACAGCAATACCTAGATTGCGTGTGAACTCAAAAGACTATGCAAATGCATATCAACTACAGGTATCATTAACAAGTATGATAACACATGGACATGCTCATGGGATGTATGGTCATTTCTCGCTTAATGGTCTATGGCCTTCAGCTCCCAATGCTACAATTGGTTCCCTCGCATTATGCTTACAGAATTTGGAAAGAACAGATAACCATGTACCAGGAGATTTATGCCATGACGATATGCCACACATCAATGTAACATTATTCAATGCATTGAAATCAAGGACGGCTCTAGACCACCAAAACAGGATGAGGCAAGAGCGTGAGAGGGATGCATCAACAGTAACACCACTGTTGGCCATTGAAGGATGTAATGAAGAGATTGCTAACTTGAAATCATCCTCCTCTCAATGTGTTGTGGATACAATGTCCACTCCCGTGTTTCAAAAATTGCATGAGAATATTTTGCTACAGCTAGATAATTATGCAAGAGAGAATAAGAATTGATATTTAAATGCATACTTATCCTTGCTAGTAGCAAAAGGTGTTTTCAAAACCATGCATTTGGGATTCTTAATGGTGAGTTACACATGAGGACATAGATGCAATGTTTAGCAGGTTCTCAGAGAGATTGCAAATAGGAATGACATTCACTTTTCCACATTTGATGGAACATTTTCAAAAATGTGAAAGCTCAGCTCCAACACCTTTTTGATGACGCAAGTTTCCAACTTCAAATCCTTTGTTAAAGGGTACATGTGTGATGGACAAGATTCTCTTGTTGGACGCTCTAAGCCACTTCAATTTTGTTTCTTTATCCAAGGTGAAATCCCAGTAATGCATTACAAAATTCACCCCAAATCACCTGATTGGATTCCGAGAGAGTCAAAAATTGAGTTGTGGAAAAAAGATGATAAAGGGAAACAACAATTGCCAATAGGCTATCCAGATGTGGGCCCTATAACAGACTATGTGAGGGATAGTCCGCTTGTTATTCAAGGGATTAAGACATATCTTGAATTCTGGGAAAAGATGGACTCTACTACAGGGAAAGGACCACGATTCTACAAAATACGTGGATTCAATTATTATTTAGTGGCAAAACATGATTAGTGAGCTTGAACAACCAACCAATAAACAAATTGGTGAAAATACATCATTTTGGCCAAAGACTACAGGGAGTCATCAAATGCATTAGATAGAGGAAGACATAGATGAGTTTCAAGGATATGAAGAATTGAATGATCACTATGTTGGCCCTCAAAAGTGCAAGGCCATAGGAAGCTTTTAGGCCTCAAATTGATGTAAGGAAAGGGGATTTTGTTCTTGTGAGACCTGCAAATCCAGAATATCCAATATGGCTAGGAGTTGCAGAGTCAGATGTTGATGTAGATAGCTCACCTCCTAACTACTGGGCACCAAAACATTGGAAAAAAAATCCCACAATCCAAGAACAATATGAAGATTGTTATAAAAATAATTCGTGTTGCAATCTTGCTGATTCAAAGCGTTAGGAGTGTGTTGATGCACTTGTGTGGTCATGGACTCCAAGGGGTGGAAGACTTGCAGAAGCAATTAAAATCCCATCCAATGTTGTGGAGAAAGCACAAGTTATCTTAATAGGAAAAATTGAATAGCGTTTCATTTTCATAAATTGTTTTTCTTTTTATCCGTGTCTATGTGTGGTTTTATAAAGTATTAATTAACACCAACATGAAAATATTTATTTTGGATAGGACAAAAAAAGTTGTTTGTCAACACTACCATTTTTTTTGAATCTATCTCTTTGTCCAATGTAACACAAGTCCTCAACAAAATAGTTATCTACAACATTCCCAAAATAATTGAAATTGTTTTAAATCAAATGGGAAATAGGAATCCATAGGCATTGAAATCAGTCCCAAAGTTATGGGATTTTCCCATTTCATCTAAAAGAGTGTTACATACACACACACACACACAATATATATATATATATATATATATATATATATATATATATATTGATAGCCGTTTTTTTGGCTCTTTGTAATTGCCACAGTGAGTTACCTCACCCTACCAAAATCACCCAAACACTGTGGCTATCCCTACCATTTCACTGTACATAGGCGTGCGTGAGTCACGGGACTTTTCCCATATCTTCTTAAAAACCCTCAGCTAGCTAGTCACTGGGTTAGGTGAGCCAAAAAAAATAAAAAAAATAAAAAAAATAAAAGTAGATTATGGCCTCTTTGTGTGTAAATATTTCATTGTATATATGGCCTAAATATAGGGATTTTTAATAATTATTTTGGTATTTTATTTAAATATTTCTACTTAGGTGTGTGTTTTATTAAACCTATGTACACCTTCTGTCATCCTCTTACACCATAATTATATTTATTTTTTTTTGCCAATATGTACATACTCTAACCTCATATTTTTCCTTTATACAAATCACTCCCACATTTTCACCCTCACCCTTGTGAAAACAAAAAATTGATTTCTACTCATTGGTTACTTTTATTATATTATTTACTTGCATACCTTTTCCTCTTTCACCCAAAATAATTCAAGGAGGGACCATATCATATGATTCCAATATCTTTCCATATCCATAACTCCTCCATATTTTTATTATTATTTTTACTCATTATTCTAACACCATGTGCTCATTGAGCTAAAGTCCATGAATAGTCCATACACTAGTCCCACCATGTATATATTTCTTATTTCACCAATAATCCTCCTCCATGCATGGGTCAAGGGCAACTTGAATGCTTTGTATTATAATATGACAAAGGAGGGGCTCACTCTTGGATGCATTGTACAAATTCAACAAAGGAGGGGACCACTAAAAGACTTTTGCAGGCATAAAAAACAGGCTTTTTGGTGAAAATTTTGGCACCTATCTCCACTCCGAATTTGGAGCGGTGGTCAAAAGAGAAAATGTAGCCCACGCTCTGAATAATCACCCCAAATTTTTTCATGATTTTTGGAGCTACCAGCTGTGAGCTATGATTTTTTTAGTGGACCCCAGTTTTCCCATGCTATGCAGCCACACTCTCTCTTCCACTTTATCATTTTCCTCTTTCACACACACTTCTCCACTCATCATCCCCATCTCTCTCACCACTCCTCTCTGCACACTACTCACCTTCTCCTCAACCTTGAAGAATAAGAGAAACCATGGTGAACTCATACCTCCCACACACAATTCCATTCCAAAATTGACCACCTAGTCTCATTTTTCCTCCTCCAAATTACCCATATCTATCAAAAAACCACAAAATTCAGCCTCTTCTCTTAAAAGATAGCATCATGGTGGTTGATTACTCAGCTTCAATTACCTTGTCTCTCAAGGAAGGTCAAGAGTGGAGAAAAAATGTACCGTCAAAGCTAGTGGACCGTCAACAAGCGTCAAAATTGGCCCTACTCAAGACACTTGGAGCATCAACCTTGTAAGAAATCCACCTTTTCTTACCTCTTAAGAGTTTTTCTTCCTTATTTGTATCCTACATGGATACTCCCATTGTAAATATTCAATTCCATTTGTAAATTAATACTAACTCTACTAACACTAACCCACTATGAAAAGTCCTATCACCTCCATTTCTCTCCTCTCTCTTTCCCCACCAACTTCTTGATAATTCCAAGCAAAAGAAATTAGATAAATTGCTGAAAATCTAACTCAACCATGGTTAGAGGAGTAACCCTAGCCTTCAAAATTGCTATAAAAGGAGGGTGTAGCTAGCATAAAAGGGGGAAGCCATAAGCAAGAGCACTATGCTATAGCTTGAGAAGCCAAGCTCAACCTCTCTAGAAGGAGCTCTTGAGTGGAAGCTCATTGTCTTATGCATGTGCATGTGTTGTAATAGGGGATTAGCAAGGGAAATCTATGCCATTGTAAGAGAGAGAGTGATCATTCAATTGAGAGTAGAAAATCTATCATTTCTCCTACTAGTGTAAGCCCAACATTCGCTGAATCAAGGAGGGTGGATTTGGACTAATCTTGGATATTTTGTCTCCTTTCCAACGTGAAGTAATGGACAACAATGATGCGTAAGTGTCTTGGTTTTTTTTTAAGTTCTTGATAGCTTGTCTCTGGTGTTGTCATCAATCTAGCCATAAATCCCACATACTGTAAGAGGGCGACAGGGTGGAGAGGACTCCCCTGGCCTTAAGACAGTGATTGGGGTGGCTTTTCTAGTGATGTGTTGTGGTGAAATTTACGCAAGCTATGTTGAACAAGTACTAATCTCACTTTGATTTGTCATGACAGATTTGTAAGAAGGTATTAATGCAACAAGCACCCCCTCCCCCTTTCTCTCTCTTTCTTAAATATATAGTTGTGTTTGCTTGATCATTGCCGATATGTTTCAAAGCAGCCCGAGCACTATCTCTCTCTCTCTCTCCCTCTCTCTCTTTCTCTCTCTCTCTCTCTCTCTCTCTCTCTCTCTCTCTCTCTCTCTCGTGTTTTAGTGTGAGAGAGTATTCCATTGGTGTTAGGGTTAGTGTAAATTCCTTGCTTGTTTGTGGGTTGCTCTAACGATTCTCCTCCTTTGCGTCCTAGTTCGCTCTTAAACTAGGTGGTGCCCCTTGTGTAGTTGGGATTTGGCGGTGGGTTTGTTGTTTTGGTTTGTGTTGTGTTGTGCCCCAGCCCCATTGAGCAGCACGGGAGCCTTGAAGGGTGTCTAGAGGCCACTCTTCTTGTTGCCCGCCCCGGACCGCCTCAATTTTGGTGCCCCCACGGAGGACGGCTTGTGTATTTTTGTGTAGAATCAACCTTTAGCATAGTCAAGTAGTTTGCATGAATCACGAAGCTTTGTATGATCCCTTCATTCCCATTGCAAGGCAAAAGGTACACATAATTGTTAGTACTAAGTTGCAATTTCAACGTGTCATTCGTAGAATTTTAGGTCCTCTTAGGTTGGCCGAGATAAACGCTTCAGTAAATCCTTTATTTTGCCTCTCATTAGGTACGACCTTAGTTTGGACGTCTATATTTTTGTTTTGTTTTAAGCATTAGGACATGCATAGGCCATGGATAATGGCCCAGGAATAGAGGTTTTTCCCTTTCATTTTACTCCACACATTAGAATAAACGTTGCAATTAGTAGAAAGATCCATTTTCAACAACGAATGGTGTTCATGTTTGGTGCCCAAAGAGCAGGAGAAATTCTTGCATCACCAAACCCTGTCATTCTACCTCTCATCAACTACCACACTTCTTTTGATGTACATGTGTTCATTTTATTTTAAAATGAAGTGCAGCCCGGCAAAGTAGTGTGTATGTTTGTTTTTTCTTTGTCCAAGTTGTTACAAGAAACAAAAAAACGATCATTTGTTCTAACTGGGAATGTGTGTGCAGTGAAAGTTCAATCCTTAGAGATCTAGCTCTATTACCAATTGAGTTGCAGGAGCAAGTAGTAAGGCGTCTCCCTCATAACAAGAGGGTGGTGAAGTTAAGACGGAAGGTCCTACGCGTTGATTCCATTTTCCTCTTGTTGTTGGGCACTAAGGAAGACCGCGCATTCATCCAACTAGTGTGTGCCCTAAGATTGGTAAATAGAGTGAAATTTGGCGTTTGGCGAGTGCATTTCACCATTGAGGAAGACTCTTCAGGAAACTTGCGGCCAGAGTTCATGCTTCATAGACTCACATTTGGTGAATTTTTCCCTCATTTGCATCTTATTAATAGTCTTCCTTTCGCTTTCAACAAAGGAGATAGGGAGCTATTCAGAGCTTGTCTTAATAAAGAGAGCATAGAGAAGATTGCAAATTTGTATAAATTCTCATCCTTCTCTACTTTCTATGACACTTTGTTCATAGAGACATTGTAAATCTCTTTATGCTTTTGAATGATTTAACCATAATCCTAAGGAGTTTTTGTCCAGGAATTTTGTAGCACAAGTGGAGTCTTTAAATCTTGCAAACTTGATTGGACTTGATGAGGATGTTCTTTATGAAATTGTGAGAAGGTTGCCTCACTCCGACTGTGTGGAACTCGAAGGAAAGGAGCTCCTAGTCAATTGCTACTTTCTCACGGCCTTCGACGAGCATGAAGATCTAGTTTTTATACAAACCGCTTGTGCATTGGGAATTGTAGAGCAAGTGCAATTTATCACTTGGGACGTGGTTGCTCTTTTGGATCCAGAAAAGGAAGTTCTAGAGATTTCTGTTTATCGCCTTAGCTTTGAAGAATTTCAACCCTTCTTAGAGCTCATCAATAGTCTACCCTTTTGTTTTGATCAAACAAATCGAGACCTTATTGAAGCTTGGATAGCTGAAGAAGAAAACCTAGAGTGGTATTTTCTCACTTCTTCATTTGCACGCGAGTGGTTCTAGATCTCTATTGTATCCCTTATTGTAACTCGTGTTGTAATCTTTCATAATAATGGAGAGCCAACGCCAAATGTCTGGATATCCTCTTTTCTTTGGAGAGCCTGGAGAGGATGCAGAATTATTTTTAGCAAATTTCAAGATGTCTTGCCGTATCAAGAGGATAGTAACCGATCAAGAACGTGTAGAAATGTTTGAGGTGGTCCTTAGGAAAGATTCTAGTACTTGGTTTGACTCTTTGCCTGAGGAAGTTAAGGGGAATTACACAGAAGTTTTAAATCGTTTTAAGAGATACTTCTTTGATCCCCAAAACACTCAGAAACTATGGCAAGACATTGTTTCTCATAAGCAAAAAGACTTAGATGACTACTACTTGTACAAGCAAGAGTTTCTACGTCTTTGGGCTCTATGGATACGAAATGTTGCTAACCCTGGTGATGGTGCAGAATTTTTAAAGAAGGAGAGGTTCATAGCCGGACTCTTTCCTGACCTTAAGGTAAAAGTTGAGGCGGGTGCACCTGCTACTTTTGATGCAGCTGAAACTAGGGCTGCTGAGAAGTATAGGAAACTCAAGTGCTTAATGGGTGAGGTTCCAATAGAAGGTCTTAGACCCAAAGGTAAGTCACAAGCATTAACATCGAGGGAGCTTCCTGAGGTAATGGCGGAAGTAATTGAGAAGTTAAACGAATCTTTAAGCAGTCTGTCAATTCACCTTGCACAAGCTGTAGGTCCAAAGGGACAAGCAAAGAAGTCTGAAGAGCGAGATCCACGACCTAGGAGAGTCTTGCAATGTTGGAATTGCGGAGAGTCTGGACATGGGATGTATAATTGTCCTTGGCCCCGTGGGGAGCCAGGGAGGCCTAACTTGAATTACCCAGTGATGAATGCAGGTGAAGGAACTGGTCAACAACCAAGGCTTCTACAAAGGCCAAATGGACCAAGACCACCTCCACAAGGGGTAGAAGGAGTTCCACCTTTGCCAGATCCAAATGTGCATGTGGTAGAGGTGACAAATTCAAATGAGGTTGACATGGAAGCCAATGGAATTAAGCGTGGCCGAGGAAAAGGTAAAGAGAAAGAAGGAGTCGCATCACAGAGTGACCATGGACAAGGCAAGAAGGCAAAGGGAACCAAGGAAACCAAGAGGACTCGACGTCGTATCAACCTCCAAGACTTCCCTCTTGGACATGGTATGGCTCCGTACAACTTGTTGGAAGACATGAGAGGTAAGGGTCCTGATATTTCATGGCCTCAATTTCTTGCATTATGTCCACAAGTTAGGAGGGATTTAACAAGGGCAGTTAGCACTAGGAGAAAGGTAAAAGAGAGTGTGCCTGTTGTAAAAATTGCACAAGCTGAAATGAATGAGGACATTACACCGGTGCTAGACTGTTACATCAAAGGGAGATTGGTTAGGAAAGGTCTAGTGGATGGGGGTGCACAAATTTGCATCATGACAGAGGGACTCATGCAAAAACTAGGCATGCACATCCATGAGACACCTGAAATTAGGGTCAAGATGGCAAACAATAGCAAGGCTAGGTGCGTAGGCATTTGTAAAAACGTTTTTGTGGAGGCCTTTGGCATTAAGAAGGCAGTGGATTTCTATGTCATGTCTACCAAGGGAAATGGTTACCCATTTATCCTAGGAAGACCATGGCTAATGAAAATGCGAGCTTTGCAGGATTGGGAGAGTGGAAAGCTAATTTGCAGGAATGACAATCACAAGAAGGTTGTCTTTGACATGAAGGAGCAACGCCAAGAGGAGCTCCATGAAGAATCATCTCAAAGTGAGACGGAAGAAGGTTGGACCGATAGCACTTCAGAAAAAGAAAGTAGCGGCAGCATTACTGAAGAGGAGTCTTCCATCGAAGTCATGGGGGTAAGGTTTAAGCCAAGCAACCAAGAGACCTCTTGTCAAGGCTTGGAGGAGGTAGGTCCTCAAGAGAACGAAGGTGATCAAGATGAAGGGATGCTGGAAGGTATGCTATCAACAACACTTACAAAGAATGAAAGAGAGGAGTTCAAATGTGTGCTAAGGAAGTTTCCTAGGCTTTTTGCTAAAGACTACACCGATGTGCGTGGAGTAGATGCTGTTCAACACAAAATTGAGTTGAAGCCAGAGGCCACACCTAAGGCTCAGAAGCTACGAAGGCTAGGAGTCATCAAGGAGCAGGCTTTACTCAAGGAGGTAAGAAAGCTTCTAGCAGCAGGGTTCATTTATCCAGTGGAGAATTCAGAGTGGGTCTCTCCTGTTGTTGTCACTCCTAAGAAGAATGGCAAGTGGAGGGTGTGTGTGGATTACCGTCCCCTCAATGAGGCAACAAAGAGAGATCACTTTCCCCTCCCATTCCAGGATGAGATACTAAATGAGGTAGCTGGTCATGAGAAGTACACTGTGTGCGATGGTTACTCAGGTTACTTTCAAATAGGGATTGCACTGGAGGATCAATTGAAAACAACCTTTATCACTCCTTGGGGTTGTTATGCTTTTAGAGTCATGCCATTTGGTCTGACAAATGCTCCTGCAACATTCCAACGTTTCATGAATATGGTGTTTCAAGCATTCTTTGGAAAGTCAATTAGGGTGTTCATTGATGATTTCTGTATTTATAGCTCAAAATCATTGCATCTACAAAGGGTAGAAGAAGGTTTAAAGAAGCTCTACGACATGGGAGGTCAACTCAACCCCGACAAGTGCCATATAGGTGAGGATGAAGTAATCTTGCTTGGTCATAAAGTTTCTTACAAAGGCATTGAAGTGGATCCTTCGAAGGCAAAGGCTCTTATTGAGCTACCATCACCCAAGAGTCTTAAGGAGGTCATCTCATTCATTCAAAAGGTGAAGTATATGTCACGCTTCATTCACTTAGCCTCGGAGTTACTTCACCCTTTGCAAAAGTTGACACAACAAGTAGAATTTGCATGGTCTGATGAGCTTGAAGAGTACTTTTGTAACATTAAAGTCATTTTGTCAGAGCTACCAACACTCATGCCTCCTTGTTGGGAGTACACATTCTTTGTTAGCTCTAGTGCTGGGAAAGAAACAATTGGTGCTCTGTTGCTACAACAAGATCCCCACAGTACAAGGATGCGACCCATCTACTTTGCTAGTAGGGTCATGAATGCTTTGGAGAGAGACTACACAGAAGCAGAACTCATGATGCTTTCTCTCATGTTTGCGGTGAGAAAGTTTAGATCCTACCTGCTACCAAAACCTTTTGTAATTCTCACTGCAGAAAATTTGTTCCCTTGGGTGTCATCTCAAATGAATCTTAGTACTAGGATCTCAAAGTGGATTATGGAGTTGCAAGAGTTTCAATACTCTTTCAAGGTAGAAGATAGTGTGCGTGCACAATTGGCAGGGATTCTCACTTATAGGGTGCACGAAAAGGAGATTAAGGTGCCTGAAGTAAAGACCCTACCATTGCCACCACCAAAAAGTATTCCTAATGCTTTTACTTTGTTCTTTGATGGAGCTTTTCGTCGAGCCACAGGAAAAGCAGGGGGAGGGCTAGTGTTGCTCAACCCAAGTGGAGAGGTGGTCATGAAAGAGAAGTTCAATCTACCAAGTTCAGCTAGCAACAATGAAGCAGAATATGACACTCTACTTCATGGTTTGAAGATGTGCATTGGCCAAGGGATACAACGCCTCATGGTAAAGGGAGATGCACTTCTCATTGTTAAACAGATTTTAGGCATTTGGGCATGCAAGAATGAGAGCTTACGGACAAAAGTTCATGCCATTCGTAGATTGTTTAATCAATTTGAAGAAGTGCAACTATATCATATTCCTAGGAAACAGAATGAAGATGCTGATTTACTTGCACAACAAGCCGTTGCATGTGTAAAGAAAGAAGTGCAGGTCATCATGGTGGCGGCTGCTGTGAAGCAACCGAGGTACCAGGGATTGGAGTCATTGGCTCCCATCATTGGCTACATTTTGGAGGGTGAGTTTCCACCAGACTTCACAAAAGCTCAGAAGAGGAGACTGATGAAGAAGGCAAGCGTATATCTCTTCCTAGAAGGCTCCCTCTATCAAAGAGGGAAGGATCAAGTGTGCAGACGAGTACCAACTATCAAGGAAATTCCAGCCATTCTAAAAGGTTTGCATGAAGAGGCATGTGGTGGTCATTTTGCCCAAGAATCAACTGTGAAGAAGATTTTGCTTTCGGGGTATGTTTGGCCAAGTTTGCATGTGGATGTTCAACATTGGTGTAAAAGCTGTCACACTTGTCAGATAAATGGAAATAGAAGGTTGGTGCATGGCCCGAGGCAAATAGTGCTTGCAAATGGACCCTTTGAAAAGTGGGGCATTGATGCTATGGGTCCTCTGCCTAGGACAAAAAATGGTAAACTCTACATTCTAGTGGCTGTAGACTATATGACTAGGTGGGTGGAAGCACAAAGTGTGGCAAAGGTAAATGAGAAGACAGTAAGCAAATTCGTCTACACTCACATTTGTTGTAGATTTGGCACACCTTTGGAGATTGTTTCTGATAATGGTCCAGGGTTTAGAAAAGGATTGCTCACAGAAGTTTGTGAAGAGCTTCACATTCTACATCGTCATAGCACACCATACTACCCACAGTCAAATGGTTTGGTGGAGAAGGCTAATGGTGTCATTGCAGGAATCATTAGAAAGATGGTGCAAAACAAGACAAAATTATGGGATGACTTCTTGGATGGTGCCTTGTGGGCGTATCGAACCACATATAGGGAAGCCACGGAGTTCACACCATTTCACTTGGTCTATGGTCAAGAGGCTTTACAGCCAATTGAGCTAAACATTCCAACAATGCGACTTCATGGCAAATCAGCACAAGATGATCAAGAGGTATGGATGGATCGACTTCTTACGTTAGTGGAGCTTGAGTGGAAAAGAGAAGCAGCATACGAGTGCTACAAGAGGAAAGCCACACAAGCGAAAGAAACGCACGACAAGAAACTGAAGGACAAAGGCATCAAGGAAGGAGAGCTTGTGCTAAGGTATGACAATCGACTTGACAATCGTTTTGATGCCAAGTTTGAAACTAGATGGCAAGGGCCATACATAGTCAAGAAGGCTTTCAATTCTAGCTACTATCAGCTTATGGACTTGAATGGTAAAGAGCTCTCCAGGAAGGTAAACGGGTATCGCTTGAAGCCCTATTTGAGTCGCCTTCTACCAAAGGATCTACCAAAGATC